>NC_136357.1:28180000-28780000 GCF_037039965.1 Doryrhamphus excisus | reverse complement strand
CTTGTGTGTCCCAGGGTTTGAATCCGGATGTCAGGTACGAGGTGCAGTACAGCAGCTATGTCAACGTGACCTCGGACGGTTTTGTGATCCTAAAGAGAGTCGTGAAGACGGAGTCGTTTGCATTGCAGGTGAGCAACACGCTCACAAACGTTTCACGTCGACGCTTCTCATATGGAAATGTGCGTACGTTATTCTCCAATCAGCTCAGGGCGGTGGACTCCACAACGGGAGAGTTTGGCACGGCAGCGCTTTCTGTTCAAGTCATCCCAGGTAGGAACATCTCCGCTGCGTAGTTTGTGGTGTGTTACGGTCCTGGGTGAACACTAAAGCGGACGTAAATACTTTCTGAGTGGACTTGTCTTCTCCGCAGCCGACGCCATACCGTCCCCTTCCAATGTCGGCTACCGTGCGGGGGACATGGCGCTTCTCGGGCTGGTCATGGCGGCTCTGCTGGTCCTCTGCCTCATCGTGATTGGCTTCTTGATTTCCCGCTTGTGGAAGGGCAACTCAGGCGTGGACAACATATGCGAGGTCAGCCGCATGTATTTGTCACATCTAATATATTCCTAGTATTCCTAGTACTCCTTTAGTAAGCAGCAGCAGAAGACAGGGAAGTTTCAGGGAAATATTAGTTTCCAACTAATAAAGGGAGAAAAACTGTTTTTTGTGGAAAGACACCGCTTATCCTTACAAGGGTCATGGGGGGTGCTGGAGCCTATCCCAGCTGTCTTCGGGCGAGAGAGCAGGGTACACCCTGGACTGGTTGCCAGCCAATCACAGGGCACATATAGACAAACAACCATTCACACTCACATTCATACCTATGGACAATTTGGAGTGGCTAATTAACCTAGCATGTTTTTGGAATGTGGGAGGAAAACCGGAGTACCCGGAGGGTGGAATTGAACTCGGGTCTCCTAGCTGGGAGGTCTGCGCGCTAACCACTCGTCCACCGTGCAGGCTGGAAAGACACATTTCAAGCATAATTTGCACTCTGACACAAATATTTATATATTTTTATAATATTTATACTTTTAATAAAAAATACATGTAATATTTTTTACATTTTTTATTAAATTTTTATATTTATTTATTTTTGTGTTTTTTTTCCCTCCACTGAACTCCTTCTTCCTTGCAGTGCTTGGACTGCCTGAAGTCTAAGCAGCCTCGCACCGGCCACAGGGACTCCCTGCAGTACACCAACGACGGCTTCCAGAACGAGGCGGATGCAAGCGGGCGCGGGCGCCTTCCCAGAAGGAGCACCTACCCCCTGGCCGGGGGCCGAGTCACGCCGTCGGGGAGACGCAACCGCCACTGCTCCTCCTGTGGCGTCTTTGCAAACCACATCCCCAAAGGGAGCCCCTCGGTGAGACCGTCTCGGAGGGGTCGAGGGGACGGGGATGACTACAGCTCAAGGTCAATGCTGGCCAAGCAGAGGAGGAGGGAGGGGCAGAAGACGGTGTGGTTCAAGGAGAGCGAGGACTCCTCGGATATTGAGGTGGAGATTATCCCCGACACCGTGGGCCGAGTGGAGGAGGAGACGCAGGCGGAGCTGGAGGAGGAGTTAGTGATGGAGGGAGTGGTCAGAGACCCGGCTGCCCCGTGCGCGCAGTCTGAGGATGGGCAAGAAAGCTCCAGCCCGGAGCCCGGAACCGAGCGGGACCGGGGTAGCGCTACTGGGGACAAAGACAAGGACGGGAATGGTCAGGATGCCTGACACAAGAAATGTTGGAGGGGGGGGGTTGGATACCGCGACCCATCTGAACAGTCCCAAGGGTGTCCCAAGTGCAGACTGGAGGACATTTGCTCGATTTCGATCCACCTTATCACTTAATACGTAAAAGTTCCCTTTATTCAGTGTCTGAACGACTAGATGGGAATACAAAAAGTGTATCTTCAGTGACTTTGTAGGACATCAAGAGGTTTGCCACCAGCTGCTTATAATTATCTGCCTTGTCGTTCCCAAGAAACTCTGATGCAAAAGTCCATTTCTGCTAGTGTTCATTAAATTTCTCTACATGCATGCATTTTAATTTAATTTTTTTTTCTTTTTCTATCCCCTCCTGCTCTGGTCCGGCCGCTCCAAATTTGCATAACAACAAAACAAATAATACTCCATATAACAGGGGAAGGTGTAGCTTACGCTTTTGACTGACAGAGCATGCTCTCCGCCCTGGAGCACATAACTTAAAAAACTTTAAAAATTTCCAAATGCCCGCAAGGTATGCTGGATGCGGCAACAATCTGAACAATAAAACTTTGGATATGAAGAGTATGTTAACTCCTTGTTTTCTTCTCCGATGACCTAATGAACATATTTTGCAATCTAGCAAAATATTGGAAAGTGAACCACAAGTTACCCAGCATGCCTTGCGGCGGGGTGTTTTTGTTTTTTTTTGCCATGGGTATTGCATGTAGATATTTATTTGTATAAGTTACTGTGTTTGTCTTGTGTGTCGACATGTTGTGTTGTTTTTTTGTACAAGCTACAAATTGCATGCGACTATTTTGCCGACTCCAGCGTGCCAAAATACCAAAGCAAGTCATGTTGTCGGCTACACTTTCCAGGTTAAAGGTTGGGGAAAAATAAGGAATTTGGAAATGGTGGGCTGAAATTTATACGTTGGCTGGCCTGATATGCCCCGCGGGCCGCAGTTTGCCCACCCCTGCTTTAGGAGCACACTGTATCAGAGTCACCATTTGCAACAATGGAACAGACAATCAAACGGGTTTACGCAAAAAAAAAAAAACATCAGTTTTTCCAGCAAATATTATGTGACCATAATGATAATAGTGTGTTTGATATTAACAAATGATTGTTTAAGCTTCCTCTCACACACTGATATGATATATAGACTGATATATAGGCTGTGTGCTGTGTACATATTTGGAATATTTAGCTCTTTTTTTGCACGTTTAGCTCGCTTTTCTCATAACGTAGAACGGTAGAAATAAAATGGTGAGTGTAAAATTTAATGTTTAATATGAATTGGAATGATTAATATAACACTGGAGGAACATTTCCTATGCTAAGCTCTATTCTCCCCGACACGTAATATGACTTAAATCTACAACTTGGATGGCAATCTGAGAAGGAAGTGTCTCTGATAGCTTCAATTTTGCTAACATATTGTGGCATTGCAAAAATCTGTATTTTTACCTGTTTATTGTTTTTCTTCACAGATGGTAAAAGTAACCTTAAATGTTCATTTATCTCTTTTATTCATCATTTATATCAGGGGTCTCAAACATGCGGCCCGCGGGCCAAATGTGGCACGCAGGACACTAGTTTGAGGCCCCCCGCCTTGATATGAAAGTTTAATGTTTGATATGGATGCTGTATGGTATCATGTACCCAGAAAAAATTATTACGTTTGATTCATGTTCATGTTAAAGGTTAAATAACTGTTAATAGTTATCCTCCCTATCCGTGTGGAAGTGGTAAGTTTTGGGCTTTTTATGTTTAAAGGAAATAACTTGGAGGCTACCGTTTAGGTCGCTAGCTGTCTAGTTTGCGAGTTAGCATGTGTCTCAAGACCCTGCAGTTGCGCAATATGTTGTAAATAAAAAGAGTATAAATGTGACTATAGTCGTGTTTTGTCATGTCTACAGGGCTCTAATAATGCTTTGTTTATTTTAATCTGAAAAAAAGAATATCTACCCACCAACAATGTGGTTTCTTAAGTTTTTAGTATGGTCCTACAAAAAGTATTTGGTTTTGCTCCTTCTAGGCATTTGGCAGTAAATTCAACTAAAGCGCCATTTGTCTTTTTTTTTTTTTTTTTTACTATACACCACTTCTTGATCATTCTTTTTGCCATCTTAAAACAGCAATAACTTTTCAAAAACAACTTTTCACACAATTTCACATCGGCTATGCAATTCCAATAGCTGTGGTTCAGTTGTGGAGTCAAACAATTAAACAACAATTACTGCTATAAAAAAATACAGTGCAGCAACAACAACAAAGTTAAAGTGACACTTTCAACAGTGGAATCAATGTTTGTTTATATTCCTGTCTGCTAAACATACAGCTAATATGAATGAGCTAGCAGCTAGGCTAATACAGTAGTGATTAGCAGAAAGTGGAACTTCTACCCTTTTAAAATCGTTTCCAAATTCAGAAAGAAGCCATTTTTTCTGCTGTTCTAACGACAAATGTAATAATGAAGATAAACTGACCCGATTTGCTTGCTTCTTCCCCGGTGTCCGACGAGGAACTAGACCGGGAGGCGGCAGTGGACTTGTCCGTGTTACGGTGTCCCCTTTTTAGGGGAGGGGGGGTGTACGGTTTCTTTTCAAACGTTTTGTCGAGCTTTCCGTCGTTATTTGCAAATAGTGTTTCCAAACATTCCATTTAAACGTTGCGGGGGGGTGGCGGGGGGTTAAATATGGAAACTTCCTCGCTGCTGTTTGAGCGCGAACGTCCATGTTGTTTTACTAGTAGTTGTATGAGCCTCACGTCTTCCGTCCGTATTTCATACAAAACGCCAAATAACGACGGTGAGTTCATTACGCCTGGGGAACAGCATAAGGGGTGAAGTTGAACATGAATAAAACGGCGCTTGCATTGGATTTTACCAATACCCACAAACGCGTCACCTGTCAATTACATCCATACCCAGTGAATGAATGGAGCCAATGCACTCACATCGCGCGCATGCGCGTCGATGTATCGCTTAATATCCGTTATTTTCCACACCCTTCGTATACAGCCGTAGTGTAGAACTTCATTTGTATTACCGGTACATTTATTTCAAATTAGTTTCTAACCAAGGTTCCAGTATTATATAAGCCTACATAATATACAATACATTACTGTTATTGTCACTTACACACTCAAACGCGTCACATAGTTAATAATGCTTACAAAGAACCGTGCACACGTGATTGTTTGAATAGCATTTATTTCAGCCAATCACATTGCCTAAAATAGTAATTGAAACGCCTAATCCAATCCCTGATTTAAAAGGAAAAAAGAACCAAAACAGATCACGAAAGAGGTTGTTTTTTTTTAAAAAAAAAAAACAAAAACAAAATACAGCCACTTGCTCAATCAGCGCACATGAATTATTTTCTCGCTTTACGTACCTCTTCAGTGGAGTGCATGTCAACAAAAACACCTATTGCGCAATAGTTTGATTGCAAAGCAACACAATGTGCACTGCGCAGACTTTATGTGTGGTATGTATCGTATACCACTGCAGCATGTACACTACCTCACGTGAGGGAGTACACTGTCGCTGTACGCTGATGAATTTCTATTTTATCAAAGTGTTATTTCTTTAGCGCTGCCCGATGAAAATATAGAATAAAAACATGAGGCGTGTTTATCGCCGTACGTGCTCATTTGGACTTAGCAAACCCCACTCTGTTGTTCTCCCGATCGAACACGGTGTAATACTGGCCGATGAAGACGTCTCCCAGAATCCACAGGGGACCTGCTGGGGGAGGGATGTCCAGACCCATGAACCCACTCAGACAGATGGTCTTTCCCGCTTGGCTTTCCTGGACGTTCACAAAGACAGGCAATCGCTGAGTAGAAAGCCGTGTGTGTGTGTGTGTGTGTGTGTGTGTGTGTGTGTGTGTGTGTTCTGCGTAATCCTTGTCCCAACAACAAAGCCGCCCCCTCATGACTTGGCCAAAGCAAACAAGGCTACGCTGTTTGTGGTGACCTCACGCTCATTTTACAATGTGGTATTGTTAAGAGTTGGAAACCACCTCTGCCCCCCACCCCCCGCGGATGGACGGGGCAACAAGCACGCGGTCTCACCTTGAGGACATACTGGTCTCCGGTCAGCTTGTAGGAATTGCCGCCCACGTTGAAGGTGATCACGGGCAGGGATGGGATCTTATCACAGTTCACCATGTACTGGAAAACATGGAGAGTGATGGCTGAAATGTATGATACACAAACCTGCTTAGCTTTCGACAAATGACATTTTCATTCCAAGTACGAGGTGATATGACCATACAATGTATGGTATGACCAGACCTAGTATTTCGGTACGTGATTTAAAAAAAAAAAAAAAAAAAAAAAAAAACTTAAACCATATTAGGAAAGCAGGAAGTGAACAAATGTAACAGTTATTCATTTTCTACCGCTCTTCCTCACGAAGGTTGGGGGGGGTGCTGGAGCCTATCCCAGCTGTCTTCGGGCGAGAGGCGGGGAACACCCTGGACTGGTGGCCAGCCAATCACAGGGCACATATAGACAAACAACCATTCACACTCACATTCATACCTATGGACAATTTGGAGTGGCCAATTAACCTAGCATGTTTTTGGAATGTGGGAGGAAACCGACGCATGCACAATGAGAACATGCAAACTCCGAGACAACTCTGAGATGTCTGAGGGTGGAATCGAACACGGGTCTCCTAGCTGTGAGGCCTGTGCACTAACCACTCTCCACCATGCATCCAAAACAATCATTTATAACAAATTATTTTAAAAAAAATTCCATGCAAACGAGGGTGGTATTGAAGCCGGGTATCCTAGCTGTGAGGTCTGCGCGCTAACCACTCGACCGCCGTGCAGCCCGAAATTGCTACTTAAGCTACTATAAACTATGGCGTGAGGGTTTGTCGTCTTCTCACCTCTCCCTGGATGAGCGGAATGGCCCCGATGGCCTTCTGCAGAGCCTTGACCTCCGCAGCCGGGCCTGTGATCAGAGAGGTGCCGGTGTCCACGATGGCTTCACAGCCACCTTTACATAAACTCAGCTGGCTGCCCACCTGCAACCTGACACACACACACACACACACACACACATTAAAGCAATCTTTGCTGTGGGTAACAACATGTAGTCTGATTGGTGCACTCACGTGTCCATGCGGATCTGCCAGTAGGCCTGGCGGGTTACGTTGACGTAGCTGAAATCGCCAGTGTAGTACTTGGGATCCGTTCCTCCCAGCAGCAGCTCACCACCGGGCTGGGTGTCTGGGTTCCTACCAGTGACGCCATTACACACAGAGAACTTTACGATCCCCGTGACGTTACATTAGGGAAGAAGGTGACCTTGTTTTTTTTTTTTCTATGGCGCACCATAAGCACTAGAAACAGGAAGTTGTTGTACAACACAGCCAGTATTGTTCAATTCCTCATGACCGTGTTACTTACGTGATAATACTTGTACCTTTGAAACTTACCGGCTGGGGACAAATGAACCCATCGCCCGCGGTCTTAGCTTCGTTTTAGGCAATACTGTACATTATGACCCACAAGGCATGCTGAGTAACTTCCTGTTTGCAAGTGTGCATGTAGGCTTCCCGGCATATCATGCCTGGTATGAATTCATTCATTCATTCATTTTCTACCGCTTATCCTCACAAGAGTCGCGGGGAGTGCTGTGTGACCTGCGTCCACCAGGCAGCGTGGGCATTCCTTCATTCATTCATTCATTTTCTACCTCTTATCCCCATGAGGGTTGCAGGGGGGGGTGCTGGAGTAATAAAAATAGTGAGAGTCACCCACACCAAGCTAAAACTCAATTCTGAACTGTTGATGTCACTTCCTGTCCGTCACCCACTCAATCAACTACTTTATTAGGTGAAAAGCTGATCATAGGGGTGCTATTTCATGCTTAGAGGTTTCTAATATTGTTAAAACAGGTTTTCTTTGCTCAGACTACTCATTCATTCTCTACTGCTTTTCCTCACAGGGGTGGCGGGGGTGGGGGTGCTGGAGCCTATCCCAGCTGAGAGGCGGGGTACACCCTGGACTGGTGGCCAGCCAATCACAGGGCACATATAGACAAACAACCATTCACACTCACATTCATACCTATGGACAATTTGGAGTCGCTAATTAACCTAGCATGTTTTTGGAATGTGGGAGGAAGCCCGGAGTACCCGGAGAAAACCCATGCATGCACGGGGAGAACAAGCAAACTCCACACAGAGATGGCCGAGGGTGGAATTGAAACCGGGTCTCCTAGCTGTGAGGTCTGCGCGCTGACCACTCGACCGCCGTGCAGCCTAGTCTCAATTATAAGCCAGAAAAAACAACCCAGAATTCAGTAGGAGGTTAGCAGGTACGTCCCCCACCTGTTCAGATAGAAGGAGAACTCGTTCTTCTCCACCTTCTTCTGCTGCATGATGTTGTCGAAGACCGGCGCCACGCCATCCACCGAGATGCGCGGGTAGGCCATACCGAGGATCCCGTCGAACTTGGCGGCGATAAATGCCACGCCGGGTTGCTTGATTGCTTCCCCGAAGAGCTGGTTCTGCACGGCTAAATCTCCCACCTAGCAAAAGGGAACACAGACGCTCACGGAGTTTGACTTGTTTACCGCGGTGCCGCAGCGTTGGGTTCCAGCTCACGGTGCACGTGTCCTGACTGAGGTAGCCCGACAAACTGCCGCTTCCGTACTGGATGGCGAAGGAAGTGCCGTTCTTCACGTACGTGCTGGACTTGTCGGAATTATATTTGTTGTGCAGCACTACAGAAACATAGCATGATGCGTTATGTAGTCTTGGATAAAACGCTCCTTTGGGAGGAAGGACTCACAGCAAGCGATGTCTAGGAGGGAGCAGTGGACCGAGGGCACCCACAGGTTGGAGGAACCGGTGTCAAAGACCACCGTGAAGGGTTGAGGGGGGGTTCCCAGGCTGATGTCACCATAATACTGGGCCTGTGGACGGTGACAAGGTAAGGATTTTAATAGCATGAACAACCCGAATCATCTTGCTCTGCTTTTGGACAGGAAGTGCGAAGAGGAAGTGTCGCCTTCATGCAGCGGGAGTCCTTGACTAAAACGGTTTGGGATGCGGTATTATTTTTAAATATTAATGTTTTGCTATTTAGTGTAGTGTATGAATGCTGTTACAGGCCGAGTCTGGCCCTTTAAGAAGAATTGCATTGTGGTAAGTTGGGTATTGTAGTTCTGCGCTTCAGCATGAGGCCGTGGTCCCGCTCGCTTTTCTGTCTGCACCGCTTATTGTCTTCTGCGTCCTAATTGGCTGTAGACCATTGTCAATCTCCTTCGTGTCTCGTCGTCTCCTGTTGCGGTCACTGCTAGCAAAGAATACGACAAAACAGCTAACATTGCGATTGAACGCCGTACGGTCGCAGACAAAACACACAGTTGACGGAAGTTAGCCTGTACGCTAGTAATGGCTGGAGGTCATCATTACGGAACAACAAGGACACAAAAACGCCACAGCCCAATGGTGCCGGGATGGTACTATAAGAGTGAAATACGCGCTTAAGTCACTTAATAATTTCTTGTGTCCAACCTAGTAGATAAATCATTAAAAATCCAACAAAATTATAACTTTTTAGCGTGTTTAAATATGAGACAAATAACTGAATAAGCATTGTGTTAGCATATCTTACACATATTCAGCCTGTTCTATATTCTTTTATTGTTGTTAGAAGTTGCCTTCCAAGAGGACGTAATGTCTGTTTTGGGTCAAGTAGCTTGTAAAATAAATTACTTAAATTAAATTAAAATAAATAATAAATGCGACTTATGTATGTTTTTTTCTACCTAATTTTGTATTTTTGGCCTTGTGCGACTTATAGTCCAAAAAATATGGTATAATAACTGTAAAAAAAATTTGACTACTTCACGGATTTAATTTATTGCGGGCTATTTTGGGAACCTATCCCCGCGATAAATGAGGGAACACTGTATTCATATATATTTTTTAAATTGCATGTAAATAAAGACATGCCTAACGTGGAACTAATCTTTTAGAGTGACTGCATTGATTAAATATATGACGTATTTCCTTGGGTTTTGATATTAATATTTTGGATATATTTTATGTTGCCTATGGTAAGGCATAGCATCCGTCGTTGTTTCGAAAGCCATTACGCTCCATTGTCATAGCTGTATTTTTAAGTTGCATTGTGTTAATAAGCCAAGACTGGTGCCTACATCCAGGTAGTTCTTTAGGGTCTCTGGAGTGGGTCCACTACTGGAGGGGAAGCCAGTGTTGTACTTCAGGGAGTGCGTGTCGACCTGAAGCTCCTCTGCACGTTTCCCAGAGTCTGTCAACTCACGCCTGATGGAGCGGAATTTCTTTAAGGGAATCCTGCATCACAAGAAAAAAATATACATTTTTTTCTGAAAGACTGGTAGCAAACACATATAGCACTCTTCCGGTCAAGTTCTGACCTACTGACCTTACAAACTATATGTTGCTATAAAGGGCTCTCTGTAGTGAAACAGCTTAGGACACCCTTGATCTAATAAAAGCGTGTAACACAATAGTGTAGCTTGGAAGATGAGCCCAGCGTCCATGCAGAGATCAGATGAACACTCGCCACAACTTTTGCATGACACACAAAGGGCACACGTCTAAAACTGAAAGCAGGGGGTCTTTTTTCATTCCCGGTCTTTTCTATTTCGAGTCCTCTTCCATACTTCACTCCTAACACCCCCACCCCCCCAACAGGCCTATTCAACATGCATGTCACGCCCTCTACAGGCAGATACCAACACCCCCAATAATGCCTGCATGAAGTGGATAAAACAGATTGATTCAAAACAGGAAGTAGTTACGAGGCAAACTTCTATTTACTTTAAGGAAGTGGTCTTTGATTTGCTGGGTGCATCTTAGCAAACACTTCAGTAAATGGCACAAAAGAACAGGGGGTCATCAACTCCAACCACTAACTCGCTCATGTAGCTGGGTCTCGAACAGAACGCCAATGAAGCTAGAACCGCTACTCGCAGTCAATCTTCATATAACTAAACGTCACTCTCCATTATACGACACTTTGTTATTGTTTTCTTCATGTTTTTGCTCTTTAAGTCAGCGAGTGCATTCATTTACTGAATTATTATTTGGGCTAAACTGTACTGTGACTTTACATGTAGTGTTAAATAAAAATGCTAACAGTTTTGTTAGCAAGATCACAGTTTTTAATGGAAATTATTGCTTGTTCATTCACAGCTAGCATAAACTCCAACGACTTTCATTTAGCGTGGGGGTAAAATAATGGCATTCTCACCTCACAATGGCGTCGTTTGTCAGGGCTAACGCCGAGAAGAGAAGCAGGTAAAACGTCCTCATTGTGCTTCTGGCACGGCTACAAAACACGAGCACAACAATGACTGAGCAAGTTAACGCTTGTGAGAAGCGGGCGACTTTTGTCAGCTGACGGGAGTCATGTGAGTGCAATGGTGCGTTCGCGTACAAATCGACTGTCGGAATATGTAAATCGAAAGATTTCGAGATGAATAAAATCATCCAAACAGTGCGTTAATTCAGTTGCAACCCACAGTAAAACGAAGGCTTTGAGGTTATAAGGACTCTGAACGAACAGCAATAACAGTATATTTCTTGTAGGAGTAAAACTAAATACGCATCTATAATTCCGTGACGTCTATACACGAAATGTAAATTCAGTCGTAAAATGTCGTAAAAAGTCGTAAATCCATTTCTTACAATGTCACTGCTTCTACTGTGAAGCAGTAGGTAACAAACAAAACGACATTTTAACGCACTGGAATATTTCCCCATGTTCATAAATGCAGCATGACTGTTTTTTTTTGCAACGTGAATGACGTAACTTCCGCCGTTAAGCAATAGTGTAGCTGTGGGCGATATTGTCCGGATATGGATACTTTTTACTTGCCAATGTCAACCTCATTGAATGATTTTGTGATTTAGGGCTTCAATTTGTTGATTATGATTGTAATGAGTATAAAACACAGGATTTGTGAGCAATTTTACATCTAAAAAAACAAAGTATAAGACAAAGTAACTATAGTTGTCTTATTTATGATAAGAAATACTCGTTATAATTTCTATTTAATTTCTATTTATATTTAATTAATTTCTTATTATTTATTTATTAAATTCTGGTTTATTATAATAAATAAATAAAAGTAAAAAGAAGCAAAATATGTTGTCAACCACGAATCGTAAATGCTGTACAGTACTGTAGTTAATGGTAGTACAAATTAAATACCGATACCAAATACATCAAGGACTAGTGCTGCGGTACTACGGTAAATAGGTGTTTACACTGAAATAACACTCCATGTTTTACGTACGTTTTGCTGTTTATGTACATCATACGTTTAACCGGATATGAAGTAAAAAAAAAAAAAAGTTGCAATTTTGGAAAATAAATTCTGATAAGGAAAAATGTCTAGTAATTTGGTAATATGTTATTTTTTATAAGCAATATGTGAAACTAATTTGGAGAAATTAGTTAGGGGAAAATCTTATATATGAGATGTTTTTTTTTTTCTTGAAATAAACTATATAAAAAGTTTGGACAGCCCTGGTTTAGGCTTGCAGCCCACCATGAAACTGCACGGCTGAGCTGCTTTGCTGCCGTGCTCACGTAGACTCCAGCAGGGGGCAGCAACGCACTACTGATAGAGCTAGTCTGCACTTATTGTTGTGAAAACTTGCCACAAAAGCAAAGACTGGAGTACTACCAGATGAAGAGGAGGATACCGTGAGTGAGAGAGGCCAACAACGTGTGTGACAAACGAATTATGACACGGAAGAGGAACACTTGATTGGTTTTAGCTCCCATGTGGATGGTGATAAATGATTCTTCTGGTAGGCACCTGTGATTTATACTATAGTATTTGGTACTGTTTTACTTGCTGTATACTCTTTTTGTACATTTCAATCTTCATAAAGATGCTGTATGGTATCATGTACCCAGAAAAAATTATTACGTTTGATTAATGTCCATGTTAAAGGTTAAATAACTGTTAATAGTTATCCTCCCTATCCGTGTGGAAGTGGTAAGTTTTTGGCCTTTTAAGTTTCAAGGAAATAACTTGGACGCTACTGTTTAGGTCGCCAGCTCTCTAGTTTGCGAGTTAGCATGTGTCTCAGTATTAACAGTTATTTAACCTTTAACATGAACATGAATGAAACTTAATAATTTGACCCAATTAGCAAGTTAGCATCGTACTCAGTTCCATCTGGGAGCAGCGTCGTAACTTTAACGACATGTTTGATGAGATGCTTTATCTTGACGTGTATTTTCCGTTTTTATTCCAAATCATTTCCTGCATTTATTTGTACCCAGCGTCATCAGCCTTTAGCTTCATTGCTAATCCAAAGCAAAACAGGGCGGGGTAACAGGGTAGGGTAACAGTATGGGCGGGGCAAAATCATATGTAATGTTCATGTTAAAGGTTAAATAACTGTTAATAGTTATCTTCCCTATCCGTGTGGAAGTGGTAAGTTTTTGGCCTTTTAAGTTTCAAGGAAATAACTTGGACGCTACTGTTTAGGTCGCCAGCTCTCTAGTTTGCGAGTTAGCATGTGTCTCAGTATTAACAGTTATTTAACCTTTAACATGAACATGAATGAAACTTAATAATTTGACCCAATTAGCAAGTTAGCATCGTACTCAGTTCCATCTGGGAGCAGCGTCGTAACTTTAACGACATGTTTGATGAGATGCTTTATCTTGACGTGTATTTTCCGTTTTTATTCCAAATCATTTCCTGCATTTATTTGTACCCAGCGTCATCAGCCTTTAGCTTCATTGCTAATCCAAAGCAAAACAGGGCGGGGTAACAGGGTAGGGTAACAGTATGGGCGGGGCAAAATCATATGTAATGTTCATGTTAAAGGTTAAATAACTGTTAATAGTTATCCTCCCTATCCGTGTGGAAGTGGTAAGTTTTATCGTGAAGATAAGCGGTAGAAAATGAATGAATGAATGAATAAGTATTTTGGTCCGCTGATTGAAATTCTTGTGTAATTTTTGCCCTCCTTTAGTCCCATTATTTACAATTCAAATATTAACAACTACAACCAGATACTACAATACTCTCTTCATGCTGCTAAGTATGCAAATTCTTGTCCAGTGGACGCCATGATGCCACTGATTTGAAGCATCCATGCTCATTTGAAATTCTTCATTCGGAAAAACATGAGGTCTCGTCTTTAAATAAAATATTAGTTTGAGGATTAGGAGCAGTGTGGGGGGTCGGGGGCGTAGAAGCAGTCTTCTCATTTATTCTTATTATTAAAATGTGTCCGACTGCAGACCAAGAGACAGGTCATTAAATATTCTAAAGCCACCTGCAAAGCACCGCGGGGCATTTCTATTCCAGGCTCATTCACACTTCAACAGCGCCAGCATTCATATGTATTTCATCTTTAATTCCATATCATTCATGTAAACACTGCAGAACTGCACTGTACTCATCTACCATGAATATAATTAGAGATGAAAAAACAATGCTCGAAAAAAATGCCGTGCCGCTCCACTACAGGTGTCTTTCTGTGTGTTCTGAGCCGGATTGACGGGTCTCGGTTCCCTGGACCCAAACGTTTAATTTTCAGAGGTTTGAGGGTGAATTGGAGCTGTGATTGCCGTACGTGACAAGCAGACAGGAAGACACACAGTGGTGGAATTGAGGCCTTTCCTCCTGAAGAAGACAAACTATTAAAGATTCATGGAAGGTGTTGTCTTTGTATTCCTTTCAGATATTAATGCCGGCTTTAACCAATGCAAAGCAAAGTCTAAAATGGTGATAATCGGCCATTTTATTAATAAAACCAGTACTCAAAGAGTAGTGTTGTTGGCCTTCAAACACAACTTCTCTCCTCACAAATGGATTATGTGGAATAACCAATACATTTTGCACAGAAACAAGTCCATGTTCCACAAACAATGCCTGGAAAGAAACATTTTTTTCTCTGATTTCTTTGATAGAAATGGAACATCATACAACTATAACATGTTTGTTCAAAAACATAACATCGACATGGATCCTGTTGATTATGAATAAGTGATGAAGGGAACCCCGGCCCAGCTTTTGCAACTGTTTAAATCAGGGGTCTCAAACTCAGTTTAACTGGGGGCCACTGGAGCTAGGGTCTGGGCAAGGCTGGGCCGCATCAGGTTTTCCAAAAAAAACCCAAAAAAACACATTTATTAAAAAACAGAAAAATATACAAACTTTTTCAGTGCTTTGGTTCCGATTTTCTACAATAAAATAAAACATTCCACTGTTCTCAAATATCTTAATTTTTATTTTTCTGCACAAAATAAGATGAAAAATAAATAAACAAATCAAGAAGAAAATCAATCAATTAGTAATAAATAAATATAATAATAATAAAACGGCAAATAATAAAAACTTAAGAAACCACATATAGTTGGTGGGTAGACAAATTATTTTTTTCAGATTAAAATGAACAAAGCATTATTAGAGCCCTGTAGACATGACAAAATACGACTATAGTCACATTTATACTCTTTTTATTTACAACATATTGCGCAACTGCAGGGTCTTGAGACACATGCTAACTCGCAAACTAGAGAGCTAGCGACCTCAACGGTAGCCTCCAAGTTATTTCCTTTCAACTTAAATAGCCAAAAACTTACCACTTCCACACAGATAGGGAGGATAACTATTAACAGTTATTTAACCTTTAACATGAACATGAATCAAACGTAATAATTTTTTCTGGGTACATGATACCATACAGCATCCATATCAAACTTGCGCGGGCCGCACTAACATTAAACTTTCATATCGAGGCGGGGGCCTCAAACTTGTGTCCTGCGGGCCACATTTGGCCCGCGCAGCCGCGTGTTTGAGACCCCTGGTTTAAATCATCTCTCCGATGTGGGCTGGTGGAAGGAGTTTCTCCAAGTTGAATGATTGGTGGAAGGAACATTCTTGACAGTAAATTTGATGACAAACACAGTAGAATTGCACTTTTATGTTCCTGTAACTCTGCTTATAATGGTTTCTACTGTTTTGTAATTGAAGATTGTAAAAAAATATATGTCTAAAAAAAAAAAAAGTTGTGTTTCCGGCAACACTATCTAGGACCGGATGTTGGCGTCACGGATCATTAAGTTTACAGGAAAACACAATGTAACGATAAACTCAACTCAAAAGATCGAGTATTGTGCCGCAAGTTGATTGAGACTCCAGTTCCTTTTACAAATGTTCGTTTCCATCACATTATAGAACATCGTATAGCTAAAGTACATAAAAAAAACAACATGACAAATTATACAGCAGTGTAGCATCGAAGCTAATACTGAACATAAACATCACTCACCACTTTAGCCTGCTTCTCAATCAACGGCAGAGTCTTGACTTTATATAACTATTTTTTTTAAATAAAAAGTCATTTTATAGAGACATTTTTACCTCTTGCAATGTTATCTTACTTATATTTCTTCTTCTGAAGTGCCACAAGTGCCGCCTAACAGTCGTTAACTGTTGGTAACTTACGGAAGTGATGATACATGTTCCTGTTTGGTACAATTCAAAATAAAAGCATGTATTTCACAATAAACACAGCATTACATTACTGTGCCCAGCCCCGCTTGTACTCATGTTTTAACTGTGTATTAACCAATGTTGTATTTTGGTGTGTCTTCTACTCTGTTTACTTGCTTTATTCAACTCCATTCTTCTGTAAAGTGTCTTTGAGTATTTTGAAAAGCGCTATACAAATAAAATGTATTTTTATTATTATTACAATACACACATTCTGGGAAGATTGAATGCTAGCTGACAGACAGACAGACTCAACATCTGGATCAATAATCTGATTAATTAATAATCACAAGCATGACACGGGCAAATCAGGTAGTGTATACAATATACATGCACTCATATAATACCCATAAATAGATACTGTCAGCACACACTTGACAATCCATATCTTGTTACCATGGCTCCCGGTGACAGGATTCATTGGTTGGATAGGTTTGTTTTTCCATTTCAGACTGCTCTTCATATAATGATAGGTAAGTGGGGATGTGCCTGTCTAGAATTTCCAGAAGTGAGGAGAAACTTTTTTTTTATCTTGGTGAAATATACCATGCAATTTTTCCAAAATAAAACTTTCAGCAATGGTTTGATTATTCAGCGACCTTTTGGCTGTTGAGACCTCCCTCAGCTTCCTGTGACCGGCGGTGTAGTGATGCTCTAAATTGCCTCCCCCCCCCCCCAACAGCAGCTGCTTGATTACAGGCAGAAAGGATTCCTTTTACGGTTGTGAACAAAAACGCATGTTCCAATTTTCCACTTCATTAAAAGCGAAACTTTATTTTCGTTTTTTGTTTTTTTTTTGGCAACTTGCAATGTTACAATTATAATGGTTCATTTTTGACCCAGACCACAACACAACATGTCAGTGAAAAGGTGTTTGGATTACATTTAACTAACAAAAGTTCAGTTTGGGTGTCCCACAAGGATTGGTGCCTTGCCCCTTTCTCTTTATCCTGCATCATCTACTGCAGTGATTCCCAAAGTGTGGGCCGCGGCCTTCTGGTGGGCTGTTGTGGTACTGCAGGTGGGCTATAAAAGGTCATTAAAAATATGATTCATTTTTGCAAATATTAATTAATTCATTCATTTTCTACTGCTTATCCTCACGAGGGTCATGGTGGTGCTGGAGCCTATCACAGCTGTCTTTGGGCAAGAGGCGGGGTACACCCTGGACTTGTTGTCAACCAATCACAGGGCACATATAGACAAACAACCATTCACACTCACATTCATACCTATGGACAATTTGGAGTCGCTAATTAACCTAGCATGTTTTTGGAATGTGGGAGGAAACCGGAGTACCCGGAAACCGGAAAACCCACGCATGCATGGGGAGAACATGCAAACTCCACACAGAGATGGCTGAGGGTGGAATTGAACTTGGGTCTCCTAGCTGTGAGACCAGTGTGCTAACCACTCATCCACCATGCAGCCCAAATTCATTAATTCATTTTCTACTATTTATCCTCACAAGGGTCGCGGGGGTGCTGGAGCCTATCCCAGCCGTCTTCAGGCGAGAGGCAGGGTACACCCTAGACTGGTGGCCAGCCAATCACGGGGCACATATAGACAAACAACCATTCACACTCACATTCATACCTATGGACAATTTGGAGTGGCTAATTAACCTAGCATGTTTTTGGAATGTGGGAGGAAACCGGAGTACCCGGAAACCGGAAAACCCACACATGAACGGGGAGAACATGCGAACTCCACCCAAAGATGGCTGAGGGTGGAATTGAACCCTGGTCTCCTAGCTGTGTAGCCTGCGTGCTAACCACTCCTCCGTGCAGCCCAAATTTGCATAAATTGAGTACTATAAACAAAAAAAGATGTCTTGTCAAACAAGTTTACCTTTTGATAAATACCGTAATAGAGAAAAATTCGACTTCACAAAAATTAACTTATCTGGAACCAATTAATCGTGATAAATACGGGATTAATACCTCATATTCGTTGAATATGAAGACAAAATAAAACGCATGTTGCCTTTAGCGTTGGATATTTTTACCATCATTAATAATAATCTCTAATTAGGCGCTAATTAGGTGAGTTGCTATGAAAATTGTTGCGGCATAGCGACACATCCCGTGGCCTTGCCTCTATCCCCACTATACACCCACTAAACACCCACTAAACACCCACTATACACCCACTATACACCCACTATACACCCACTATACACCCACTACACCCACACACACGGGTGCTTTGTTGGAGATCAGGTCAGATTAACATCTCCATCTCCTCTCCAATTAAAACTGCAGATAATCTCTTGGTCTGCATGATGTGGGATTCCTCATCCAGGCTGGACCCCCCCCCAACCCCCCCTTGTCAGTTTTTCAAACCCTTTTTCAAACAGACAGGATCTTGGAATCTTTTGTCCCAAGGCAGCACACCCAGTGAATATGTGCTGAGCCTGGAGGAATAATTAACAATCCCATAGTCTGAGCATGATTGTATCTATTCAGACACTCTTTTCTTCTTCTTCTACGTTTTCTTTCTTTATCAGGCGCTAAGCTAAGATGGCTTGCTTTTCTGAACCATGAATACGCGTTTGGCCCCAAGATGCACTTTGCCAACGCAGCCTTTCATTTGGATTTGCTCATGTACGAGATGTCCATGAAGTCTCTTTTCACAATTCAACACGAGAAAAATATCACATTCAATTATTATACTGTAGGTCAGGGGTCTCAAATGTGGCCCGCAGGACACTAGTTTGAGACCCCCGACCTTGATATGAAAGTTTAATGAAAGTTTGATATGGATGCTGTATGGTATCATGTACCCAGAAAAAATGATTACCTTTGATTCATGTTCATGTTAAAGGTTAAATAACTGTTAATAGTTATCCTCCCTATCCGTGTGGAAGTGGTAAGTTTTTGGCTATTTAAGTTTAAAGGAAATAACTTGAAGGCTACCGTTTAGGTCGCTAGGTCTCTAGTTTGCGAGTGGGGGGGGGGGCTGGGGTGGCAAAGACAAATATTACCACTTCCACATGGAATGTGAGGAGACTCCAATTAATTTATTGTATTCTAAACTTAGGAAATTGTTTTAAATAGAGTGGGGGGGGGAGACAAATATTACCATTTCCACATGGAATGTGAGGAGACTCCAATTAATTTATTGTATTCTAAACTTAGGAAATTGTTTTAAATAGAGTGGGGGGGGGAGACAAATATTACCATTTCCACATGGAATGTGAGGAGACTCCAATTAATTTACTGTATTCTAAACTTAGGAAATTGTTTTAAATAGAGTGGGGGGGAAGACAAATATTACCACTTCCACATGGAATGTGAGGAGACTCCAATTAATTTATTGTATTCTAAACTTAGGAAATTGTTTTAAATAGAGTGGAAGGCAAAGACAAATATTACCACTTCCACATGCAATGTGAGGAGACTCCAATTCATTTACTGTATTCTAAACTGAGGAAATGGTTTTAAATAGAGTGGGGGGGGGGTGGCAAAGACAAATATTACCACTTCCACATGGAATGTGAGGAGACTCCAATTAATTTATTGTATTCTAAACTTAGGAAATTGTTTTAAATAGAGTGGAAGACAAAGACAAATATTACCACTTCCACATGCAATGTGAGGAGACTCCAATTAATTTACTGTATTCTAAACTTAGGAAATGGTTTTAAATAGAGTGGGGGGAGGGTGGCAAAGACAAATATTACCACTTCCACATGAAATGTGAGGAGACTCCAATTAATTTATTGTATTCTAAACTTAGGAAATTGTTTTAAATAGAGTGGGGGGGGGGGAGACAAATATTACCACTTCCACATGGAATGTGAGGAGACTCCAATTAATTTACTGTATTCTAAACTTAGGAAATGGTTTTAAATAGAGTGGGGGCAAAGACAAATATTACCACTTCCACATGGAATGTGAGGAGACTCCAATTAATTTATTGTATTCTAAACTTAGGAAATTGTTTTAAATAGAGTGGGGGGGAAGACAAATATTACCACTTCCACATGGAATGTGAGGAGACTCCAATTAATTTACTGTATTCTAAACTTAGGAAATGGTTTTAAATAGAGTGGGGGGAGGGTGGCAAAGACAAATATTACCACTTCCACATGGAATGTGAGGAGACTCCAATTAATTTATTGTATTCTAAACTTAGGAAATTGTTTTAAATAGAGTGGAAGACAAAGACAAATATTACCACTTCCACATGCAATGTGAGGAGACTCCAATTAATTTACTGTATTCTAAACTTAGGAAATGGTTTTAAATAGAGTGGGGGGAGGGTGGCAAAGACAAATATTACCACTTCCACATGAAATGTGAGGAGACTCCAATTAATTTATTGTATTCTAAACTTAGGAAATTGTTTTAAATAGAGTGGGGGGGGGGAGACAAATATTACCACTTCCACATGGAATGTGAGGAGACTCCAATTAATTTACTGTATTCTAAACTTAGGAAATGGTTTTAAATAGAGTGGGGGCAAAGACAAATATTACCACTTCCACATGGAATGTGAGGAGACTCCAATTAATTTATTGTATTCTAAACTTAGGAAATTGTTTTAAATAGAGTGGGGGGGAAGACAAATATTACCACTTCCACATGGAATGTGAGGAGACTCCAATTAATTTACTGTATTCTAAACTTAGGAAATGGTTTTAAATAGAGTGGGGGGAGGGTGGCAAAGACAAATATTACCACTTCCACATGGAATGTGAGGAGACTCCAATTAATTTATTGTATTCTAAACTTAGGAAATTGTTTTAAATAGAGTGGAAGGCAAAGACAAATATTACCACTTCCACATGCAATGTGAGGAGACTCCAATTCATTTACTGTATTCTAAACTGAGGAAATGGTTTTAAATAGAGTGGGGGGGGGGTGGCAAAGACAAATATTACCACTTCCACATGGAATGTGAGGAGACTCCAATTAATTTATTGTATTCTAAACTTAGGAAATTGTTTTAAATAGAGTGGAAGACAAAGACAAATATTACCACTTCCACATGCAATGTGAGGAGACTCCAATTAATTTACTGTATTCTAAACTTAGGAAATGGTTTTAAATAGAGTGGGGGGAGGGTGGCAAAGACAAATATTACCACTTCCACATGAAATGTGAGGAGACTCCAATTAATTTATTGTATTCTAAACTTAGGAAATTGTTTTAAATAGAGTGGGGGGGGGGAGACAAATATTACCACTTCCACATGGAATGTGAGGAGACTCCAATTAATTTACTGTATTCTAAACTTAGGAAATGGTTTTAAATAGAGTGGGGGCAAAGACAAATATTACCACTTCCACATGGAATGTGAGGAGACTCCAATTAATTTATTGTATTCTAAACTTAGGAAATTGTTTTAAATAGAGTGGGGGGGAAGACAAATATTACCACTTCCACATGGAATGTGAGGAGACTCCAATTAATTTACTGTATTCTAAACTTAGGAAATGGTTTTAAATAGAGTGGGGGGAGGGTGGCAAAGACAAATATTACCACTTCCACATGGAATGTGAGGAGACTCCAATTAATTTATTGTATTCTAAACTTAGGAAATTGTTTTAAATAGAGTGGAAGGCAAAGACAAATATTACCACTTCCACATGCAATGTGAGGAGACTCCAATTAATTTACTGTATTCTAAACTTAGGAAATGGTTTTAAATAGAGTGGGGGGAGGGTGGCAAAGACAAATATTACCACTTCCACATGGAATGTGAGGAGACTCCAATTAATTTATTGTATTCTAAACTTAGGAAATTGTTTTAAATAGAGTGGAAGGCAAAGACAAATATTACCACTTCCACATGCAATGTGAGGAGACTCCAATTAATTTACTGTATTCTAAACTGAGGAAATGGTTTTAAATAGAGTGGGGGGGTGGCAAAGACAAATATTACCACTTCCACATGGAATGTGAGGAGACTCCAATTAATTTATTGTATTGTAAACTTAGGAAATGGTTTTAAATAGAGTGGGGGGGAAGACAAATATTACCACTTCCACATGGAATGTGAGGAGACTCCAATTAATTTATTGGATTCTAAACTTAGGAAATGGTTTTAAATAGAGTGGGGGGGGAGACAAATATTACCACTTCCACATGGAATGTGAGGAGACTCCAATTCATTTACTGTATTCTAAACTTAGGAAATGGTTTTAAATAGAGTGGGGGGCAAAGACGAATATTACCACTTCCACATGGAATGTGAGGAGACTCCAATTAATTTATTGTATTCTAAACTTAGGAAATGGTTTTAAATAGAGTGGGGGGCAAAGACAAATATTACCACTTCCACATGGAATGTGAGGAGACTCAGAGCTTTCTTCTAGAAAATCGAAACCAAAGCAAAGTTTATTCATTTTTCTGTTTTTAATAAATGCGTTTTTTGTTTTTTGTTTTTTTTGGAAAACCTGATGCGGCCCAGTCTCGCCCAGACCCTAGCTCCAGCGGCCCCCAGGTAAATTGAGTTTGAGACCCCTGCTGTATACCATTGCTTTCGGAAAGATAAAAACTGGTGATGTAAACGTGGCTAATGAGTCTGGAATAAGATTCTCTTAAAGGCCCTCCTGAAGTCCCGGTTAAAGATGGTGTAAATGATTGGATTCAAGCAACTGTTGCAGTAGCCGATCCAGAAAAAGAGGTCAAAAAGAGTATCAGGGATGGTGCACTTGTCTCTGCAGACTGCGTGGAGACTATAAGTGAAGAAGAAGGGGAACCAGCAGAGCACAAAGACTCCCATCACAACCGCCAGAACAAACGTGAAGCGTTTCTCCCTCATTTGCGCCACTTTGCTTTTGGACGACGACAAACGTCTGCTCGGAAGCGGCACCGGAGAAGGCAGGAGGAAATGCTGGGAGCAGTGGTCCGATGACACCCACGATATGGAGGCGCAGGATGGAGGAGGAGCTTTCAACCTGCGTGCCGGACGCGAGGTACGAAACGAAGACTTTTTAACGTCGGCATGGAATGTTTTTTCCTCAAAGTTAATTTGATCCAGTTCTTGTCTCTTTTCCGGCAGCGGGGCATCCGACTTTGAGCCTCTTTGGAAAGATCTCGGAGTACCGCCGAAGCAGGTCTCCGATTGAGACGGTTGGGCCTCGACGTTGTTTTTAGCCACAAAGATGGTGGACGCTCGTTGCTTAGCAACACGGTATATTTTACAGTAAACCAATATCATGATGACTCCGGGTACGAAGAAGGACACAAGACAGGAGGACAGAATATACCACGTCTGGTTGTTGAGAAGACACTCCTGCCTCTGCGGACGTTCGATTCCGCCCGTGGAGTCCGAGGTCTCTTCGGTGTGCGTCACGAGAAGAGGCGGCGAGGAGATGACGACGGATATCATCCACACCACGCTGATCATCACTTTGATCCTTTTGGGTGTCCGTTTGCCGTTGTAGCGGACCGCTTTGGTGACGGACCAGTAACGGTCCAGGCTGATGGCGCAGAGATGGACGATGGAGGAAGTGCAGAACAGAACGTCCAACGCCAGGTAGAAGGAGCACCACGTGGAACCAAAGTACCAGTAGCCCATGATCTGGGAAAGAGGACAAAACATCAAGAAATGATGCCTTTGAATATTCAAATCTTCTTAGGAGACTCATGCTCAAAGACTAGATAGGACAGCTCGAGACTGAGAGCTCGGCGCAACATCCAATCCATTTAACTTCGATAGCACTTCTATATTCAACTACCTTATTTGTCGATATGATCCTCTCGCGTTGCGAGGCGTTCAGGCAAACTCGTAATGTTCAATGTTAGGTGCCAATTGTTTTTCAAACTACGGCCCGGGGGCCACATGCGGCCCGCCAAGCGTTTCAATCCGGCCCGCCAGTTGTCTTCATTCATTCATTAATTCATTCATTTTCTACCGCTTATCGTCACAAGGGTCGCGGGGGGGGGGGGGGGTGCTGGAGCCTATCCCCGCCAGTATTTCAACTTTTAACATACAAACTGGCAACGTGACTTGCAACTCGGATGTCTTCATTTATTCATTTTCTACCGCTTATCCTCACGAGGGTCGCACGGGGTGCTGGAGCCTATCCCAGCGTTTGAATCCAGCCCGCCAGTATTGTTAACTTTTACAGACAAACTGGCAACATGACTTGCAACTTGGATGTCTTCATTCATTCATTTTCTACCGCTTATCCTCACGAGGGTCGCAAGGGGTGCTGGAGCCTATCCCAGCGTTTGAATCCGGCCCGCCAGAATTTCAACTTTTAACATAAAAACTGGCAACATGACTTGCAACTCGTATGTCTTCATTTATTCATTTTCTACCGCTTATCCTCACGAGGGTCGCACGGGGTGCTGGAGCCTATCCCAGCATTTGAATCCGGAGTACCCGGAGAAAATTCCACACAGACATGGTGGAATTGAACCCTGGTCTCCTAGCTGTGAGGTCTGCATGCTAACCACTTGAACACCGTGCAGCCCATGATAGGAATAATATTTTTTTTCAAACTCATATTGGTACTTGTTTGTATATTTCTGATTATATTATATATTATTATTATATTTCCTTTGAGTGTTAAGTTGATATGTGATGAATAGTAAAAGCTATTTTCTGAAACAACAGAAGTTGTGTTAAAAATATGCATGTTAAGTTAATTCATTCATTTTCTACCGCTTAACCACTCGACCACCGTGCAGCCCGCATAAAGACATAAATATGTACAAGTTTCAAGTTTTTTAAGCTGTATTATCTGTGGAAAAACTACCAAAAAAACTACAAAAATGTGAATCTACAAAATGCAGGGGAGCCACTGTGATTTTTGCAAACCAATATGACGGTAATGGGATGGGGATGGGAATCTAACAGCATTTCTCACCTCATTGGCCAAGGAGAAGGGGATGACCAGCGTGGCCACCAAGATGTCAGCAGAGGCCAGAGACACCAGGAACAGATTTTGAGGAGCACGCAAAGCCCGGCTGGTGAACACGGCCAAGACCACCAGCACGTTGCCCACCACGGTCACCAGGATGATGACCGTGACAACCAGCAGGATGAGCACGGATGCCGCCGGAGAGTGCGGAGGCAGAGGAGGAGACCTTGACAAGGAAGTGGGCGGGTGGCTGGTGTTCCCTGAAGAAGAGGTCGGGGGTACGGGTGTGAGCACATGGGGGTCCATCCTTTCCCGAGAAGAAGAAAGTCAAAGGATCCTGGAAAAAAAATCTCCTGGAATGTAGGGTCCATCAAGTCAACGTCAGTCCAGATGTTGACTTATAGCATCATTCATAGCATCGCAGACGGTGAAGAACCCCCCCAAAAATGCAGGAGCGACTGGTTGAAGCTGAGAGTGAGTGAAAGTGCTGCTGATGTTCTACTCGGCTGGACGAAGGCAGGAGGAGGAGGAGGAGGAGGAGGAGGAGCAGAGCGTGAGATGAAAGACAGAAAGCGAGGCACATGGTGAGGAGAGAGGAGAGAGATGTTTGAGGACTCTGGTAAAGTGAGCAAGGAAAGGATGGAGGAGGGGGGACGGCTAATATATCTAATATTAATATTAATTAAAACAAAAAGGCAAAAACAAACCAGTACTAAGAAATGTAGTACTTCATTCAGTGATCATTATTAACGTTACTACAGTAATTCCCTCCTTCCAAATTCGACTGTGATAAGTACAATTCCTTATTTATAAATAGAATATTTTAGTAGTCTGAGCATGGGGCTGCACGGTGGTCAAGTGGTTAGCGCAGAGACCTCACAGCTAGGCCAACCCAGGTTCAATTCCACCTTCAGCCATCTCTGTGTGGAGTTTGCATGCTTACAGGTGGGCTTCATCACATATCAAGGAAATATAATAATAATAATGATAATAATAATAATATAATAAAGTGAGTGTGAATGGTTGTTTGTCTATATGTGCCCTGTGATTGGCTGGCCACCAGTCTCTCGCCCAAAGACAGCTGGGATAGGCTCCAGCGCCCCCCGTGATCCTCATGAGAAAAAAGCAGTAGAAAATGAATGAAATGAATGAATATAATATATATAAGAAATATACAAACAAGTACCAATATGAGTTTGGATAAAAAAGAACAACTATGATTCTAATCATGGGCTGCGCGGTGTACGAGTGGTTAGTTCGCAGACCTCACAGCTACAAGACCAGGGTTCAATTCCACCCTCGGCCATCGGTACTCCGGTTTCCTCCCACATTCCAAAAACATGCTAGGTTAATTAGCCACTCCAAATTGTCCATAGGTATGAATGTGAGTGTGAATGGTTGTTTGTCTATATGTGCCCTGTGATTGGCTGGCCACCACTCGAGGGTGTACCCCGCCTCTTGCCTGAAGACAGCTGGGATAGGCTCCAGCACCCGCCGCGACCCTCGTGAGGAAAAGCGGTAGAAAATGAATGAGTAGTCTAAGCAAAGAAAACCTGTTTTAACATTATTAGAGACCTCTAGGCATGAAATAGCACCCCTATGGTCAGCTTTTCACCAAATAAAGTAGTTGATTGAGTGAGTGACGGACAGGAAGTGACATCAACAGTTGAGTTTTAGCTTGGTGTGGGTGACTCTCACTATTTGTATTACTATAATAAAAAATACTATAATAAAAAATTAAAAACTACTATAATAATAATAATAAACAGAACAGGAAGTGTGCAATTTTGAATGAAGAAAATGTTCATTTGTTATGTTAATTTCCATCATGCCTCCCCTAATTGCACGTCACTGGTGTTTTTCAAATACAAAATGAACCCTGAAAAAAAATCAATGGGCATTTGAAGGAAGGGGGGGGATATAAGAGGGGGGGGTAGTAAAAGAGACGCACCCATGGGTGAAATGATGGAATCGAACGGATAGAGCATCAATCAATTCCTATTTATCATGAGGCAAATGCTTTTTAATCGACTCGCTCAACAGTGCTCTTCATTTACTTGTGCGGAATCGAACATCGACTGGGCTAAAGTTGTCTTCGACACAGTTATTACTCTTGGGAGGAGGCTCACAACGCTGTGGGGGGGAAAGCATTACAGTGTGACACAGATCCAGTCGGGGAGCAGATGTAAACATTCATCGGTTTTAGAATTGTTACCGTAAGGTATGCTGGGAAGTACTCCCAGCATGCCTTGCGGCAATAAGGAATAAGGGGGGAATAAGGTCCAAAACCTTATTCTGGTAATATTAGATTCAATATTATATTTTGTTTTGAACAATTGCATTGTTACCGCAAGGTATGCTGGGAAGTACTCCCAGCATGCCTTGCGGCAATAAGGAATAAGGGGGGAATAAGGTCCAAAACCTTATTCTGGTAATATTAGATTCAATATTATATTTTGTTTTGAACAATTGAATTGTTACCGCAAGGTATGCTGGGAAGTACTCCCAGCATGCCTTGCGGCAATAAGGAATAAGGTGGGGAATAAGGTCCAAAACCTTATTCTGGTAATATTAGATTTAATATTATATTTTGTTTTGAATAATTGTTACCGCAAGGTATGCTGGGAAGTACTCCCAGCATGCCTTGTGGCAATAAGGAATAAGGGGGGAATAAGGTCCAAAACCTTATTCTGGTAATATTAGATTCAATATTATATTTTGTTTTGAACAATTGCATTGTTACCGCAAGGTATGCTGGGAAGTACTCCCAGCATGCCTTGCGGCAATAAGGAATAAGGTGGGGAATAAGGTCCAAAACCTTATTCTGGTAATATTAGATTTAATATTATATTTTGTTTTGAATAAATTGAATAATTGTTACCGTAAGGAATGCTGGGAAGTACTCCCAGCATGCCTTGCGGCAATAAAGAATAAGGGGGGAATAAGTATTGTATTGACGCGAGGCTACCACGTGTTTATCTCCACTGTTTGGGCCACGGAGCAGAGCTCCTCCTCCTGAACAATCATCAGCTCCTCCGCAGCGTCCTGCCCTCGGACCACAATGCATTGCTCTGAACCTTCTGATATCAGCACCTCCACCAGTTCCTGTCCCGTTCCTGGATGCGAGCTGTTTGCCGTAAGGAGCAGGGGTCCGTAGCTGGGCGTCCTCGCATGGTCCGTGCACACATATACAGAATTCCGGGTGTCGCTTGAATCTTCTCCATGTCCTCCCTCATCCGTTGCTAAATTCCCGCCGTCATTTTCATACTTCTTTCCTTTCATTTTTTCATCCGCGGGTCCTTGCGAGATATCATTTTTCTTGGGTCGGCCTTTGAGGGGTTTTGGGTGAGTGGAACTTGGTGGTTGAGTCTCCGGCGTTTGCTTTTCCTCCGGGTCCTCCTGGGTTTCCCGCCGTGGTTGATGCTGCGTTTGGTGTCGCAGTAAACTTTGTCTGAGGGTGTAGGAGGCACCGCAGTGACAGCTGTGGGGCTTCTCTACGCCGTGGGAAGATTTGACGTGTCTCCTTAGTTTGGTGGCCATCGTGTAGCCTAGCCAAAAAAAACAACAACAACAAATATTCTAATTATTGTAATGGTTGAATTTCATTTGAACATGCGTCAGATTACAATTGAACGCATCACATAATCAGTTCCCAGTTCCACATGTCCAAAAGGAGTAGGAAGAAGCAAAGCTTATTAAATCCTACCCCTCCATCTGGTACTTTTTCAATCAGTAACTGTTACATTTGTTCACTTCCTGCTTTCATAATATAGTTTAAGTATTTTTTTTTAACTATAATTTTTTTTAATTTAAATTTTTAATTTTTTGTCATGTACTGAAGTACGAGGTGATGTGAGCATCCAATGACATAATGGTTACCATAGTAACATAGTATCCTACCCCTCCATCTGGAACTTTTACAATCAGTAACTCTTACATTTGTTCACTTCCTGCTTTCCTAATATAGTTTAAGGTTTTTATTTTGTTTCCCCCCCATACCAAAGCACGAGGTGATAAGAGCATCCAATGACATAATGGTTACCATAGTAACATACTATCGTATCCCTCCATCTGGTACTTTTACAAACTGTTACATTTGTTCACTTCCTGCTTTCCTAATATAGTTTAAGGTTTTTATTTTGTTCCCCCCCCCCATACCAAAGTACGAGGTGATAAGAGCATCCAATGACATGATGGTTACCATAGTAACATACTATCGTATCCCTCCATCTGGTACTTTTACAAACTGTTACATTTGTTCACTTCCTGCTTTCCTAATATAGTTTAAGGTTTTTATTTTGTTTCCCCCCCCCATACCAAAGTACGAGGTGATAAGAGCATCCAATGACATAATGGTTACCATAGTAACATACTATCGTATCCCTCCATCTGGTACTTTTACAAACTGTTACATTTGTTCACTTCCTGCTTTCCTAATATAGTTTAAGTATTTTTTTAACTATAATTTTTTTTTATAAAAATTTTTCATTTTTTGTCATGTACTGAAGTACGAGGTGATGTGACCATCCAATGACATAATGGTTACCATAGTAACATAGTATCCTACTCCTCCATCTGGTACTTTTACAATCAGTAACTTTTACATTTGTTCACTTCCTGCTTTCCTAATATAGTTTAAGTATTTTTTTTAACTATAATTTTTTTTTTTTTTGGATCATATTTCTCCTCTCTTGTAGAGAAGTATTGGATGACATTTTTAGCTAATTGCTTATTTTTAGCCTTATGCATTATTTTAGATTATCAACAAGTTGAAGTATTTGTGATTTTAGAAATAAGGAGTTAGTATGTTCTCTGTAGGCGGCATTATGAATTATCCTTCCTGGCCTTTTTTGCAGTAGTATTTAGCCAGTGAAGATTATTATTATTATGTTGTATTTCCACACAATAAGTCAGATATGGTAGAACCAGAGAGCAATAAAGAATGTGGAGTTATAATGTTAATATATATATTCATGTAAACAGGTTTTCGGGACTTTTGAATGCAATAATTCGCTTATCACGGTCGGGTCTGGAACTAATTACTCGTGATAAACGAGGGATTACTGCATAGAAAATATATTTTGGGTTCTTTTTAACTTAACCTTAATGCATTTGAATGAATTAAACCTAAAATATCAATATTGACTTGCTGCAGAAACAGGTTTTTTGTCTGATTACACAGCGTGGATGTTTATGCAGACAGCCTGCTAATCATCCGTTCTGAGCTTTCCAATCCGTGTGTGACACCAAACATCTGCAGCCCACTTAGTGAGATAAGCAAGCATGGCTGGAGGGGGAATTAGCCAGCGTGAGGAATGTTAAAGTTCATTTGGATTAAGTTGACGGAATATGAGGACACCTACGTTTTATACATATACAGGGATTTCCCTGTGCTTTACATCAGGGGTCTCAAACACGCGGCCCGCGGGCCAAATGTGGCCCGCAGGACACCAGTTTGAGGCCCCCGCCTTGATATGAAAGTTTAATGAAAGTTTGATATGGATGCTGTATGGTATCATGTACCCAGAAAAAATTATTACGTTTGATTCATGTTCATGTTAAAGGTTAAATAACTGTTAATAGTTATCCTCCTTATCCGTGTGGAAGTGGTAAGTTTTTGGCTGTTTAAGTTTAAAGGAAATAACTTGAAGGCTACCGTTTAGGTGGCTAGCTCTCTAGTTTGCGAGTTAGCATGTGTCTCAAGACCCTGCAGTTGCGCAATATGTTGTAAATAAAAAGAGTATAAATGTGACTATAGTCGTGTTTTGTCATGTCTTAATATGAAAAAAAATATTTGTCTACCCACCAACTATATGTGGTTTCTTAATTTTTATTATTTGCCGTTTTATTAATTTTATTATATTTATTTATTACTGATTGATTTTCTTTATTCTTGATTTATTTATTTATTTTTCATCTTATTTTGTGTAGAAAAGTAAAAAGTAAGATATTTGAGAACAGTGGAATGTTTTATCAGAGCTTTTATTGTAGAAAATTGGAACCAAAGCGAAGTTTTTTAATTTTTTTTGTTTTTAATAAATGCGTTTATTTGGGGTTTTTTGGCCCCCAAGTAAATTGAGTTTGAGACCCCTGCTTTACATGAAAATGTGGAACCCGTTGAAGTCAGTCCCGCTATTTATAGTGCAATATTGACCCCTCCAAAATGAAAAAAGGTATGAATTGAGAGTGCTGTTTGTTTTGATGCTACTAACCTTTTCCACAGACAGAGCAACGATGGGGCCTGTCACCGGTATGCAATCTTTCATGGGATTTGAGGGTGTGCGGGTCCCTCAAGGATTTTCCACAGTAGCTACAGAGGAAACCGCCCCCGGTGTGGGAAAGCATGTGGCGACAAAGTTCAGCTTTCTGAGAGAAACTGTGGTTACATTCAGGGCAGGGAAACGGTCTCTCTCCGTTGTGGATCCTCAAATGGCTGTCAAGGTTCCCTGAAATGGACGCACACAAACAACGCAGATGCTAAGAGATGCTAAGAGATGCTGGTGGTGGATGCTGTCATTTGACATGAAACAAACTGGAGTTTTTTAAATTAAATTAAATTAAATTAAATTAAATTAAATTAAATTAAATTAAATTAAATTAAATTAAATTAAATTAAATTAAATTTAAATTAAAATTAAAATTAAAATTAAAATTAAATTAAATTAAATTAAATTAAATTAAATTAAATTAAATTAAATGCAATTTTATGAGATAAAAATATGTTAAGAAAAAAATTGTCAATTATATTATATATTAATAATTATATTATATATTAAATATTAATTATATATTAATTATATATTAACTATACATGTTATACATGTTTATGGAATGTGGGAGGAAACCGAAGTACCTGGAGAAAATGGGGAAAATTTAATTTAATTTAATTTAAAGCAACTGCAATTTTATGAGAATAAAATATGTTAAGAAAAAACGTGTTAATTATATTTATATATTAATAATTATATTATATATTAAATAATAATTACAAATTAAATTAAATGTAATTAAATTTAATTTAATTATACATGTTTAAATTAAATTAAATTAAATTAAATTAAATTAAATTAAATTAAATTAAATTAAATTAAATTAAATTAAATTAAATTAAATGCACTCCACACAGAGATGTCCGAAGGGTGGAATCAAACTCAGATCTCCCAGCTGTGAGACCTGTGCGCTAACCACTCAACCACCATGCAGCTTTTCTTTTCTACCTTGAAGCTACTCAAATGACTTTGACACGTTTTCCACGTGGTACTGACGACGCAGCATCAGGAGCGACTGACGGGTTCAGTATCTCGCCCAAGGACACTCCGACATGGTCACGGGAGGACATCGAAAAATCGAAGCGGCAATCTTCAGCCTCTACCGCTTGCTTGGATGAAATTCAATGTTACCTTTCTGACTGAAAGTTTTCCCACAGTGCTGACAGACGTGAGGTTTCTCTCCCGTGTGAAGCCTCATGTGATTCCTCAGAGAACCGGAGTTTGCCAGCAGCTTGGGGCAGAGGGTACACTGCAACTGAAAGACAAAAAAGACACTTTTTTTTTTATCTTTTATTTTTTTTTTTTTTATATAAAGTCTCGGTGTTGAAACTACACTTCAGGGAGAATCCATGACTGGAATGAAAATGTAGAGATGGTGCATGAAACATTTCACCATGATGTCGAAGCTGCATGGGGAGTTCAACATATTAGATTCAAAACCACGTCTGAAATGATCAGAGTTGGGCAAATTACTTAAAAAAAAATAAATTACTTAGAGAAATAATTACTTCCCAAAAACTATAGTACTATTAGTAACGGAAGTACTTTTTGTCAAACTCATTTAAATATTACAAAATGCAGTTTTAAAATGAAACTTTTTATTATTAAGGGAAAAAAAAAATCCAAACCGACATGGTCCTGTAGGAAAAAGTCACCCCCCCCCAATTAAAATGTTAGCTTAACTGACATTAATTAATTAACGGAAATGCTGCTCTCTAATACACTTGAAAAGGTAGCATTTTGAAATGCTGCTCATGTTTGACAGACGAAAATTGAGAAAATACGTCACAAACGGGAAAGATGACATATTAAAAAAAATATTGCATTATAATGGTAATTAATATATTACATAACCTATATAACATATTTATTATATATAATGGTAATTAATTTAATTCAAGTTTATTCCTATAATATTTTGATTTTATTCTCATAATATTCTAATTTGTCCCCCCCATCATAATTTCCCTACAATTACACCTTTTTTTGTTCTTCATAATATTACTCGGCTGCACGTCAGTTGAGTGGTTAGCATGGAGGTCACACAGCTAGGAGACCCGAGTTCAATTCCACTATCTGCCGTCTCTGTGTGGAGTTTGCATGTTCTCCCCGTGCATGCGTGGGTTTCCTCCGGGTACTCCGGTTTCCTCCCACATTCCAAAAAAAAAAACATGCTAGGTTAATTAGCGACTCCAAATTGTCCATAGGTATGAATGTGAGTGTGAATGGTTGTTTGTCTATATGTGCCCTGTGATTGGCTGGCCACCAGTCCAGGGTGTACCCCGCCTCTCTCTCTCGCCCCAAGACAGCTGGGATAGGCTCCAGCACCCCCGCGACCCTCGTGAGGAAAAAGCGATAGAAAATGAATGAAGACTCAAACATGATAAAAAAAAACCAACCTACCTTTGGGGGCTGCGAGTAAATCAATCTGCTGCAGTGGAGAAGGCGGTGGATACGCAGGGAGGGCCGCCGTGCGAAGGCCTTCCCACAGTGCTCACATACGTACGGCTTCTTTCCCGTGTGGAGGACCAGGTGCTCTTTCAGGTCTCGTTTCAGTCCGTAGGTCTTCTCACAGTGAGGACAGGAAAACGGGCGCTCCCCACGGTGGCTCAGCTGGAAGGAGATCAAACTGTTATTGTTGGTAGTTGTTGTCGGCATGTCGTGAGAACACGGATTTGATCCCGAAGCTGGGAGTGACCAGGATGGATAGGATCAGGAAGGAAGGATTATTACATGTTAGAGACCTTGGAGATAAAGTCAGAGAGGCCAGACTGAGATGGTTGGGACATGTCCAGAGGAGAGATAATATAATATACAGTAAATAGTGGGCGTGGTTCTCATTGGGAGTGACCAGGATGGATAGGATCAGGAAGGAGGGATTATTACATGGTAGAGACCTTGGAGATAAAGTCAGAGAGGCCAGACTGAGATGGTTGGGACATGTCCAGAGGAGAGATAATATAATATACAGTAAATAGTGGGTGTGGTGCTCATTGGGAGTGACCAGGATGGATAGGATCAGGAACGAGTACATTACATGGTAGAGACCTTGGAGATAAAGTCAGAGAGGCCAGACTGAGATGGTTGGGACATGTCCAGAGGAGAGATAATATAATATACAGTAAATAGTGGGCGTGGTTCTCATTGGGAGTGACCAGGATGGATAGGATCAGGAACGAGTACATTACATGGTAGAGACCTTGGAGATAAAGTCAGAGAGGCCAGACTGAGATGGTTGGGACATGTCCAGAGGAGAGATAATATAATATACAGTAAATAGTGGGCGTGGTTCTCATTGGGAGTGACCAGGATGGATAGGATCAGGAAGGAGGGATTATTACATGGTAGAGACCTTGGAGATAAAGTCAGAGAGGCCAGACTGAGATGGTTGGGACATGTCCAGAGGAGAGATAATATAATATACAGTAAATAGTGGGCGTGGTTCTCATTGGGAGTGACCAGGATGGATAGGATCAGGAAGGAGGGATTATTACATGTTAGAGACCTCGGGGATAATCCGGAGAACCCGGAAAAAACCCCAGGCATGCACGGGGAGAACATGCAAACTCCACACAGAGATGGGCGAGGGTGGAATCGAACCCCGGTCTCCTAGCTGCGAGGCCCGCGGGCTAACCACTCGACCACCGTGCCGCCCCACGACCTTCCAAAAACATGAAATCCATCACATTGAAACGTATGATGTCACGTCTACCTGGTGGGCCTTGAAGCTCTCGGCGGAGGTGTAGTTTTTCCCGCATTCCTGGCAGGCGAAAGGCTTCTCTTCTGTGTGGCTGAACTGATGTTTCTTTAAGTGGCCAATCTGGTAGAACATTTTAGCACAGACGGAACACCGGTAACGCCTCTCTCTCACCTCCGGCTGCCAGGCGGGAGCGTCGACTGTCACGTTTAGCGCCGCTCCGACAGCTGCGGTACGGGGAGGTGATGTTTCCACGGAAACCGCAGCATCTGCAGAGGACTTGGCGGCCTCTGTCAGATGCTCCTCCGTATGTTGCTTCGCACCACGGATCTTCACACAGTGAAAGCGGCGTGGCTTAGCGGCCAGTCGAGAGCTGCACCGGACAGACGGCGCCGGAACGTCCAAGTTCCTCTTCTCGTCTACGGAGTTAGGCGATGACACGGCGTCCATGCGTACATCTACTCCCGTAACAGCGGCGGCTACTTTAGCCGCCATGCTGCTAACGCTTGGACTTCTCCGTACTTCCTCGTTCTTCTTCTGCTGCTTCTGAACTTCTTCATCCTCGTCAACACTGCGTAGGTCCATCACAGTCGTTTCCGCATCCCTTGTGACGTTCGCTGCGTTATCTGAAAATATAGAGCAGGGGTCTCAAACTTGTGGCCCGCGGGCCAATGAAACATTAAAAAAATATAACTTTATTCGTTGATTTGTTTGTTTGTAATAATATATATATAATAATTTTACAACTTGTGTTTTTTTTTAATCTTTCAATTTTTTTGCTACTAAATTGACATTATTTTTCTGCATAATATTAAATTTTCCAGCTATTTTAATTTTCTTCTTGTAAATTTTCTTCTCATAATTATGACTTAATTCCCGTAATATTTTGACTTTATTCACGTCATATTATGACTTATTTGGCAACATGGTTTCCTAAAAAATACAACTTTATTCGTTGATTTGTTTGTTTGTAATAATATATATATAATAATTTTACAACTTGTGTTTTTTTTTAATCTTTCAATTTTTTTGCTACTAAATTGACATTATTTTTCTGCATAATATTAAATTTTCCAGCTATTTTAATTTTCTTCTTGTAAATTTTCTTCTCATAATTATGACTTAATTCCCCTAATATTTAGACTTTATTCAAGTCATATTATGACTCATTTGGCAACATGGTTTCCTAAAAAATACAACTTTATTCGTTGATTTGTTTGTTTGTAATAATTTTACAACTTGTGTTTTTTTTTTAATCTTTCATTTTTTTGCCACTAAATTGACATTATTTTTCTGCACAATATTACTTGTTAAATGACAACTTTACCCCCTTAATATTTTGACTTTTTTTCCTTAATATTTCAACTTTATGCTAATAAAATAGCCTTATTTTTCCTCATAATGTGACAAAATTTTATTTAACCTCTTATATGACTCCTACATGGTCCAATAATAAAGACAATAAAAAGACAAAAGCAAACACTCCTGCCTTGCTCATTTCTGCTGGGTTTTTTATTTTTTTTTTCCAGCTATTTTAATTTTCTTCTTGTAAATTTTCTTCTCATAATTATGAATTAATTCCCATAATATTTTGACTTTATTCTTGTAATATTATGACTTATTTGGCAACATGGTTTCCTAAAAAATACAACTTTATTCGTTGATTTGTTTGTTTGTCATAAGTAAGTAATAAGTAATAAGTAATAATAAGTAATAATAATTAATATAATAATAATAATAATAATAAGCGAAGGTATTTTCAACGTATGCGTTTCAATCCAGCTGCCCTGTTGAGTTACCTCGTTGTTGACCTCCAGAGACGTCCTGTTCATCTGATCCGTCTCTTGCGTCACTTTTCCCTGCGGTTTCACCAGCCAGCATCAGCAGCTCTGTTCCTGGCTGGATGTCCCGACACACACGCAGACGCATGCTAACACACTCGCCCACACGTACCTCCGCGCACGTACAATGCACTGCCACGTTGCGCTGCGCTGGGCTTTGCGCCTGGCAGGCAAAACTGGGGGAGACAAAAGCGACGGATTGCTTGTTAGACCACTTTAAGTGTGTTGCAGGAAAAAATCAAATTTTACTTACTGTTCCACAATACAATTAAAAAATACAATAAAATCCATAGTGTTTTGGAAACAATTTTGTTAATTTTTTTATTTGTAAATTTCTTATTTGTGTAAGTTTTTTTCTTGGTGTAAAAAATATTTTATGTAAAAACATTTGTATTTTTTTGGTTAAAAAAATAAAATTTTTTTGGCAAAAAGGTATCATTTTCTTTCAAAAGTTTTGCCAAGTGTTTTTGTTAAAAAAAAAAATTCTGAAAAAAAATATTTGTATTTTTTTTACAATTGGTAAAAAACAAAGCTTTCCATATCTTTGAGATTCTGCACCTCGTTCTGCAGCGTTTCCATGGACTTCCTGCTTGTTCCACAATACAATAAAAAATACAGTAAAATCCATAGTGTTTTGGAAACAATTTTGTAATTTTTTTTCTTTGTAAATTTCTTATTTGTGTAATTTTTTCTTTGTGTAAAAAATATTTTATGTAAAAACATTTGTATTTTTTTGGTTAAAAAAAATAAAACTTTTTTGGCAAAAAGTTATAATTTTCTTTCAAAAGTTTTGGCAAGTGTTTTCGGTAAAATTAAAAAAAAGTTTTTTGAAAAAAAAATACTTCACCTGATCCAGACTGATTTGTGCAGGGGAATTTCATTCTTCTCTGCTGACCCCACCGGTGCCTTAAAAACACAACAAAACAAAGGAAGCGTGTCACTTGGAAAAGCGTATATTCTTCCCATTACTCCCTCCCATAAAGTACTATGACTCCCAGAGGCCACCAGTACAGACCAAAGTATGGTTGTTGGCGTCTACTGTTAATGCTTTGTTCATTTTAATATGAAAAAAATCCTTTGTCTACTCACCGACTATATGTGCTTTCTTAAGTTTTTATTATTTGCCATTTTATTATTATTATATTTATTTATTTATTTATTACTGATTGATTTTCTTTATTCTTGATTTATTTATTTTTCATCTTATTTTGTGCAGAAAAAATAAAAATGAAGATATTTGAGAACAGTGGAATGTTTTATCAGAGCTTTTATTGTAGAAAATCCAAACCAAAGCAAAGCTTATTCATTTTTTTGTTTTTAATAAATGCGTTTTTGTTGGTTTTTTTGGAAAACCTGATGCGGCCCAGTCTCACCCAGACCCGAGCTCCAGTGGCCCTCAAGTAAATTGAGTTTGAGACCCCTGAATTATGTAAATCCTACCATGACGTCAAAGTCTTTGCGTTCATTGTTTAACGTGCATCTTTTTATCTGTGCAAATTTCAATCGCTTTTTATGTCGTTCCGGAAGAATGATTTATGGGAAGGAAAAGGAGTAACTTATTATCTCCCCGCCGGGTATTATCTTAATTAGCAAAAGGTTTATCATGCACTCAATACGCTTCCATTAGGTTTGCTTTCAATGTGGGGCCATTGCTGCAGGTGGGGGTGAAATCATGATGAAGAATTCTAAAGCTGATGTTGATGTGAATGGAATGAGGGATGAGTGCTTCCCTTTACCTTTACCCAGGAATGTCATCTCCATTTGGGGGTTTTAATCGTAAAAAAAATAAAAACTCAGCAGTAATTTGACCAGGATTAAGTCAAAATATTAAAAGAAAAAAAAGTCACAAAAAGTTGTAATTTTAAGAGAATAATGTCTTAAAATTGCAGAAAAAAAGAGAAAAAAAGTCTCAATTTTACTCAAATAAAATCAGAATATTATGATTAAAAATATTGTAATTTAGTAGATTTTCATTGAAAATATGTTGCATTTTTAAGTTGCAATATTACAAGAAAGAGCGGCACGGCAATACTACATACAGTATAAAGAGTATGTATTATTACTATTTGAATGCGTCTTCTGAAAGCCTGATATATTGTTTGTATTGTCCTAGCGAAAATACCAATCAATACGTACCAAAATAAAATACAATACAAAGGAGGCGCGACAGTACTCCCCTAATCCTGAAGGAGTGAGCTGGGAGGTGCTTGTCGTTTTATAAAGCTAGCACTAGCTACATTGAGCAGCTACAAAATGCTGTAAAATGATATGATGTACTATGTACATATACAAATAAAATATAAATGTACTACCTTTTCTTCTTCTGTGCTGAGTACAATGTCCGTGCTGGACTCCGGTGTCGTGATGAGGTCCTGATGAGGGAGTTTGCCGGTCTGGAACTTCCCGACTCGTTCCGCATCGCCTTCCCTCCCCAGCAGGCATCCAGCCTGCAACGATGGACCGACCCACCACAGTCCAAGACGCCCTTCACAGGAGACCGAAGGCCCCACGGCGAAGCCCCGGGGCAGTAAAGTGGAGAGAAATGAGGCAAGAGCAGACGGAATCGGTGGAGCAAGACAGGCCATCACGCTGCAAGAAATAGTCAGTTAGAAAAATGTATTTTAAAATGTTACTTGATTAAACTGCAAGCATTTTGGACACCTTTGGGACAAGGAGCCGCAGTTTTCTCACCGTTGTCTGATATTACACAGACATAAACTACTCAGCTTGGGAAACTAATTGATCAAATCTGTGTTTTACTTATTATTATTATTATTATTAAGGCTTAATCATCTCCTCTTTAACAGTTTGTCAACAAACAAACACTTGTTCATTACTGATCTTGAAGTTAATTGTGCATATAGCTTAAGAATATATTGTTTCACAGTCCTTTAAATAAATAATTAAAAGATGTTGAGTGAAATAATTTTTTTATTTACGTTTTAATATACTTGGGAAATAACAGAATAACTCCTCTAGCTGCACTTTAAACGGAAATCAATACAAACGTTAACACGATTAAATACAACAATATGTGCTTCCGTGTAACGCAGGGCAAGGGTATTTCTGGCCAACAACCCTCAACGCGGCTCTGCTAGCATGGTAAGCGTATGCAGTAAACACCTTTATGTTGTGCTTTATTTGTTATTTGTATATTCTGTGTAATAATATATAAAAAATCACGTATCTATTTTATACTGAAATAATTACAAGAGTCGAGTCTGTTAGCTGCCTAGCTAACTTAACACAGAAAGTCAAAAATACATACTTTCGTCATTTCGATAAAGTGGAAAATATCGTTTACATACTTGTAATGTGTTTGCCGTCTGTCATAGCAAATTGACGTGTTCAATTTCTTCCGCTTTAAACTCTGGAAAAGCTTTCGTCATCCAGCGAGAAAATCCCAACCGGAAGTCCCTGTCAGTACTGGTCCGACTGGAAATGTGATCAGCAGTTTATAGTTCTGCGCACACTGAACCGTCGTTTTTTTATTTTTATTTTTTTTGTATTTACGAAACACAAAAAAGAATACGGTCTTCAAAACTCCGTTTTGATACCCGATACTCTCTAATTGTGCTTAAAAAGCATCGGAAGCTTTTGGGGCTTCATTCTCAGGATCAACAGCGACATCTACTGGTAAGATGAAAACAATGCAGCACAGACATGTTTTGCATTTGCAATCAATTCCTGTAAAAAAATTATAATAATGAAACACTAATATAAGTGACAAAGAAAATGAGTGAACTATCTAATAATATAGCTAATTAATTCAGAATGAATGTAATTAATTCTATGGCAGGGCCAATCAAAAACAAAGTGCCTGCTAAAAATGGCCGCCACTGGACACCCATGCTTGTGAGCTCAATAAACTGTCTGTTGAGATATGTTGAAGTTGTTGAATTGTGTTTATTTATGAAAAAAAAACAAGTTTGTCAATATTTCAGATGAAAATGACATGTTTTTGCTCATTATATGGATGGCTTGGTACAGACAGTGAGCAGGTCTTTGTGGAGGGTGGGAGCGGAAAGGATACTTGAAAGGATTCCATTGAGTTACAAGGCAAAACTGACGTCATGTACAAGGAAGCCATTTTGGGTAAATACAAATTCAACATGGTTTTACTATTTCTCTGAGTCAGGGGTCCATTTACATGAAAATGCAGAGCTCATTGAAAGTCCGAAAACACGTGAAAGGTGTGTTTGTTATTTGGACGTGGAATATAACCGAGAGGTTGCTCACCTTGTGTAATGGAAAAATCTCCTCACATGGACCTGGGAGATTATTTTCTGGTAAAGTATCTTTCCATGGCTGCTAATATCCCATGCGTGAAGAAGTGAAGTAAAAAAAACTGTATTTAAAGCAGTATTTACTCTTTCCTTGTACATGTATATGTATTTTCAGATAAAGCATAAACAACATGTATAATGTCATGCTTTTACTTTGCTATTTCCTGTCTCGTCTTATATTTTTGTGTTTGTGTATTATTAATGTCAGCATATTATTAATATCACCGCATGTCTTTGCTACTTTTCCTCCATTTTTGCTGGTTTTGTTTTTCAAACTTAATCATGTTTTCTTCCCATAATGTTATAATTTTTTGCCCACCTTTTCCCGAAAATGCAACATTATTTTGTTTTTTTAACTGAGGAGGTCAACGTGAACTGATTGTGAAACAGGATGTGTCTGGATGTTATCGAATTCCACGACGTTCTGCCAAAAACAATGTGTTGCAGTCAAAAGGCACGTCCAAATAAGGACTGGATTTTGGTAACCTACGTCATTGTTGCCGCTTCGAAAAACACTATTTCATTGTGAACTAGATAAATAAACAACAGGGCTCTTCTCCCCAAATGTCTTGTTTTGCTTTTCAAAATTCTACCACATTAACAACAAGATGCGTGCAATATTGTACACTAATCGCAAAAAGTACGCAAACCGAGGCTGCATTTTTTGAATGTAAACCAAAAAACATGCTAACTGAGGTTCCACTGAATTGTTTTGCTTTTCAAAAATGTACCTCAATAACAAGATGTGAGCCATATTGTACACGAATCGCAAAATGTACGCAAACCAAGGCAACATTTTTGATGTTAACCAAAAAGCATGCTAACTGAGGTTCCAATGAATTATTTGCGTTTCAAAAATCTACCACATTAACAACAAGATGTGCACCATATTGTACACGAATTGCAAAATGTACGCAAACCGTGGCAATAATTTTTATCTAAACCAAAAAGCATGATAACAGAGGTTCCAATGAATTATTTGCTTTTCAAAAATCTACCACATTAACAACAAGATGTGCGCCATATTGTACACGAATTGCAAAATGTACGCAAACCGAGGCAACATTTTTGATGTTAACCAAAAAGCATGCTAACTGAGGTTCCAGTGAATTATTTGCTTTTCAAAAATCTACCACATTAACAAGATGTGCACCATATTGTACACAAATTGCAAAATGTACGCAAACCGAGGCAACATTTTTGATCTAAACCAAAAAGCATGCTAACTGAGGTTCCAATGAATTATTTGCGTTTCAAAAATCTACCACATTAACAACAAGATGTGCGCCATATTGTACAAGAATTGCAAAATGTACGCAAACCGAGGCAATAATTTTTATCTAAACCAAAAAGCATGATAACAGAGGTTCCAATGAATTATTTGCTTTTCAAAAATCTACCACATTAACAACAAGATGTGCACCATATTGTACACGAATTGTAAAATGTACGCAAACCGAGGCAACATTTTTGATCTAAACCAAAAAGCATGCTAACTGAGGTTCCAATGAATTATTTGCTTTTCAAAAATCTACCACATTAACAAGATGTGCACCATATTGTACACAAATTGTAAAATGTACGCAAACCGAGGCAACATTTTTGATCTAAACCAAAAAGCATGCTAACTGAGGTTCCAATGAATTATTTGCGTTTCAAAAATCTACCACATTAACAACAAGATGTGCGCCATATTGTACAAGAATTGCAAAATGTACGCAAACCGAGGCAACATTTTTGATGTAAACCAAAAAACATGCTAACCAAGGTTCCACTGGATCGTAGAGCTCCACTACTCACAGGAGTCACATTACAGGATCACCCGGGAATGGCAAAAAAAAAAAAAAAATGTATACACGTCCATAAAAATGTCTATTCTTGAGACACGGCTCGCTCCTGCTAGCTTGATTTTAACAATCCCAATTCAACCGGGAACGCGTTTTTTGACGTGCTTGAATGTGCCACGTTTTTGAATTGATGGATTATTTTCAGTCTTGAGTTTGACCCAAAATATACATTGTTTGCCCAATCTTTCCCCAAGGAGGGAAGAGTCTTTTGCTTTAAAGGAAAAAAAACATAAAATAATCAGTGAAAAATATATTACAATTACTGTATAGAAAATAAAATCAATAAAAATATTATATATAATGCAAATATATTAAAAATGTGCCACAAATGATTTCTGTGTGCTGTAAATGTTGTGTAAAAATAGTCATCTCTTCTGTTTTTTCTTCCTAACCAATGTTAGGACCGCCTTGATTTCTTTGTCTTGCTTTGACTGCAGCAGAGAGACAGAACAGCTCGTTATGACAAATAACACCTTCAGGTCAATCGTGGCAGTGAAGCGACTTACCCTCCGTGCACTCCACCCGGGGTTCCTCCCACTGTCCATCCGCCTTGCAACGCACCACTGGTGGGTAGCGCTGTCTGAATCCTTGCTTGCACTGATAACGGATGATTGCGTTGACAGGATATTCCTCCCTTCTGTTGCCAAACGTGGAAGTATTCGCGACCTCGGGTGGAGCCCCGCAAGATGCTGAGAACAAATCGATTTTGCTTTTTAACCAAAAAACATGGTAACTGAGGTTCCACTGAATTGTTTTGCTTTTCAAAAATCTACCACAATAATAATAAGATAGCCATATTGTACACTAGTCGCAAAATGTACACAAACCGAGGCAACATTTTTGATCTAAACCAAAAAGCATGCTAACTCAGGTTCAAATGAATTATTTGCTTTTCATAAATCTACCACATTAATATGTGCATCATATTGTACACAAATTGCAAAATGTACGCAATCTACCACAATAAAAAGATGCGCTACATATTGTACACAAATCGCAAAATGTAAGTAAACCGAGGCGGCGTTTTTGATGTAAACCAAAAAAACATGGTAACTGAGGTCCCACTGAATTGTTTTACTTTTTCAAAAATGTACCTCAATAACAACATGTGAGCCATATTGTACACAAATCGGCAAATGTACGCAAACCGAGGCAACATTTTTGATCTAAACCAAAAAGCATGCAAACCGAGGTTCCAATGAATTATTTGCTTTTCAAAAATCTACCACAATAACGACAAGATGTGCACCATATTGTACACGAATTGCAAAATGTACGCAAACCGAGGCAACATTTTGGATCTAAACCAAAAAGCATGCTAACTGAGGTTCCAATGAATTATTTGCTTTTCAGAAATCTACCACATTAACAACAAGATGTGCACCATATTGTATACGAATTGCAAAATGTACGCAAACCGAGGCAACATTTTTGATCTAAACCAAAAAGCATGCAAACCGAGGTTCCAATGAATTATTTGCTTTTCAAAAATCTACCACATTAACGACAAGATGTGCACCATATTGTACACGAATTGCAAAATGTACGCAAACCGAGGCAACATTTTGGATCTAAACCAAAAAGCATGCTAACTGAGGTTCCAATGAATTATTTGCTTTTCAGAAATCTACCACATTAACAACAAGATGTGCACCATATTGTATACGAATTGCAAAATGTATGCAAATCGAGGCAACATTTTTGATGTAAACCAAAAAACACGCTAACCAAGGTTCCACTGGATCGTAGATCTCCACTATTCACACGGATCACCCAGAAATGGCAAAAAAAAAATTGACACACGGCCATAAAAAGAGACGTTCCACTGAATTGTTTTGCTTTTCAAAAATGTACCTCAATAACAAGATGTGAGGCATATTGTACACAAATCGCAAAATGTACGCAAACCGAGGCAACATTTTTGATGTTAACCAAAAAGCATGCTAACTGAGGTTCCACTGAATTGTTTTGCTTTTCAAAAATGTACCTCAATAACAAGATGCGTGCCATATTGTACACTAGTCGCAAAATGTACGCAAACCGAGGCAACATTTTTGATGTTAACCAAAAAGCATGCTAACTGAGGTTCCACTGAATTGTTTTGCTTTTCAAAAATGTACCTCAATAACAAGATGTGTGCCATATTGTACACTAGTCGCAAAATGTAAAACCCGATATTTGCAAGCGACGTGCGGCTTGAAGTGACATACCGGGGCCTTTCTTGCAGGTGAATGGTAGATGGTAGCTGCAAGGCACATCGTTCCACTGGCCCTTGTGGTGCCAGATTATCACCGCACAGTCTTCTCCGGAGTGAACGTAATTGTCCGGCTGGTTTGGCTTCCAGTTCTCGTATTGCTAAGGAAAAAACAGCGAGTTCTCATGGCTAGCGTTCAATCCTTTCGTTCCATTCAACGTTGTTACAATTTTACGTTTGTTTCTTACCAGCGGCGTGCCGTCAGTCCAGCGGAAGTCATTTTCCACCGTCTTGTCGTTTAGCCCGATCCACTGATAGTCCTGTGCATTTGCTGTCGGAGGGGAAAAATGGTCATGGTTTAATTTCATTTGAACATGCGTCAGATTACAATTGAATGCATCACATAATCAGTTCCCAGTTCCACATGTCCAAAAGGAGTAGGAAGAAGCAAAGCTTATTAAATCCTACCCCTCCATCTGGTACTTTTACAATCACTAACTGTTACATTTGTTCACTTCCTGCTTTTCTAATATAGTTTAGGGTTTGATATGGATGCTGTATGGTATCATGTACCCAGAAAAAATTATTAGGTTTGATTCAGATTTATTCATTTTTCTGTTTTTAATAAATGAGTTTTGGTTTTTTTTTGGAAAACCTGATGCGGCCCAGTCTCACCCAGACCCTAGCTCCAGTGGCCCCCAAGTAAATTGAGTTTGAGACCCCTGCTTTACATGATACTTGGGCACTTACTGTTGACAAAGTGTTGCTCCTCCGGTGTTATGATGCTGACCAGATGTGCGTTCAAGTCCCGGCAACGTTGCTCCGCATCCAACCACGTCTCCCTATCAGTGAAGTGCAGGTAGCAATTTCCCTGAAACTTAATCCAGCCCTCGTCACACGGCTGCTCATCTGCAGCCGCAAAAACCAGGGAAGGATGAAATTGGTGACATTGGTCAAAATAAGTCAATAGAAATCACGTACTAAGTCAGCATAAGTGGAGCATCTTCACGGCCATTTCATTAGGGTCTACGATATCGTCCACAATCTACGATATGCATCTCAGCGTTGTGACATACGTGGAAAAAAATACCGTATTTTCTGGAGTATAAGTCGCTCCAGAGTATAAGTCGCACAAGGTCAAAAATGCATTCATTTTGAAATATTTCAACTCTATTTATCAATAAAGTTTTTAATTTTCTTCTCATGATATTATGACTATTCTCGTAATATTTTGACTTTATTCCCATTATTCCCTACTTCTCCCCAACATTGACATAGGTGAAAAAACGAATTCTTAGTATCAAGTTTTTTTTCTCCAATTTTTGCTGTGATTTTTATTTTCATTTTGAAATATTTCAACTTTATTTATCGATAAAGTTTTTAGATTTTCTACTTGTGATGTGATGACTATTCCCGTAATATTTTGACTTTATTATCAATTTTTTTTTCTCCCATTTTTGCTGTGATTTCTATTTTCATTTTGAAATATTTCAACTTAATTTTTCAATAAACCTTTTAGATTTTGTTCTCATGATATTATGACTATTCCCGTAATATTTTGACTTTATTCCGATTATTCCCTACTTCTCCCCAACATTGTGACATCGGTGAAAAAACTAATTTTTAGTATCAAGTTTTTTTTCTCCAATTTTTGCTGTGATTTCTATTTTCATTTTGAAATATTTCAACTTTATTTATTAATAAAGTTTTTAGATTTTCTTATCCTGATATTATGACTATTCCCGTAATATTTTGACTTTATTCCCATTATTCCCTACTTCTCCCCAACATTGTGACATAAGTGAAAAAACTAATTCTTAGTATCAGTTTTTTTTTCTCCAATTTTTGCTGTGATTTCTATTTTCATTTTGAAATATTTCAACTTTATTTATCAATAAAGTTTTTAGATTTTCTTCTTGTGATATTATGACTATTCCCGTAATATTTTGACTTTATTCCCATTATTCCCTACTTCTCCCCAACATTGTGACATAGGTGAAAAAACAAATTCTTAGTATCAAGTTTTTTTTTTCTCCAATTTTTGCTGTGATTTTTATTTTCATTTTTTCTCAGAAGAAAATATTTATTAAAACTATTTAAGAAGAAAGCTGAAATATTTGGAAAATGAAAACAAAAATGTGGGGAAAAAGAGCGGCGAGTATAGTTGATGCTAATAATACGGCTTTTTCACCCATATCACAAAGCTGAGATGCATTTTTTTAAAATATACATAACTTCTTAGCATATTGACGTGTGTTGGTTTATTAAATATCAAAGCGGCCCCTTGCATCTTCAGTTCGGACGCCAATGAGCTACGGTTTCTCACGCTTGGGTTGTTTTTGAGAGGCTGGCGTTAGTGCCTACTAGCAAAAGCTGGACTCCTACCAATCTCACAGCGCTCCCCTCCGTAGCTTGGCAGGCATAAGCATTTGTAAGAGTCAGCACTTTCCACACAGGTGGCTCCGTTGGCACAAGGGTTGGAGTGGCAAACGTCCAACTCTGCAAAAAAAAAGGGTTGAGCGACACTTCTGTGTTTAGTACAGCATGGGGAAGGAAAGCAAGGGAGGAAGGGTTAGTCCGTGGGTGTCCAAAGTGCAGCCCCGACGGCCATTTGGGGCCCATTTTAATGGCCCTAGGCACATTCTCAAAGTGCAATTAGAATTTAAATAGATTTTTTTTTTTTTACCAGAATAAAGTTAAGATATTAAGAGAATAAAGTCATAATATTAAGATAAAAATTGTACTAAATTGTAAGAAAGAAATGTGGTAATTTTATGACAATTAAGTCAAAATGTGAGAAAAATAACATCATAATATCAAGACAAAAAAAGTTGTAATTTTATCACAACAAGGTCAAAATTAAAGGAGAAAAATGTCATAATAATAAAATAAAAAAATAAACTTTGAATCTGAGCAAACAAAAGTGGTAATTTACAGGAATAAAATTGCAATAGTAATAAAAAAAATAATAATATTGAAATATTAAACCTTGTAATGTCATGAAAAACAAAACAAGGAATAAAAACCGAGCGTGGAATTGAGTCTCATAGCTGTGAGGTCTGCGCGCTAACCACTTGACCACCGCACGGCCACAGTTTTATATGTTTTTCCGCATGTAAAACCGTAATTGTGATCACCAATGCAAGTACAGTATGTCTTCAGCCGCTGCCTGACAGATGATCAAATCGCAAGACTCGAAAACTCATATAAGTATCGGCCGATACTTAGTACTTTTTCTCGATACTTAGTACTTAGTACAAAAATGAAAAATTGCAATTGGGTAACATACCTTCCATGTGTTCAGCATCCTTTCGATGGCCGTTAAGCGGTGTAAAAACAGTACAAGGAGAAGACAGTGATGCCGGGTCGATCTTAGAAGCAAGAGTCCGATAGTTTGTGGGTGTGACGGTCTTGGGGAATCCGTATTCTGTGGATGGCGACGGTGGTGCCCGTGATGGCTCTCCAGCAACCGTCCAAGTGACATTTCCACTCGCGGCGGTCAAGCCACCGCCACTGCTATGGACTTCTGTCTCGTTGTGCTCTGCCGCCCCTTGTCTACTTTCCATAGACGCCGTCAAGTTTCTCGATAGTCCTTTGATAACTTCCTCGGACAAGAACGTAACATTCCCACCTTCTCCAGATATTCCAGACCCTGACCCATCAAAGTTCATACCCACAAAGAGCCCGAAACCACTTCCAGAAGTTGAGGCACTCGCATCACCAGTGGACATCCCAGAACTGTCCTCAGAGCCACTGGACATCAGGAGTCCGCCTCCCAATTCATAATCTTTTTGGTCAATCAATGTGTCATCGATCAACAAGATCTGAGTATCTCCAGCTCCGGAAACATCTCCTGCACTGGAACTCCCGGAATAAGGGAACCCCGAGATGGCACTGAAACCAGAAAAGTCATGAATGGTGCCGGAGAATTGACCGCTTTCCCCTGAAAATTCCATGGCTGAACCACTCTCCCCAGAACTGAAGTCATGTTCTCTCTCGGATCCAGACAGGTCACCACTGCCGCTAGAAGACGGTAGTCTCAGAATTTCTGTGCCTGCCTCTTCTGGTTTTTGGAAACCCTCTGAAACTGAGCCTTCTCCAGATGGAACTGCATCACTGTTTGAAAAGAAAACATCAGTAATTGGTTGTTCTCCACGAGACCCTGATCCAGAAAAAACAGCACTGCTAACATCAAAAGTATCATAAGGCAGGCCAGCACTCGCACTGCCCACCGTATCTCCAGAGCCGGACAGTTCTCTGGAGATACGTTCATCTCCAGAACCAGAGAGTTCTTCAGAGATGATCTTATCTGCTGATCCGGACAACTCTCCAGAGTCCAGTTGGTCTCCAGAACCAAACAGGATTCCAGAACCAGACAGTTCTTCAGAGATGATCTTGTCTGCTGATCCAAAAAACTCTCCTGAGTTCAGTTGGTCTCCAGAAGCAGACAGGATTACAGAACCAGACAGTTCTTCAGAGTCTGCTGATCCAGACACTTCTCCTGAGTCCAGTTGGTCTCCAGAACCAGACAGTTCTTCAGAGATGATCTTGTCTGCTGATCCAGAAAACTCTCCTGAGTTCAGTTGGTCTCCAGAAGCAGACAGGATTACAGAACCAGACAGTTCTTCAGAGTCTGCTGATGCAGACAGTTCTCCTGAGTCCAGTTGGTCTCCAGAACCAGACAGTTCTTCAGCGGTGATCTTGTCTGCTGATCCAGAAAACTCTCCTGAGTCCAGTTGGTCTCCAGAACCAGACAGTTCTTCAGCGATGATCTTGTCTGCTGATCCAGAAAACTCTCCTGAGTCCAGTTGGTCTCCAGAACCGGACAGGATTCCGGAGCCAGGCAGGTCATTGGAGATAATCTGGTCTCCGGAAGAGATGCCCCTGTCTCCTGATCCAGAAGTTGAAATGTATGCATTAGTATGTGGATCATAGGGCAACCTACTTCATGCAAAGTCAGCATTTTAAGCAAACAGTCGTCACAATATCCACCACTCACCGAATGGAGTTGTCGCAACCACTTTGCCGAGTTCCTTGCCTAGGTTGATTTGGGAGGTGACTTTCTCTACTGGCTTGGTGGGGATGTCAGTGACTCCAGGTGACGGGAGCTCTATCGGACTCTGTGTGTAGGTGACGTCTACTTCCCTGGGCTGCCGGGTCTCCACCTCGCCAACCACCTCGCTCTCTGTCGTTGGCTTCGCAAAGAAAACCTCTTGGCTCTGCGTGACCGGAGTGACACTCAAGGCGCCGTTGCCTTCGTGGAAGATTCCCGAACCCTCATCATCTGGGAACTCTGAGGGTGATATGTGATTGGGTTGAGTGCTAGAACCGGGTAATCGGAAGCAGAAAATGAGCCATTGAACCTATTCTGTATCATGGTTAGGCTTAACAAAAATAAATAAAATAATGAACTGAAATAAAAAAATAACATAAAAAAAAAAATCTGGCTGCACGGTGGTTGAGTGGTTAGCGCGCACACCTCACAGCTAGGAGACCCGAGTTCAATCCCACACTTAGCATTATTATGATCGGTGTTAGCATGTTAATGTTTACATGTTTGCATTGCTACAATGCTAACATTAGCATAGTAGCATTTTAGCTGTTTTCATAGGTAGACTACCATGCTAGATGTTAGCATGTATGGCGCTTGGTGGAGGTCTGCGCTCTCCAAGTGCTTTTCTAGTTCACTGCTGTTACACAGGAAGCTAAATAGCTAGTAGGTGTACAACAATACAGGTACATTATTATTATTTCTTAATTCTCTATTATGGGGCTGCACGGCGGACGAGTGGTTAGCGCGCAAACCTCACAGCTAGGAGACCTGAGTTCAATCCCACCCTCGGCTATCTCCGTGTGGAGTTTGCATGTTCTCCCCGTGCATGTGTGGGTTTTCTCCGGGTACTCCGGTTTCCTCCCACATTCCAAAAACATGCTAGGTTAATTAGCGACTCCAAATTGTCCATAGGTATGAATGTGAGTGTGAATGGTTGTTAGAGAATTCATTAAGGGGTACACCCTGGACTGGTGGCCAGCCAATCACAGGGCACATATAGACAAACAACCATTCACACTCACATTCATACCTATGGACAATTTGGAGTCGCTAATTAACCTAGCATGTTTTTGGAATGCGGGGAATCAAACCCGGGTCTCCTAGCTGTGTGGCCTTCACGCCAACCATGTTCTACCATGCAATTTAGTATGTTTCACACACTGATATAGGGGTGTTATTTCATGCCCACAGGTCTCTAATAATGCCTTCGAAAATATTCTATTTATAAATAAGGAATCATACTAACTTGCATGGTGGAACGTGGTTAGCGTGCAGGTCACACAACGAAGAGACCGAGGTTTGATTCCCCGCATTCCAAAAACATGCTAGGTTAATTAGCGACTCCAAATTGTCCATAGGTATGAATGTGAGTGTGAATGGTTGTTTGTTTATATGTGCCCTGTGATAGGCTTCAGCCCCCCCCCCCACATGCGCATTAGGTTAATTGCATAATTTGTAGTGTCAAAGTGACTATAGGGGTGCTATTTCATGCCTACAGGGCTCTAATAATATTTAGTTTTAACTATGAAAATAGTCGTGCACTGTGATTGGCTGGCCACCAGTCCCGGGTGGACCCCGCCTCTCGCCCAAAGACAGTTGGGATAGGCTCCAGCACTCCTCGCGACCCTTGTGAGGATAAGCGGTAGAAAATGAATGAAAAAATAATCTGTGAATTTTCATAACTGTGAATGTTTCATAGTTAACTGCGGTTTATCATTATAACAACGTTAGACTTGACAGCGACATCACACAGGGGTCCAGCCTGAATGGAGACTCTGTGCTGTAATGAGTATGTAATGAGCTATTTCGGGGGTTCCTCCTGAGCTGTGACAGAAAGCAGCAGGTCACAGTACCCATTTATCATAAAATATACATTTGTTTTTGACTCCGCTTCCACTATAAGCACATTACACCTAGCCAAAACAGACCTGCCTGGTTGATTGATGGGTGTCTGATGTGAGTGCAGAAATACAAAAGAAGCTGTGATGATTCACCCGTATAGCAGAAGGCGTCATAATGAGACTCAGGAGGTGGATATCCTGTCTGGTTGGTGTGGAGGTAAACAGTTCGCACCCCCAGAAGACTCCCTCCACACTGAGGTCGCCGGATGCTGACGGGGTAGCGTACGCTTTTGTCACCCAGCCAACCGGCATTGCAGACGTCCATCCCGCTCTGCCAGGCCAAGTATAACTGACCGGTGGTGGCCAGCTCGGCTTCTTTTTGAGAGCACGCCCGCTTAGCCTCGGAGAAAGTGAACTTTTGTGCCGATGTGATGTGGAAGACTCGGCCTGTAAAATGCAATAAAAAAAACACATTCAAGTTAATCTGTGAAAGGACTGAAAGTACAAAAAACAAATATGGTGGAACCCGCTTACGTTGTTTATGTTGAGCATGTCATGGAGTCCGGTCAAATGCATATTTAGTATCACTAATAAGTACCTGCTTATGTTGACGTCAACATGAAAATTTGTTCATGTCGACGTCATGATTATCGCTAAGCAGCGTGAAATGATAACAGCTACAAAGCTATTGTTAAAAAAGCTAAAATCTAAATTTTTTGGACTCCTGTAGAGCAGCTACACACAATAACCAGCACAGAAAGCTTCCTAGATCTTCCAGAATCCGCACCTATTCAACTGTATTTCTTTGGATTTTGTGCTTCCCACGATAAAAAATCTGTTTTAATTTATTTCCAGCCATGGCCCGCCTCCAGGCACGCCCACTCCGCTGTGGTTGGTTATACTTCCAAGCGCTCAGGAGGACTTCCAGTGTTATGCCGCAAGCTGCGAACCCAACTTTATAGGAGTTGTGGACTCCTTTAGAGCAGCTACACACAATAACCAGCACAGAAAGCTTTCTAGATCTTCCAGAATCCGCACCTATTCAGCTGTATTTCTTTGGATTGTGTGCTTCCCACGAAAAAGGTCTGTTTTAATTTATTTCCAGCCATGGCCCGCCTCCAGGCACGCCCACTCCGCTGTGGTTGGTTATACTCCCAAGTACTCAGGAGGACTTCTAGTACTACGAGAATATAACATTCTAACTACATTTATACGTCATAAAAATAGAAAAAACATAATAAAGGTCACCTTTAAAATCCTTAGTATACATTGGAGCTGAGTGTAAAACTTGTCATGCACAAGTTTCCCGAGGTGGCACAGAACACGACTAAAATAAGTATCTATGATTCATGCTGATATTAGACCAATATCGGTATCGGCCGATATTCCAGGCTGCGATACTGTATCAGTATCGGGATGCTTGCAGGCCCATAAATACCATATAAAAACACAAGAATTTAAATCAGTCGTCCAACTGAACTCCCAAAGAAAGATACAAACCTGTCATTTTCTCAGCAAAGCAGTAGACGTCGTAAGTCTCATTGAGCTGTCTCGATCCGTACGTCCTGACTCCGGGAAGATTCTCCTTGTCGCTGTGGCAATTGATGCGAGGATTATGAATGGGGTACCTGATTTCAAGACAAGAGCAGACAATAAAGTAAACAACAAAGGCACGGCGTTGCCGCTTGGAAGATGTATGTCGCAGAATGAACCGACCTCACGGTCTGATCAGAAAGCCAGCCGGCATCACACTGGTGGAATCCGTCATCAAAAGCTGCTTGGAGTTGTTCGGGTGAAGCCATGACCGCACTGTTCTCGGCGCACGCATTTCCCGCCTTCTCAAACGTCAGCGTGTAGCGACCCAGAATGGGCCGGTAGTGGAAAACAATACCTGGGGTGGAAAGTTATTATTATGATTATTATGTTATTATTGGGGCGGCACGGCGGGGTAGGGTTCAATTCCACCCTCGGCCATCTCTGTGTGGAGTTTGCATGTTCTCCCCGTGCATGCGTGGGTTTTCTCCGGGTACTCCGGTTTCCTTCCACATTCCAAAAACATGCTAGGTTAATTAGCCACTCCAAATTGTCCATAGGTATGAATGTGAGTGTGAATGGTTGTTTGTCTATATGTGCCCTGTGATTGGCTGGCCACCAGTCCAGGCCTCCCACATTCCAAAAACATGCACATTAGGTTAATTGGATAATTTGTAGTGTCAAGGTGACTATAGGGGTGCTATTTCATGCCTACAGGGCTCTAATAATGTGTAGTTTAAACTATGAAAATAGTTGTGCCCTGTGATTGGCTGGCGACCAGTCCAAGGTGTACCCCGCCTCTCGCCTGAAGAAAGCTGGGATAGGCTCCAGCACCCCGGCATACACATTAGGTTAATTGGATAATTTGTAGTGTCAAGGTGACTATAGGGGTGCTATTTCATGCCTATAGGGCTCTAATAATGTCTAGTTTAAACTATGAAAATAGTTGTGCCCTGTGATTGGCTGGCGACCAGTCCAGGGTGTACCCCGCCTCTCGCCTGAAGAAAGCTGGGATAGACTCCAGCACCCCCGCATACACATTAGATTAATTGGATAATTTGTAGTGTCAAGGTGACTATAGGGGTGCTATTTCATGCCTACAGGGCTCTAATAATGTTTAGTTTAAACTATTAAAATAGTTGTGCCCTGTGATTGGCTGGCGACCAGTCCAGGGTGTACCCCGCCTCTCGCCCCGGGACAGCCGGGATAGGCTCCAGCACCCCCCACGACCCTCGTGAGGATAAGCGGTAGAAAATGAATGAATGGTGCTAGTCTCACTGAACAACTACTGACACCTAGTGACCAATGTATAATACTACAAATTGAAAACGGCTATTTAATACCTTGTACTTTACACAACTGTGTAGATAATTCTCCTTTGTCTATATATAAGTCATGCTTACCTCGGACCTTCACATGGACGTCATCATGACTGTCCTCAATACCGTGTTGAACCTCACAGCGGAAGACTCCGGAATCGCTTGACCTCAGCCCAGATATCTTGACACTAGCATCCGTTGGGGTTGAAGGGTAGCCGACCAAATGAGCCCTGTCCAGGTAACGCTCGCTGACCCGCACCTCTCCCTCCATAGCGACTAAAATAGTAATGATGTTTTCTTTGGTGATGAGGCTCCATTTGATGCGATGGGCAAGGGGAGGGACGGTGGGGGCTCCGATATCTGGAGGAGTTTGGTCCTGCATGGAGAGCAAGAACGTTCGGAATTGAAATCACACTTAAAAGACACCACATATTAATAATAGTAAATAGTAAGCCCACGCATGCACGGGGAGAACGTGCAAACTCCACACAGAGATGGAATTGAACTCGGGTCACCCAGCAGTGAGGCCTGCGTGCTAACCACTCATCCGCCGTACAGCATCTATTTATTATTATTATTTACTTATTATCACAATGATAACTATTAGGGATGACCGATATTGGCTTTTTTGCTGAAAACCGATATTGTCCAAATATATTGTCGGATATTTATAATACTGATATCGGCCGATACTGATATTTGTAACATGACATATATCCTGGTGGAGTGAACACATACTGTATGTGTTGTATACAGCATTTTTTTTAATATCGGTTTTCATGATCGGGAAAAAATCCAATATCGATATCGACCGATATCAAATTTTGATACTAATATCAGTCATCCCTAATTATTATATGTGATTACTATTACAATTGTGGAAAAAAATCCTGACAATTACATTCAAAATAATTCAAAACAACACTATTTTATACAAATGTATCATGCGCAAGGCATGCTGGGTAACTTCTAGACACATGGAAATAGAAATACCAGCTTGTTTTTTTATGACTTTTCTAAACAATAATAATAATAATAATATGGAAATGAACTACCTCACCTGACACAATGACATTTTGGGGAAGCAATATTCTGGGATGGGGACATGACAAAGAAAAATATACATTGAAATATACATCCATTTTGTTCCTTCACCCATTCTTTTTTCTATCTAATTCACTTGCACCTAAAATGGCGGCCAGGCTTCGGTTCTCACCGCTAGGCCTGTTAGCATTAGCGAATATACACATGTATATACACAGACTTTCTTTTCTCACATAAACAACTAATATACATAACAGAGGCATCAAAAGTCGTTCTACACGATTATACTACATGTCGTGGTGTACTGAAAAACACTTCTTCACCAACCTGAAACACAGGAAAGAGCGGGAACATTTGCTCGTATCTCCGACACAGCAGTTCATTTATTTCTTCTTCACCGCTGTGTGTGGTTTTCCTAACAACCAAGCCGCAACGCCCCCCTGTGGCGCCACTGTGCAACAGCACCGAGCAGCGAAAGTGCTCTACTTTCAACCAACAATTATACGAAGATTAAAAAATTTAAGATTAAAAAAGTTTTTTCTGTGTTTTTTCACCTTTACACAAAGATATGTTATAATAATAAATAAAATAATAATAATAATTTTTTTTGTGTGGTGGTTATCACGCAGGCCTCACAGCTAGGAGACCCGAGTTCAATTCCACTCTCAGGCATCTGTGTGTGGAGTTTGCATGTTCTCCCCGTGCATGCGTGTTTTTTCTCCGGGTACTCCGGTTTCCTCCCACATTCCAAAAACATGCTAGGTTAATTGGATATTTTGTAGTGTCAAAGTGACTATAGGGGTGCTATTTCATGCCTACAGGGCTCTAATAATATTTAGTTTTAACTATGAAAATAGTTATGCCCTGTGATTGGCTGGCGACCATTCCAGGGTGTACCCCGCCTCTCGCCAGAAGACAGCTGGGATAGGCTCCAGCACCCCCACACGCACATTAAGTTAATTGCTTAATTTGTAGTGTAAAGGTGACTATAGGGGTGCTATTTCATGCCTACAGGACTCTAATAATGTTTAGTTTTAACGATGAAAATAGTTGTGCGCTGTGATTGGCTGGCGACCATTCCAGGGTGTACCCCGCCTCTCGCCAGAAGACAGCTGGGATAGGCTCCAGCACCCCCACACGCACATTAAGTTAATTGCTTAATTTGTAGTGTAAAGGTGACTATAGGGGTGCTATTTCATGCCTACAGGACTCTAATAATGTTTAGTTTTAACGATGAAAATAGTTGTGCGCTGTGATTGGCTGGCGACCATTCCAGGGTGTACCCCGCCTCTCGCCAGAAGACAGCTGGGATAGGCTCCAGCACCCCCACACGCACATTAAGTTAATTGCTTAATTTGTAGTGTAAAGGTGACTATAGGGGTGCTATTTCATGCCTACAGGACTCTAATAATGTTTAGTTTTAACGATGAAAATAGTTGTGCGCTGTGATTGGCTGGCGACCATTCCAGGGTGTACCCCGCCTCTCGCCAGAAGACAGCTGGGATAGGCTCCAGCACCCCCCACAAAAATACACACCTGAAAGTAGCATGGAAGCGTCAATGATCCCCCAAGCGGAGGTTGTTGTGGGTCCTCCAGAGGTACGTTCACCCTCAACACATGGTCTCCGTCTGTTATAGTGCACACCACAGTTGCCATGTCAACGAAACAACATCGCTAAGCAGGAAAAAAAATGAAACTGAGTATGGTTTTCCTACCTAGCAAAGCGTTGTCATCATACACGGAATCAAAGGACGCTGAGATGACTTTGAGACAAACACATAAATGAACGGCCCACTTGAGCATATCTGAAGATGGAAGGGGGAAATATGATTTGAATATGACTTGGACATCAAGTGGAATGTCAAATAGCGACGATAGCCATAGAGGGAACCTCGGTTAGCATGTGTTTTTCGGTAAACGTCGAAAATTTACACCACAATTTTGCCTCGGTTATATACCGGCACACATCTTGTTGTGTTGTCAATACACTGTGTGAGTCGTACTGTGAGGCCGCACGGTGGAGAAGTGGTTCGATTCTCAGTTTGGGCATCTAATAACGGGTCTCAAATAATGTTTAGGTTTCACTATGAAAATATTCTATTTATAAGTAAGGATAAGTAAGGAATCATACTAAATCGCATGGTGGAAAAAGTGGTTAGCGCTTGGAGATCCAAGTTCGATTCCCGCCTCGGCCATCTCTGTGTGGAGTTTGCATGTTCTCCCCGTCCGGGTACTCCGGTTTCCTCCCACATTCCAAAAACATGCTAGGTTAATCGGCGACGCCTCTTATGTCCACTATATTAGATAATTTGTAGTGTCAATGTGACTATAGGGGTGTTATTTCATGCCTACGGCTCTCTAATAATGTTTAGGTTTAACTATGAAAATATTCTATTTATAAATAAGGATAAGTAAGGAATCATACTAAATCGCATGGTGGAAAGTGGTTAGCGAGCAGGCCGCACAGCTTGGAGATCCGAGTTCGATTTCCCCCCTCGGCCATCTCTGTGTGGAGTTTGCATGTTCTCCCCGTCCGGGTACTCCGGTTTCCTCCCACATTCCAAAAACATGCTAGGTTAATCGGCGACGCCTCTTATGTCCACTATATTAGATAATTTGTAGTGTCAATGTTACTGTAGGGGTGTTATTTCATGCCTACAGGTCTCTAATAATGTTTAGGTTTAACTGTGACAATATTGTATTTATAAATAAGGATAAGTAAGGAATCATACTAAATCGCATGGTGGAAAGTGGTTAGCGCGCAGGCCACACAGCTTGGAGATCCGAGTTCGATTTCCCCCCTCGGCCATCTCTGTGTGGAGTTTGCATGTTCTCCCCGTCCGAGTACTCCGGTTTCCTCCCACATTCCAAAAACATGCTAGGTTAATTGGCGACGCCTCTTATGTCCACTATATTAGATAATTTGTAGTGTCAATGTGACTATAGGGGTGTTATTTCATGCCTACGGGTCTCTAGTAATGTTTAGGTTTAACTATGAAAATATTCTATTTATAAGTAAGGATAAGTAAGGAATCATACTAAATCGCATGGTGGAAAGTGGTTAGCACGCAGGCCACACAGCTAGGAGACCCGGGTTTGATTCCCAGCTGGGGCATTTCTATGTGGAGTTTGCACGTTCTCACACACATTCACATTCCAAAAACATGCTAGGTTAATTAGCGACTCCTATTATGTCCACTTTTTGGGATAATTTATAGTGTCAATGTGACTATAGGGGTGTTATTTCATGCCTACAGGTCTCTAATAATGTTTAGGTTTAAGTGTGAAAATATTCTATTTATAAATAAGGAATCAGACTAAATGGCATGGTGGAGCGTGGTTAGCACGCAGGCCACACAGCTAGGAGACCCGGGTTTGATTCCCAGCTTGGGCATTTCTGTGTGGAGTTTGCATGTTCTCCCCGTGCATGCGTGGATTTTCTCCGGGTACTCCGGTTTCCTCTGACATTCCTATTATGTCCACTCTATTGAATAATTTATAGTGTCAGGGTGACTATAGGGGTGTTATTTCATACCTACAGGTCTCTAATAATGTTTAGTTTTAACTATGAAAGTAGTTGTTTCTTGAACAGGAAAACTCCATACAGAGATGGCTGAGGGTAGAATTGAACTCAGGTCTCCTAGGTGTGAGGCCTGCATGCTAACCACTCAAGCACCGTGCAGCCAATCACAGCTTTACTGAAAGTCAAATTAAATACAATAATAATAATATGAAATATTTTCCCCTGCTGTACATCAACAGAAACATCATCAATTTGGAAAGCGCTGACTTCAAACAGCTAATTGTGTGGATATAATGTGCCTGAGTCACGGCCTCCACACAGAGGGTTCTTGAAACGCTGCCCCAAAACCAGTAGGGAGTGTCTGTTGGGGACTGGGATGTGGTGTTTGGTCTAATTGACACATCATTCCCGAGTGTGTGAGCTGACTACACTGGTCTCATTCAGCTCCTGTGGCGAGGTCCACTCCTAGACAGACCCGGCCCCAATAAGACCGGATTTGTTCCCCCCTGAAGTCTGTATTGTTGCGTGTGTCAACAAAACGGGTAGATTCCAAAGTCTGCTCTTTTCCATCACTTCACGACAATGCTGACATTGAGAAAAGTTGGGAGGAGATATTGGACAAAAATTATTTTTTATTTTTTTATAAATAAATTCATTATTTTTTCATTTATTATTTATTTATTTATCACCCAAAAATAATGTATTTATTATTTATTATTTATTATTTATTATTTATTATTTATTATTTATTATTTATTATTTATTATTTATTATTTATTATTTATTATTTATTATTTATTATTTATTATTTATTATTTATTATTTATTATTTATTATTTATAATAATAATAGTATTCTTCTGTGTTGTTGTGGTGAATGGACACATAGGACTCTGCATGACGTATAATATAATGCCATTTTTCGATGAGGTTAAATAAAAGGCAAATAAAGCAAAAAGAAACACAAAAGTGTTTTTATTTTTGAAAAGTACATATAATGCAATTTTTTGATGAGGTTAAATAAAAGGCAAATAAAGTAAAGAAACACAAAAGTGTTTTTCTTTTAGAAAAGTACATAACATATAATTTTTTTGACAAGGTTAAATAAAAGGCAAATAAAGTAAAGAAACAAAAAGTGTTTTTCTTTTAAAAAAGTACATATAATACAATTTTTTGACTATTTTTTTGACTATTTATTATTTATTTTATTTCTTATTTATATTAATAATAGTATTCTTCTGTGTTGTTGTGGTGAATGGACACATAGGACTCCGCATGACGTATGAAATTTTGTCCAAACTTGACACTAGAACAACGCACGAAAGACGCACATTGAAGACGTAAAAACGAAAAAATAATTCAATATGTCTCATATTCTTACATTGTATTGTTATACTGTAAAAATATGCTCTATTTGCTCTATTTATCTTACTAAAATATCCCAATAAGAATCTTAAAAAAAATAATAATAATTGACTTACCTGTTGAAGAAAAACTTGGCTTGCTAGAAGCTAAACTTTTCCCCTCGGTTGCCAGATAGTTCTTTTTTTTTCTCAGTGTTGCTTTTTAGTGCCTCTTTGTGAGTACGACTATCCAAGTTTGGAGCGTCAGTCTCGGGATGCTTGAATGTGTGCAGAGGAAAGAGAGCGCCAGGAAGCACACATGGAGCCACAGTTGGCGCTTTCAAATTAAAAGCTGATGTTTTGTGACCGGACAGGAAATGGACTCAATATATAAAAGGTGTGAATGAATGACATGATATGTTGAATAATATTAACGTTATGTTACTTAATGTAAGTTATTAAGCATGTCTGAAACAAATAGTAGCATTCAAGTACTTTGAAAGGTAAGAATATGAAACAGATGAAGACAATTCTTGATTAAAATACTTCTAAAATACGTCTATTTTCGGTTTATAGTCGTTCCTCGTCACATTGCAGTTTAAATTTTGTTTTTCAAAAAACATATTCCTGAATAAATCATGCTGTTTTGTGTTAAAATCTGTTTTTAAAAATGCATATTTAAGGTGGAGCATATTTTCGGTGGAGCATTTTCAAGCACATAAATGGCAAAGTGAACTAACACACAAAATGGTGTCAGTAATACTACTGTAATGTTTGTTGAGACACACAAGCACCAGACCGTGCAAAAGGCGTAATAATAATAATAACATCATAATAATAATAACATCATAATAACACAAGTTACTCTTGCAACCGTAATTCACCCCAAGCTAAAATCCTAGACGTCACTTCCTGTCCTCCACATGCTCCGAATACATTTAATGCAACTCACATGTGTTATTGTTATTAATAATGTCTTTAATGGTTTATTTTCTCCAATTATGTCCACTATATAGGATAATTTGTATAATTTGTAGTGTCAAGGTGACTATAGGGGTGCTAGTTCATGCCTACAGAAATTCGAGAAAAAACTATGTAAAATATTTTTATGAAATAAAAAGTCTCACAAGAAAAAAGTTGCAATTTTACAAGCTTGAACTTGTAATATTAAGAGGAAAAATAATGTCATTTTAGTAGCACAGAGTTTAAATATTAAAGAAAATAATAATAAAACAGAAGTAAATAAAACAAAATAAAATAATAACAAAAATAAATAAATAAAAATTTTGTATGGGAAAAAAATATATATATTATGGGAATAAAGTCATAATTAGGACTGGAGCTGGAGCCTATTCCAGCTGACGTTGTGCAGTCAGTAATGGCTGCCAGGCAATCACAGGGCACATAGACTCCATACAAACAAGCATTCATACCTTCCAACAATTTGGAGTCGCCAATTAACCTAACATGCATGTTTTTGGAATGTGGCAGGAAGTCGGAGTACCCGGAGAAAAAAACCCACGCACAAGGGGAACATGCAGACTCCATGCAGAGGTTTGATCTCCTCGTGAACTCAAACAGGAACTGCTGAACCTTTTTTTTTTTTTTTTGGGTGTTGTACATATGAATGGCTGCTGTGTTTTCTCCAGAGTGTAGTCTGATTAAGTACGAAACAAGCATACGTTGTGTTTCCGTGCCGGTATGTTTACACCAGCTACTAGAACAAAAACGCAATGCATGCTGGTCTAGAGTTTTAGCTACTTCCTTATTTCTCAATGGATTCAGTCCATTCCAATGTCAAAGCATTCAACTAATTAAGGACATTCATTTTCCATATACCTTGGCATTGCTAACATGCTAACTTTAGCATTGTAGACACTTATATAAAGACTTAGCACTGTAATGCTAGGTGTTAGCAAGCTAATATTAATATACTAGCATTCATTCATTTTCTAGCGCTTATTCTCAAGAGGGTCGCGGGGGTGCTGGAGCCTACCCCAGCTGTCTTCAGGCGAGAGGCGGGGGTACACCCTGGACTGGTGGCCAGCCAATCACAGGGCACATATAGACAAACAACCATTCACACTCATATTCATACCTTCCATGTTTTTGGAATACGCGGAATCAAACCCGGGGTCTCCTAACTGTGTGGCCCGCACGCTAACCACGTTCCACCATGCGATTTAGTATGATTCCTTATTTATAAATAGAATATTTTCAGAATATTTTCATAGTTAAACATAACATTATTAGAGACCTGTGGGCATGAAATAACACCCCTATATCAGTGTGTGAATCATACTAAATCGCATGGTAGAACATGGTTAGTGTGCAGGCCACACAGCTAGGAGACCCGGGTTTGATTCCGCGTATTCCAAAAACATGGAAGGTATGAATATGAGTGTGAATGGTTGTTTGTCTATATGTGCCCTGTGATTGGCTGGCCACCAGTCCAGGGTGTACCCCGCCTCTCGCCTGAAGACAGCTGGGGTAGGCTCCAGCACCCCTGCGACCCTCTTGAGAATAAGCGCTAGAAAATGAATGAATGCTAGTATACTAATATTAGCATGCTAACACCTAGCATTACAGTGCTAAGTCTTTATATAAGTGTCTACAGTGCTAAAGTTAGCATGTTAGCAATGCCAAGGTATATGGAAAATGAATGTCCTTAATTAGTTGAATGCTCCACATTCCCTGTTTAACTGTACCAGTGTGACAATGTGACATTGTTTGGAGACACATTTGTTTTTATTATTATTCATTTACTTGTTTTGTTTTTTTAAGTCACCGACACCATCGTCGTTCTCGTTGTCGTCACTGAAACGCTTCCGTGCAACTTGTTGTCACGCACTATTATCCACAAAACCGCCAGAGGCCGCCAACGTACTTCTCCTTTAAGAGGTGGACGCGCTTCAACTTCAGTCGTTGATGATTGGTCCGTGTCCTCTCGTGTGGCAACGCCTTTTTCCAGAAGTATTCTCTTCGCTATTGGTTAATTCAAACGTCAATCTTACTTTCGTTAGCATGAATCATTAAGGTAGGTTTCACGTTCAAAGTATCAAGGCAGGAAGCGAACTGACTGCAGGGATGCAATCGATCCAGCTACATTGTAAGTTTGTTTTTGTTTTGTGTTTGTCAAGTATTAGTTGCCCGCAATACCGTTAACGCAACTTTATTGTTATTGTTACAAATAGAAGGCACGAAAGTGTGTTGTGTATGCTTCCGATGCAGATTTAGAAAATGTTTACATTGCTGAGCCTGGATGCTAAGGTTATGCTAACAGTAGCGTTGCATTTCAATGTTAGCGAATACGCCACCATCTATTATTGTAACTGTGGTATTAATAGTAAGGTCGGTCGCCACATTATGACGAATATTCGCTTTAAACGCATTGCTGCCACATTTAACCCACCTGTATTTGTCGACGATTGTTGTCGACGTCACAACGATAACGACAGCGGCGGTCATGCAGTGTCAAGCAGTTGTGACGTCATCGTGATATTTTACAGGAATTCCTGAAGCATACTTGCTTAAAACCGTCTGAATCCAGCGGTACAATTTCGCTTTCAAACAGGACCAATATGATCAATACGATAGGGAATATGATTTTACTATTTCTGTCAGTGCCTCATTTGATGACACAATAAATTATTATTATTATCATTCTTATAAAATGGACGTCATGTTGCCTCTAATCATCATTGTGTCACTATTCTGTGGAATTTAAAGATAGACTGACAAATAGTTAACTGTTATTAACTATTGCAATATACTGTGAGTTCTTAAAAAATCAAATTCATCATTTAAATCAGGGGTCTCAAACTCAATTTACTTGGGGGGGCCACTGGAGCTCGGGTCTGGGTGAGACTGGGCCGCATCAGGTCCCCCCCCAAAAAAAATAAAAAAAACTTTGCTTTGGTTCCAATTTTCTACAATAAAAGCTCTGATAAAACATTCCACTGTTCTCAAATATCTTACTTTTTATTTTTCTACACAAAATAAGATGAAAAATAAATAAACAAATCAATCAATCAGTAATAAATACATATAATAATAATAATAATAATAAAACGGCAAATAATAAAAACTTAAGAAACCACATAGTTTTTGGGTAGACAAATGATTTTATTCAGATTAAAATGAACAAAGCATTATTAGAGCCCTGTAGACATGACAAAACACGACTATAGTTACATTTATACTCTTTTTATTTACAACATATTGCGCAACTGCAGGGTCTCGAGACACATGCTAACTCGCAAACTAGAGAGCTAGCCACCTAAACGGTAGCCTTCAAGTTATTTCCTTTAAACTTAAATAGCCAAAAACTTACCACTTCCACACGGATAGGGAGGATAACTATTAACAGTTATTTAACCTTTAACATGAACATGAATCAAACGTAATAATTTTTTCTGGGTACATGATACCATACAGCATTCGTATCAAACTTGCGCGGGCCGCACTAACATTAAACTTATCATATCAAGGCGGGGGCCTCAAAGTAGTGTCCTGCGGGCCACATTTGGCCCGCGGGCCGCGTGTTTGAGGCCCCTGATTTAAATGGTAAAACCAGATTTTTTTTCAGCCTGGTCATAGTCACTGAGTTTAGTTTTACATGCAGAAAAAAAAACAAAATAGCGAGTATGGCTGTCATGTTTTTTTTTTTCTCAAAATATGCTAATAAATACATTTTGGTTGAATACGGCTTATTAGTAAATTAAACATTTTATGTTAAAGCAAAGCACAGCGGTTAGCGCGCAGGCCTCACTACTGCTAGGAGACCCGAGTTCAATTCCACCCTCGGCCATCTCTGTGTGGAGTTTGCAAAAACATGCTAGGTTAATTGGCGACTCGTATGGGAATTATTGGAACGATATTGGATGACGGAGAGTGTAAATTGAATCGCCCGTGAGGGGTTGTTGTCTGTTTAGCGTCGTCTTAAAGGTTGAATCCAGGGCAACTGAGCTTGTTCTTGGTTGCAAGGTCGCAGAGTTGCTCTCCATTCAGCGTACCGTATGCGGCTTACCTTGACCCCAATGGCGGAGAACCTGTATAGGCATCTGTTGTTTATTGCTCACGTGCAGGCTGCTCAGACCCCTGAGCAGGAAATTAAAATGTAAATAGTCAAGCGTGACCCCCTCACCGACATTAACTGCGCCCGGTCGACTGTTTGGATGGGCTGTCTGCCAATAAACAGCGCATTTCAAAGCGCTGAGCGATGTTGTGGTTTGAGTCCACTATGGCAGTCTGCAACCAAGGCGGTGTGGTGTATGTAAAAAATGTCAATCACCTGAAACCAGATTGTAGTACCAAATGTGTTTTGTTCTGTTTTTTGTAGAGAATTTGCATGAAAATGGAGGAAACGTCCCGGGATAGCTGGTGGTGTAGCTTCCAAGTTGCGGAACCTCCATTTGAAGTCCGAGGCTGCCTCATGTGAATGAGTGACGGAATTATTGCGAAAACTTACTGGAAATGATTCTTTGAACGCCACTTGGGCTGATTTATTTTTTTCCACCGCATCCCCACCAACACCGACTCTGCTGTCCGACTCAAGCAGAGTTGAATCGTTCGTGTCGTCTGGCCTCGTGCCCTTCCATCGGTGTCGGCGTACGATGGCGCGGTGGGACGCTGAGGGCTGCAGCGGGAGACTGTGATGTCCGAGCCAAACAGCCCGGGTGAGAGCCGGCGTGGCGCTCCCAGATTCTTCGTGGGTTGCGAAGACGATGAGAGCGAGGTCTTGGAGGATAGCATAAGGACCGAAATGGAACTGTATGAGGACGACGAAGACACAGACTCGGTAGGGAACGCCGCACAACCTCTTGTCTTAATGCAGGACTGTTGATGTAATGCACGGTTGGCCAAAGTGTAGGCCGGGGGCCATTTGTGGCCCACGGCAGCGCATTTCATAAAGATTATTTAACAGGCAAACTTAGGGAATTTTTTTTTTTGGAAAAATCAGCAGTAATTTTACAAGAATAAAGTCAAAATGTTAAGCAAAAAAAATGTAATATTGTCGAAAAAGAAAGAATAAATTTGTAACATTATACCGGGGGAAAAAATCACTTTAGTAGCGTAAAGTTGAAGTCATAATATTAGGAAAAACAAACAAAACAACAAAGTTAGGTTGGGGAAAAGTTATGATATTATGGAAATAATGTCAAAATATTATAGGAATAAAGTCAAAATATTATATATCGAAGAACATTTTTAAAATGACAAAGGTTTTACATAGTTGAAAAATGTATTAATAAACTTAAGAACAACAGCAAAAATGGGGGGGGGGAACTTTTTCAACATTTTCAAAAAATAAAGTCAAAATATAAAGTGAAAAATCATATTCTGACGGGGAAAAAAAATCCCAATTTTTACAGGAATAAACTCATAATATTATGAAGAAAAATTTTATCATTTTAGTAGCATAAGAGTTGAAATATTAAATAAAGAAATACTTTAAAAAAATTATAATATGTGAAATAAAACAGAATAATTAGGTTGTGGAAAAATTATAATATGGGAATGAAGTAAAGATATGGGAATAACGTGGTTATATTATGAGCAGAAATTTTCCAAAAATTATTTAAGAAGAAACTTAAATAACGAGGTTCCATTGGGAAAACTGTAACTCTATAGTCATGAATTAATTGTATTTTTACAGTATGCCTTCTTACTTCTCCTTGTTCAGCCACCAGAGCAACAGATCATGGTGGGGATCTGCTGCATGATGAAGAAGTCCAAGTCCAAGCCAATGACCCAGATACTGGAGAGACTGTGCAGGTTCGAGTACATCACCGTGGTCATCTTTCCGGAGGACGTCATCCTCAATGAGCCAGTGGAAAATTGGCCGCTGTGTGACTGCCTCATCTCCTTCCACTCCAAAGGTACATTCTTGGCAGATACAGTACCAAGAACCCACGCAGTTCTTCACCCATGCGTGGAGCTCAAACACGGTTATCAAAGCTCATACTTGCATGAAATAACACAAGCACCAAAAATCCTGTCTGTGAGGTACAATTTCAGATTGACAAAAGTGTTTTTTTCCCCTATAATTCCTAACTAGGATTTCCACTCGATAAAGCAGTGAGCTACGCCAAGCTAAGAAACCCTCTACTCATCAATGACCTGAACATGCAGTACTACATTCAGGACAGGTACATCTTTCCATTCAGCAATATTATCAATACGGTCCGGAAATCATGCTTGCAAAAGGGGAGAATGCAAGATTACTACTAAAAAAAAAAAAAATTTCTGTCAGGAGAGAAGTATATCGCATCCTCCAGGAAGAGGGAATAGATCTGCCACGCTATGCTGTGCTGAATCGTGACCCAGATAAGCCAGATGGTGAGTGACTCATAAAAAAATGATGTGAAAATTGTGTGTTGAAAAATTCAGTTTGTTAAAGTACATTTAAAAAAAATATTTTTTAAAATAATTTTAAAACACTGTACTTTAAACAAATGGAAATTTTAAATACATGCATTCAGTTAATAAAAAAAATGTTCTCACTTGAATTTTTGTATTTGTAGTATTTATCAAGTAATTTAATTTAATAATTAATTTCAAAACACCGTTCTTAACAAACTGATTTTTTTTATTTGCATTTCTTTAATTTTTGTAATTTTTTTTAAATTTTTGAATATTTCTAAACAAAATTTTAATAACTTAACTGAAACATTTTGATAACTAATTTTTAAGCATGATTTGATGTTTTAAAAAAAAAGTCAGTCGAAAATCAAAATTGAATGTAGTTTATAAAAAACGATTTAATTTTCAGTTCTTTCCAAACAACAGAATTTTAAAACGCTGCACTTTAAACAAAAGGAAATTTTAAATACGTGCATTCAGTTCATAAAAAAATGTTCTCACTTGAATTTTTGTATTTGTAATATTTATCAATTAATTTAATAATTAATTTCAAAACACTGTTCTTAACAAACTGATTTTTTTAATTTGCATTTTGTTAATTTTAGTATTTTTTTTTTAAATTTTGAATATTTCCAAACAAAATTTTAATAACTGAAACATTTTGCTAACTAATTTTTAAGCATGATTTGATGTTTAAAGAAATCAGTTGAAAATCAAAATTGAATGTAGTTTATAAGAAATGATTTAATTTTCAGTTCTCTCAAAACAACAAAATAAACAAATGGAAATTTTAAATACATGCATTCACTTAATAAATAACATTTTCTCATTTGAATTTTTGTATTTAATTTTTATCAATGAATTTAATAAAATGTAATAATTCATTTCAAAACACTGATTTTTTTATATATGTGCATTTTGTTTATTTTAGTTTTTTTTATTTTTCTAAACAAAATTTTAATAACTTAACTGAAACGTTTTGCTAACTAACTTTTCAGCATGATTTAATGTTTTAAAAAAAATCAGTTTAAAATCCAAATTGAAAAGCACAAAATTCATGACTAAGCAACTGACACACAATCCATTGATTGACATGTGAATTTTGAACCATCAAATCTATTTCCCCATATTTCACATTTCTCAGAGTGCAACCTGGTTGAAGGAGAAGACCACGTGGAGGTGAATGGAGAGATATTCCAGAAGCCTTTCGTCGAGAAGCCCGTCTGTGCTGAGGACCACAATGTCTACATCTACTACCCGACGTCTGCCGGTGGCGGCAGCCAACGTCTCTTCAGAAAGGTCCGGTCTGTCATTGCTTGTCATGTTCACCAGAAGTGACAACGGGTGATGATAAAGGATTTTCGAAGCTACGCGGTGTTTGATATCGGCTCTTTGATTGGTCTAGATCGGGAGCAGAAGCAGCGTGTATTCGCCAGAGAGCAGCGTGAGGAAGACTGGCTCGTACATCTATGAAGAGTTTATGCCGACAGATGGCACCGATGTCAAGGTACGCCATTTCTTGAGAGGTCAAGACCGATATTCTTAACGGAACGCTATTGGCTGTTTGACGTCACTTTTAAACCTGTCACTTTCAGCAATGTTTGTTTTCGTACTATTTACAGTATTATCAAGGAACAATACTATAGAAGTGTCATTTGGATATACATTTGTACCTTGATACTTTGTGGTTTCATGTTAATGTTTTTCAAAAATATTTTAATTAATCATAGCTTATTTTTAGTCAAACAACATGCATTACATTTTTTTTGCTATTTTTTAGCATTGATTAATAATTTCCAATTAACTAAAACACATTCATTTTCTGCTGCTTATCCTCACAATGGTCACGGGAGTGCTGGAGCCTATCCCAACTGCCTTGGGGCGAGAGGCGGGGTACACCCTGGACCGGTGGCCAGCCAATCACAGGGCACATATAGACAAACAACCATTCACACTCACATTCATACCTATGGACAATTTGGAGTCGCTAATTAACCTAGCATGTTTTTGGAATACTGGGAATCAAACCCGGGTCTCCTAGCTGTGTGGCCTGCATGCTAACCATGTTCCACAATGTGATTTAGTATGATTCCTTATTTATAAATAGAATATTTTCATAGTTAAACCTAAGCATTATTAGAGACCTGTGGGCATGAAATAACACCCCTATATCAGTGTGTGAATCATACTAAGTCGCATGGTAGAACATGGTTAGCGTGCAGGCCACACGGCTAGGAGACCCGGGTTTGATTCCAAAAACATGCTAGGTTAATTGGCATTCATACCTATGGACAATTCGGAGTCGCTAATTAACCTAGCATGTTTTTGGAATGTGGGAGGAAACCGGAGTACCCGGAGAAAACCCACGCATGCACGGGGAGAACATGCAAACGCCACACAGAGATGGCCGTGGGTGGAATCGAACTCGGGTCTCCTAGCTGTGTGGCCTGCGTACTAACCACTAGACCACCGTGCAGCCCCTTTTAAAAAATGTATTAAAAAAATCAGCCTAATGTTTGTTAATAAAGAATTTCAGAAGACTTCCCATCACTTTCCAAGGGTTGGTAATATATATGATTAGTGATGATTCCGTGTGATCAATTTGTGACGTCCCGTGTTCTCAGGTTTATACTGTGGGGCCTGACTACGCTCACGCCGAAGCCAGAAAGTCTCCTGCTCTGGACGGGAAGGTAGAGCGAGACAGCGAAGGCAAGGAGGTCCGTTACCCTGTCATGCTGTCAGCAATGGAGAAACTGGTGGCCCGAAAAGTCTGTTTAGCATTCAAGGTAAGCAAAGCGGGAGTATATGTCGTCGGAGTATATTTTTCTTCGCTAACACTCCGTGCCCGTTCATCTTCCTGCAGCAAACCGTGTGTGGCTTTGACCTCCTTCGAGCCAACGGACACTCCTACGTTTGTGACGTCAACGGTTTCAGCTTTGTGAAGAACTCCATGAAATACTACGACGACTGCGCCAAGATCTTGGGGTAATAGTTGAATGCTGAATTTTAACGTGTAATACAAGGGGTGGCCAGTCTTTTTCCATCGGGGGCCGCATTGTGAAAATAATTGTTGGAAAATAAATATTCCAGGACATTATATATGTTTCAAGACAAAACTGCATCTCCGCTTTTAAGATGGGTGGACTATTTTTATTATGATGCCCCCCCCCAATTTTTACTGTATTTTTAAAATTTCCAATTTTTTTCAACATTTTTTCTTTAATAATCTTCATATATAATTTATATTATAATTATAATAATTATATATATTATAATTTTAATATTTATATAATATATATATTCTATTTATATTTTTTATATTTGGATTTTTTTTCCTCCAACCATTTTTTACATTGTGGTTTTTTTTCTTATACTATTTTAAAACCACTCTGTTATATTTCAACTCTACTACTAAAACAACATTACTTGTCTTCCTTTTTTTCTCATAAAATTGTGCATTTTTTCTCATTATAATTCATCTTTTTTCTCACTTTTTATTCTTGTAAAATTAGTTTTTTTTTTTTTCCAATTTCAGCTGTTTTATTTTATTTTTTCAATTTTAACCCCGTGGTATATTCATTTTATTACCTTCACAATTTTTGCCGCAACCTAATTTTCCAAAGATTACAACTTAGTTTTTTTTGTCTCACAGAGGATTATGATTTTTAAAACATAACGTCTTTTTTCTTTAATATTTCAACTTTATAATATTTTCACTTTTCCTGTTAGAGTCCAACTTTTCCAATATTTTCATTTAATTCTTTTTTGAAATTACTCCTTTGTTTTGTTTTTTTATTTTTTTTTGCTGTTAATAAAATGTTTCTTGAATGGACCATTTTATTATTATTAACATATCAATTATTATGATTATTTGATATCTTGTTTCTTTATTTCTTTTAGGAATCTTGTAATGCGGGAACTGGCCCCTCAGTTTCAGATTCCCTGGTCAATCCCTACTGAGGCAGAGGACATCCCGATTGTTCCGACCACATCGGGAACCATGTGAGTAGTCGGAAAAACTTCCTTGATTGCAGGTGTTTTTCCAATGATTTTTTAACCGGGTCGCTGGATGTAAAAGGTTAATTGGTTAATTGAGCGGTAGAAAATGAATGTTTTTTTTTAATGAATGAATACGAGTCTAACATCATATAATCCAAATCTTACAATTTGAACATTTCAGGATGGAATTGCGCTGCGTCATCGCCGTCATCCGACATGGCGACAGAACGCCGAAACAGAAGATGAAGATGGAAGTTCGCAACCCTTTGTAAGTTTCCCATATCACAAACAGATTCCGCAAAAATGCTTTTCAATAATCATCACATCACTCGTATTCGTTCAGGTTCTTTGACCTTTTTGAAAAATACGGAGGCTACAAAACTGGGAAATTAAAGCTGAAGAAGCCGAAGCAACTGCAGGTAGCGGAAAAATCACACAGTGACACGATGGCGATGGCGATGGCGATGAATTGACGTCACCTGTTGGTTGAACCGACAACAGGAGGTGCTGGACATCACACGGCAGTTGTTGGCGGAACTGGGTCAGCACAACGACTGTGAGATCGAGGAGAAGAAGTCCAAACTGGAGCAGCTGAAAACGGTTCTAGAAATGTAAGCCGCAGGTTAACTTGGGGTCACCAGCTTTGCTAGTTGATAGTTTTGTAGTCCTGTCCTACATTCGGTTCTATTCCCCTGCAAATAAAGGTACGGGCACTTCTCCGGCATCAACAGAAAAGTGCAGCTAACCTACTTGCCTTACGGGCAGCCCAAAACCTCCAGCGAAGAAGAAGGTCAGTGGAAAGCAGCCTCTTATAACAAAACAATAATAAAAAAAATAACTTATGTTCTTTGGGTGGCTTTTTCAGACACACGTAAGGAAGGTCCGTCTCTGCTGCTGGTGCTAAAATGGGGAGGAGAACTGACGCCTGCAGGCAGAGTGCAGGCTGAGGAGCTCGGACGGGCTTTCCGCTGTATGTACCCTGGAGGACAAGGTAAAATCTCATTCAGGTCTGACCGGGAATTCAGTTTTTTCTGAGTGGCGGGCCACGTAAAAAGGGTTCCACTGTGTATCCCAGCTGTCTTGGGGCGAGAGGCGGGGTACACCCTGGACTGGTGGCCAGCCAATCACAGGGCACATATAGTCAAACAACCATTCACACTCACATTCATACCTATGGACAATTTGGAGTCGCTAATTAACCTAGCATGTTTTTGGAATGCGGGGAATCAAACCCGGGTTTCCTAGCTGTGTGGCCTGCACGCTAACCATGTTCTACCATGCGATTTAGTATGATTCCTTACTTATAAATAGAATATTTTCATAGTTAAACCGAAACATTATTAGAGACCTGTGGACATGAAATAACACCCCTATAGTCACAGTGACACTACAAATTATCCAAAAAAGTGGACATTATAGGAGTCGCCAATTAACCTAGCATGTCTTCGGGCGAGAGGCGGGGTACACCCTGGACTGGTGGCCAGCCAATCACAGGGCACATATAGACAAACAACCATTCACACTCACATTCATACCTATGGACAATTTGGAGTCGCCAATTGACAAAATGACTTAAGTGTAAAAAAAAATCTATATATATAACTTATGTAATGAATAAATATAAAACATAAAATGATTAAGAAATGTGTACAATTAATATTCATAAAATAAATAAATGAAGTCATGAATAAATATAAAAATGACTTGAAGAAAAGTGTAAAAATGAATTTGTTAAAATAAATGGAATTATGACAAAATATAAAAGTAAAAATGACTTTAAAGTGCAAAAATTAATTTGATAAAATAAATAAATAAATTAATAACGAAAGAAAATTAGCCAGCCAATCACAGGGCACATATAGACAAACAACCATTCACACTCACATTCGTACCTATGGACAATTTGGAGTCGCCAATTGACAAAATGACTTAAGTGTAAAAAAAAAAAAAAAAAATTATAACTTATGTAATGAATAAATATATAAAAAATAAAATGATTAAGAAATGTGTAAAATGAATATTCATAAAATAAAAATAAAAGTAATAAAAGTGTAAAAATTAATTTGATAAAATAAAATAAATGGAATTATGACAAAATATAAAAGTAAAAATGACTTGAGTGTAAAAATTAATTTAATAAAATAAATAAATAAATAACGAAAGAAAATTATCCAGGTACCCATAGGTATGAATGTGAGTGCGAATGGTTGTTTGTCTATATGTGCCCTGTGATTGGCTGGCCACCAGTCCAGGGTTGTACCCCGCCTCTCGCCCGAAGACAGCTGGGATAGGCTCCAGCAACCCCGGTGAGGAAAAGCGGTAGAAAATGAATGAATGAACTATTAATTAAGGCTAAAATCTGTAAATTGTCGCCTAGGAAGACCTTAAACCTGCTTTGTTGCTATGCGATGTGGCCTAAAGTGTTTGTGTTTTGTTTTGTGTAGGAGACTACGCCGGTTTTCCTGGATGCGGATTACTGCGGTTGCATAGCACCTATAGACACGACCTGAAGATATACGCATCCGACGAAGGCAGAGTGCAGATGACGGCTGCAGCTTTTGCAAAGGTACGATTGAACTGTACGATTGGAAAATCTACATATTCTGAAAATTGTGCCAAAGTATTTATTTCAAAATGTCTGCATCCAAAGGGTTTGTTGGCTTTGGAGGGTGAGCTGACTCCCATCCTAGTACAAATGGTCAAGAGTGCGAACATGAACGGACTGCTGGATAGCGACAGCGACTCGCTGAGTGGCTGTCAGCATCGCGTCAAAGCCAGACTTCATGAGATTCTACAGAAGGACAGGGACTTTCTGGATGAAGACTACGACAGGGTGAGTTGCTTTTATTTAATGGAAGGGAAATATGCTTCAAAATATCAAGTGTCTTCTGTGAGTATTGCATACTTTCATACTCTGACAAACCTTGTTTTTTTCTGAAAATATCATTTATTTAACTCCCCCCATTTTTTAAAAGTGTATGTATGTGTGTTTACAGCTGGCCCCTACATGTAGTGCGTCTTTAGTGAACTCCATGAAAATAGTGCAGAACCCGGTGGCAACATGTGACCAGGTTTACGCCCTCATTCAAAGTCTCACCGCGCAGATCCGCAAAAGAATGGAAGATCCCAAGTCAGCCGGTAAGTCGTTTTTTTGTAGTTTGATCTTATTCCATTTTCCATTTCTGAGATGACAAATTGAGGGAAATTACTTTATATTGTTGCATAACCGGGCTGCACGGCGGTCGAGTGGTTAGCACGCAGACCTCACAGCAAGGAGACCAGGGTTCAATCCCACCCTCGGCCATTTCTGTGTGGAATTTACATGTTCTCCCCGTGCATGCGTGGGTTTTCTCCGGGTACTCCAGTTTCTTCCCACATTCCAAAAACATGCTAGGTTAATTAGCAACTCCAAATTGTCCATAGGTATGAATGTGAGTGTGAATGGTTGTTTGTCTATATGTGCCCTGTGATTGGCTGGCCACCAGTCCAGGGTGTACCCCGCCTCTCACCCAAAGAGGACTCTTGATTGGCACTTTGAACCAGGAACTATAAAACAAGAGTTTTGTTCTTGTATTTGCATTTTAAATACGACTGCGAAACTTATCCCTTAGATTGCTCGGTCCCCCGAAGTTAAAAAGAACGTTCAATAGAGGAAAGAGAGCAACAATACATGAAAATAATTACATTTAGTTACATTTGTTCACTTCCTGCTTTCTTTTTTAATTTTAATTTTTATTAATTTTTATTTATTTATTTTTTTAATGTATTTTTTATTTTTCCTCCAGGGACAGTTCTTATCATACAGCTTCATATAAGTATGTAGAGTGTTTATATGCTTCATCCACATTTTTATTTTTATTTTTATTCATTTTCTACCGCTTTTCCCTCACGAGGGTTGCGGGGGGTGCTGGAGCCTATCCCAGCTGTCTTCGGGCGAGAGGCGGGGTACACCCTGGACTGGTGGCCAGCCAATCACAGGGCACATATAGACAAACAACCATTCACACTCACACCTATGGACAATTTGGAGTCGCTAATTAACCTAGCATGTTTTTGGAATGTGGGAGGAAACCGGAGTACCCGGAGAAAACCCACGCATGCACGGGGAGAACATGCAAACTCCACACAGAGGGTGGGAATTGAACCCTGGTCTCCTAGCTGTGAGGTCTGCGCGCTAACCACTCAACCACCGTGCCGCCTATTATTTTTATTTTTATTTTTATTTTTATTTTTATTTTTATTTTTATTTTTATTTTTATTTTTATTTTTATTTTTTATTTTTTGACCAGTCCAGGGTGTACCCCGCCTCTCGGCCAAAGACAGCTGGGATGGGCTCCAGCACCCCCGCGACCCTCGTGAGGAAAAAGCGGTAGAAAATGAATGAATGAATTTTTATTTTTATTTACAATAAATTTATTTTTATTCATCTGCAATTGCTTTACCGAAGAAGGCCATTTTCGGACTGTTCATAAAAACTATGCCACCAAGTTCCCTCGGAAAAGTGAGCGAAGAAGGAGAAAGATGAAGGAACTAAAATCCCAGTCTTTTATCACACAGCTAACTTCACGATGCATCTTTGTCTGATTCCAGTCATGTGATTGATGCGACGTATAGTTCAGGAAATACGGTCATGCTGTTTCTGTGTATTCTCTAATATTTGTCTCCAGACCTGCAACTGTACCACAGTGAGACACTGGAACTGATGCTGCAGCGCTGGTCCAAACTTGAGAGAGACTTCCGCATGAAGAACGGTCGCTACGACATCAGCAAAATACCCGACATTTACGACTGCGTGAAATACGACGTTATTCATAATGCCACTCTGGGCTTGGAGGACACGTTGGAGCTGTTCAGACTTTCTCGTGCCTTGGCTGACATTGTCATTCCACAGGTGAGATTGTCTTTCATATCCAGGACACGGTGGAGATGCTGACTTTGTTTTTAATCTCGTGTTAGGAATACGGCATCAACAAAGCTGAGAAACTGGACATTGCATACGCCTACTGTCTCCCACTGGTCAGAAAGATCCAGCTTGACCTTCAGAGGACTCACGAGGATGAGTCCGTCAACAAGCTGCACCCTCTGTGAGTTTAAACGACCAACACGGTTTTGCATGACATTTGAGAGAGCGCTCCAGATGAAGTGACATCTTGTTTACAGATATTCCCGTGGAGTCATGTCGCCGGGACGCCATGTCAGGACACGTCTATATTTCACCAGCGAGAGTCACGTACACTCTCTGCTGAGTATTTTCCGCTATGGCGGTTTGCTCGATGTAAGCTGCCTGAAGTTAGTCAGTCAATCTGTCCGAGATTGGGCTAAAATTGACTTTGTATGTGTCGTACGTGCTGAAGGAAGAGAAGGATCAACAATGGAATCGTGCCATGGATTACCTGAGCGCCGTCTCGGAACTCAACTACATGACTCAGATTGTCATCATGCTGTATGAAGACAACAATAAGGTAACATGATGGCAACTTAACACTCAAAAAGGTATACCGAAGAAATATGCAAATAAGTACCAATACGTGTTTAAAATATCATTGGAAGACAAGCTGTCTCTTTGCACTGTAGAGAGTCAGAGGAGCCCACAGGGAGGCTGACGTCACTGCAGCGCCCTGGCAGGCACCACTGTATGCTTGGGCTGGGTGATATGTCGATATTTTTTTAAAATCACAAATCGCTCGGCGTTATTTTCTCTGCCATTGTATGACTTTGCGCTCCTGCCTGTCCAAAGTAAAAAAAATAAATAAAATAAATAAATAAAAATAAAATATATATATGTTGTATATTGATATTCAACCTAAATATACAGCATAGCAATAGCATAGCAATGCATTGTGTGAATACCCTAAAACTATTTTTTGAACTCATATTGGTACTTCTTTGTATATTTCTTGGGTATACCTTTTCAGTGTTCAGTTGCTGGGGACAGTTTTATTAAATAGTTTGGCATTTTCATCTCATCTAAAAAATCAGACCTCACAAATTGCTCGGCGTTATTTTCTCTGCCATCGTATCACTTTGCGCTTCTGCCTGTCCAAAGTAAAAAAAAAAATATATATATATATATATGTTGTATATTGATATTCAACCTAAATATACGGCATAGCAATGCATTGTGTGAATACCCAAAACAATTTTTTGAACTCATATTGGTACTTCTTTGTATATTTCTATTTACCTTTTCAGTGTTCAGTTGCTGTGTGATGAGTTTAGTGTTCTTTGTAAGATGTCACTGTTGAATTAGCAACCTCCTGTGATTGCCAGTGTGCTGACAAGCGTGTTGTGAGTGCACTGCTAGCTAGTCTGTTTAGCCATATAGATTATATAGCCATATATCGTTGGATAATTATATATAATACTTTTCTCATTAAATGTATTTAATACACATCGCAATGCACATAAAACTTGGTTTCTCTTCACAGGACCTCACCTCAGAGGAACGCTTCCACGTGGAGCTTCACTTCAGCCCGGGAGTCAAAGGTGTTGAAGAAGAAGAAAATGCGCCAACCGGCTTCGGCTTCAGGCCAGCCTCTGCGGAGGTCGCGCGACAGGTACGTCATATCAAAGCCTTCCAGCTATATGGGATTATTGTGCAGATCACAGCAGGTATCCGCTCTGGGCTTCTCATTCAGAATGGGCAAAAGCAGACTGACCCTGGGAGCCTGGAGGACCTCTCACGCGATGAGACGGACAGAGCCGTGCCGCTGTCTGAGCCAATCACCATCCAGAGAAGATCGCCACTTATACGCAACCATAAGACTGGATCTATGGAGGTTGGTTGTTTTGCTCTTTCGACACACGTCATCGTTCTTCTTGCAGTAATCCTTCATTTATCACGGTTCCACACCTGACTGCGACAACTGAATTTTTGTACCTGTTGAATGTAGAACATTCAAGTTTTAACATAGCTTAATGTGGCTAAAAATGAATGTGGAGTTTTGTTTTATTGTGTGCAATGACAATAAATATTGATCTCTCTATCTACTATATAAAATGTAACAATGAAAACACGTCTTCTGAGCTCCACGGCACCGGCGGTACCTCCGACAATAAGTGCTCCTCCTCGGGCAGGCGAGGTCTGAGGCAGCGGCCACAAGCCCCAGTTCTCCTGAGCTCCAAAGCACCAGCGTTGCCTGTGACAAAGCGTGTCCGACAATGAGTGCTCCTCCTCGGGCAGGCGAGGTTGGAGGCAGCGGCCACAAGCCCCAGTTCTTCTGAGCTCCACAACACCAGCGTTGCTTGTGACAAAGTGTGTGCGACAATGAGTGCTCCTCTTCGGGCAGGCGAGGTTGGAGGCAGCGGCCACAAGCCCCAGTTCTCCTGAGCTCCAAAGCACCAGCGTTGCCTGTGACAAAGCGTGTCCGACAATGAGTGCTCCTCCTCGGAGAGGCGAGGTTGGAGGCAGCGGCCACAAGTCCCAGTTCTTCTGAGCTCCACAACACCAGCGTTGTGTGCGACAATGAGTGCTCCTCCTCGAAGAGGCGAGGTTGGAGGCAGCGGCCACAAGCCCCAGTTCTCCTGAGCTCCAAAGCACCAGCGTTGCCTGTGACAAAGCGTGTCCGACAATGAGTGCTCCTCCTCAGAGAGGCGAGGTTGGAGGCAGCGGCCACAAGCCCCAGTTCTCCTGAGCTCCACAGCACCAGTGTTGCTTGTGACAAAGCGTGTGCGACAATGAGTGCTCCTCTTCGGGCAGGCGAGGTTGGAGGCAGCGGCCACAAGCCCCAGTTCTCCTGAGCTCTACAGCACCAGTGTTGCTTGTGACAAAGCGTGTCCGACAATGAGTGCTCCTCCTCACACATGTGTGTGCATGTGTGTTTCACGCCAGGTTCTGTCCGAGACTTCATCCTCGAAAGTGGGGAGTTATCGCCTCTTCTCCTTCTGTTCTCGTCAATCTCCTGACATCAAACAAAGTGGGCTAGGTGAGTATACTGTTGTCATGGTGACCGTTTTGTAACGATGGCGGTGGGAGGGGGAACAGGACGACCAATGACCTCATGTCGTCACATGGTACATGGTCATGACGGAACTGTACATATGTGTTTCTAGCTTCACTTGGTATTCGTGGTTCAGGATTTAGATTCTGGGAAACCAGACCAAAATATCCGTAATTATATTCTGCACATCTGTGAACAATTTATTACAGTGCCTTGCATCACAGGCGAGAAGGATTTGGCACAGCGACCCCCCCCCCCCCTTAGCGAACATCGAATGGCTGTGGGCTTCCTTTGTTGACAAACTAATTATCAGTTTTCTGTCCCTTCTCTTCCTTGAAGCAACTAAAAATAAAAGATACATTTTGACAAAAGCCACAGGACCCCAGTACAGAGGGAAGAGTGGTTTAGATTGTGTCGCTATGGTAACTGCTACACAATGCTAACTGTGCAGCCACGTGACTGGGAGAACGTCAGCTAAAAAAAAAAGGTTTCTCGCTTTGCCGCGGTTCGAACATCACTCCCTCACTTTGTAGCGATTTTTTTTTCATATTAATGAATTCATTTTATTTTTAATTAATTAGTTAATCAGTTAATATTGTTATTAATTAATTAATTAAGCCGGTTATTTTTTTTAAATTAATTAATTAATAAATTGTGTCTGTTTCGTAATTGAATACGGTCATATTTACACAATTTGTACACATTCATGGCCGATATTACAGTTTTTAACCATAGAAAATGGCGGAAGAAACAAGAATACTACTACATACATGTAATTCAAAAGACATGATATGAAGTGAAAAATCGGTCATTTATTGTGTGCGGGCCGGAGTTAACCGTTAGCAGCGTCGACTGCATCGTAAGTCTCTTCTCAACCATCAAAAGCGGCAGTAGAGTAGTATTCCACTAGTCTTATTTACGTCTAAAATGGCTTATTTTCTGTTGCGTTGTCAACTATATTGAATAATACAAGTGTAAAGGTGACTATAGGGGTGTTATTTCATGTCTACAGGGCTCTACTAATGTTAAAAAAAACATATTTAGATGATCACAAACAGGTTTTTCATGACCAAACTACAAAAATATTGAATCCTACTGTGCGGAAATGGACTTAATTCGGTCCGGAACCAATTTACTGCGGTAAAAGAGGGACGACTTTTTTTAATTTCATGAAACAAAACCACTTAATGCCACAAACGTATCACCGGTTGAAAGCTAAGACGTAGCCCTTCCAACAGTACCGGTATCATTCCTCCACCGCTAAAACTCACTGAACAAGCAGCTTCCTTTTTACCTTGTTACTAAGATCATACCAGGGGTGTCCAAAGTGCAGCTCGGGGGCCATTTTTTTAATTCGCCGGCATTAAAAAAAATACAATTTTATTTTTATAATTTTACATTAACAAAGTAGGGTGAAAATGTTGATGCTACATATAGGCTGTTTTTGTTTATTATACAGTATATATTCATTTAATAGATAAAAAATAAGTACAAATAAAGGAAAATATTACATTTTCTACCGCTTATATTCACAAGGGTCACAGGGGTGCTGGAGCCTATCCCAGCTGTCATCCGACTTGAGGCTTGGTACACCCTGGATTGTTTGCCAAGCAATCACAGTAAAGGAAAACAAATGTTTTTTTTTTTTAAATAAAATAATAATAATAATAATGGCCCTCAGCGTCAAATGTTTGGACGCCCCTTCAGAGAATAATATGTAATAATATGTTTGTATTATAATAATAATCTGCTGGGACACCAAGGAGGCCTCAAACATAAAATTGCATTTTTTTCATGGTGGGGAGGACTCCAGATAAATCTCACCTGGTGCCTTTGAGCAACTCTTTATGAATCCACAGATACCATTTCATTTTCAACAGTCATGCAGAAAGAGAACCTACAACATGGATTGACCCCCGGGTTCACACTGAATCCGGTACGGCCGTCGGAAGCGTTGGTCAAGATTGAAATCCCTGTGGTAGGCTCACATTAGCGCATTGTGCCGTGCTCCGTAGTCGGTGTGAGCCCGGCGTTAATTTTCTGCATCGAAGTGGGAGCTCAACGACGGAGCGAGATGTTGCATGGGGGGGGGGGGGGGGTCCTTGGGGCACTTTCTGCATGTTTATCTTTTTTTCTGTACTTCTCTCTTGTGTCTTTTCTGTCGCTCTTTGCATAGTCAGTTATTTGAGTAACAGCATGTTATATGTAGCGGTGACTAACGCTCCCCCGCCCCGACCCCCCCCCCCCTCGCAGGCTCTCAGTGTGCCGGGCTCTTCAGCACCACTGTCCTAGGTGGGTCCTCTAGCGCACCTAACCTGCAGGACTACGCACGCGCGCACCGCAAAAAATTCTCCACCAGCAGTCTGTCCTACAAAGACGGTATGTGTTTTGAGACGCAGCACAGCAGATACAGCAAAACTGACTTAGAGTTTTCCACATCTGAATAAACCTGTGAGGAGACAGTGGGAATGGGAACATACAGAACACGGACGTATACACAAAAAAAAAAAAAATGGCGATTCTTGCCATCTTCAAAACCCTTGACACATTATAAATGAAATGTCATAATAAGTAAGAATATTATCCATTCCCATGAATCAATATTCCAAATTTTATAGTCTTTGTTTATTCAATTCCATATTCACTCTAATCATACAAGCCAGTGTGCCCCCCCTCCCTCTCCCGCCGCACTTCCCATCATTTTTTTTTTTTTTACCCCCCCTCCATTCCACTTTGTAAATAGTATGTTTCATTTCAGTAGTTCATATACATGCTGCCTCAGGCCCGCTTAGAAAAACCAAATACAGGATATCATCACTGTCCAGTGAAAACACGTACAGTGGATCCCAGCATATTTACCATTCAGCATTCCCAATTTGCAATTTTTTGGTCAAAATTTTCATTTTTATTTGTTTTCCCTGAAAGTAAGATATCTTTTCCCGCAGAAAAAACATCTCATTCACTTTTAATTCGATAAAATTGTGACATAATTAGGGTTGTTCCAATCGGGATTTTATGCAGCCGATACAGATCCCGATAATCCATGTGTGAAATCGGACCATACCGATACCAATACCGTTTAAATGTACTACAGGCGATATTAGTCCTCATATTAGGTTTTTCCGAGAGCTACTCATTTTTTTGTAACGTTTATTTTCATAGCTTATTTCAAGCCAAACAAAAAGCTTGTTTTACCAGAACATGCACAAAATGCCAGGCTGCACGGTGGTCGAGTGGTTAGCGTGCAGGCCTCACATTTAGGAGACCCGAGTTCAATTCCACCCTCGCCCATCTCTGTGTGGAGTTTGCATGATAGGTTAATTGGCGACTCCAAATTGTCCATAGGTATGAATGTGAGTGTGAATGGTTGTTTGTCTATATGTGCCCTGTGATTGGCTGGCCACCGGTCCAGGGTGTACCCCGCCTCTTGCCCCCAAAAGACAGCTGGGATAGGCTCCAGCACCCCCTGCGACCCTCGTGAGTAAAAAGCGGTAGAAAATGAATGAATGAACAAAATGTCAGGCTGCACGGCGGTTGAGTGGTTAGCACACAGACCTCACAGCTATAGGAGACCCGAGTTAAATTCCACCCTCGGCCATCTGTGTGTGGAATTTGCATGTTCTCGCCATGCATGTGTGGGGTTTCCGGGTACTCCGGTTTCCTCCCACATTCCAAAAACATGCTAGGTTAATTAGCCACTCCAAATTGTCCATAGGTATGAATGTGAGTGTGAATGGTTGTTTGTCTATATGTGCCCTGTGATTGGCTGGCCACCAGTCCAGGGTGTACCCCGCCTCTCTCGCCCGAAGACAGCTGGGATAGGCTCCAGCGCCCCTGCAACCCTCGTGAGGAGAAAGCGGTAGAAAATGAATGAATGAACAAAATGTCAGGCTGCACGGCGGTTGAGTGGTTAGCACACAGACCTCACAGCTATAGGAGACCCGAGTTAAATTCCACCCTGGAATTTGCATGTTTTCCCCATGCATGTGTGGGTTTTCCGGTTTCCGGGTACTCCGGTTTCCTCCCACATTCCAAAAACATGCTAGGTTAATTAGCCACTCCAAATTGTCCATAGGTATGAATGTGAGTGTGAATGGTTGTTTGTCTGTATGTGCCCTGTGATTGGCTGGCCACCAGTACAGCGTGTATACACCCAGCCTCTCGCCCGAAGACAGCTGGGATAGGCTCCAGCACCCCCGCAAACGAATGAATGAATGAATGAATGATGGCTGGTTAGCGGTTAGCGGTTAGCGCGCAGGCCTCACAGCTAGGAGACCTGAGTTCAATTGGGTGGTTGTTTGTCTATATGTGCCCTGTGATTGGCCGGCAACCAGTCCTGGGTGTACCCCGCCCCAAGACAGCTGGGATAGGCTCCAGCACTCAGGTTTGTGATATCTGTGAAAAAACCTAGTCACAACTTCACTTTTTGTTCCACATTTTAGCAGTTTTTTTTTTTTGGACATCATCTTTTATCATGGAAACTGTCGCTGACGACATGACTTGCAGTGCTGTTGTTGCAAAAATAGTCGGATGCACAAAGTAACCTACCTACTGCACCATGTGGGCATCGAACCAAATACGGACACATAATACCCATCCATATCCTCCCACTGCGGGACATGCTGGCTAGCTTGTGGTACTCCTCCCAAAACTTTGCCGTGTTTTGCAAAATATGTCGATTCAGAGAAGCAAACAAGGAGTCGGCGTACTCTTGATATACTCCAGCGTTTATTGGATATTGCATATATTCATGTTGTTGTTGCGGCTGGGATACCCAGCATGCCTTGCGGGTATTGGGAAATAACTGTTCAAAGTCATGTTTAGCTTTTGTTGTCGATTCACGTGATGTATTAACTTGCTATGGATGTGTTGTGTTCCTTTAGTTGCACCGTAAGAAAGTATGTCTCGTACATGGACGGCCCCACCCCCTGTCATTTAAACCCCAATGTGGCCCACGAGTCATAACTTGCCCACCCCTGTCATAGATCATATTTGTCCATTTTTGCATGGTGTAGTTGTAGTAATAGTAGTAGTAATAGTAGTAGTAGTGTTTGTTTAGGATGATAGTCAGTATTTATTTTTCCTAAGAATATCTTGTTTACTTTTTGGGCCTGCATGTATGGATTTAAAAAAAAAAAAACTTTCATCTTTATGTTTCATTAACTGCCTTTAGCTGCTTCATAATCCATTTTTTTCTTTCTCTTTCTCTCATCTGGTCTCTCATTCAGTATTCAGTATTCCAATATTGGTACTGGAGCTTATACTTATAGTGGCTTAACTATCCGTCCATTCGCAGTTGCTGTTTCCATACGCTCATCATGGGAATGAATGTCGTGCATTTTCAGGCCCTTAATAATTTCTTTGAACGAGGGTGGAATGATATGTACATATGTGCACATCTTCGATTTTTAAAAGCACATTTTCAGAATAATACAATATCGGTTTCATTATACACATAAAATCCCCTTTATTGCAAGTAAATGAATGTGAATGTGTTTTCTTTTAGAGATCAATGCCGCTTGTAAGATTGTATATGTACTTGAGACAATACCAATTTCATACAGTAATCCCTCATTTATCGCTGTTAACTGTTTCTAGCCCCAACCACAATATGTGAGTTTCTGTGAAATCGGATTCGATATTAATTAATGGAATATTTTTGTATTAAGAGCATAGAAAACCGATGTATGACATTATTAGAGCCCCCTAGACATGAAATAGCACCCCTATAGTCTAGCTACATTTATAAATAAGGGAATCAATTGGTCGGGTCTGGGACCAATTAACCGTGATAAATGAGGGATTACTGTGTATGAAAATTAGAGATATAAATTCAATACACCGGATTTTTGGATTTTAATAATCAATAAAGATGTCCACCGTGGGTATCATTCCACCCGGACACAGAAACATATCATTAACGCTAAGAGTCCACTGGGCCGGCGCCAGTTGGTGCCAGTTCGCGCCAATGCAATTTGCCGTGTCGCCAATAAGGTGCCTAGTGGCGTGCAGTGGCTCAAACTGCCTCCCAACTGGCTCGTCAAATTTGAGTTTGGCGGCAAGAAAATTTCAAAATGTTTAAAATCTTCGTCCACTAAATTGAAACCAAATGTCGCAAACAATGCGCCTATTGGAATCCACTGGCGCGAGCCAAGTTGGGCCAATGATGCTAGGAGTCCGCTGGGCCCGGCGCCAGATGCTGCCAGTTTGCGCCAATGCAATTTGCTGTGTCACCAATAAGGTGCCTAGTGGCATGCAGTGGCTCAAACTGCCTCCCAACTGGCTCGTGGTGGTGGCCTGTAAAAATTGAGTTTGGCGGCAAGAAAATGTCAAAATGTTTAAAATCTTTGTCCGCCAAGTTGAAACCAAATATCGCAAACAATCCGCCTATTGGAATCCACTGGCGCGAGCCAAGTTACGCCAATGACGCTAGGAGTCCACTGGGTCGGTGCCAGTTTGCGGCAAAGATGATGTGATTGGCGCGTAGTGGCTCGCTCGTTAATTCGGCGCCACAGCGAGCCACTACGCGCCAATCACATAATCTTTGTCGTGAACCGGCACCAACTGGCGGGCGGCCCAGTCGACTCCTAGCATAAGGTCCCAAAAGGATGCGGTTGATTCCCATGACGAGCGTAATATAAACGCAAAAAAAAACCATCACAAAACTTAACTGTCAGCGTTAAAATATGTGCTCTATTCAGTAGATATGGTCACACAGCGTCATTCATACTTATTTTTACGTTAAATACGTTTCTGTATTTCGGCCACGGAGGTCAAATCATCAGTTTAGTTTAGGTTAAAAAAAAAAAAACCTTCCCATGCGTGGTCATGGTCACGTTAGCTGACGTTGTTGTCCACTAGGTGTCAGTTTTGTATCACTGCTGCCATCCTCATTGTTGTCTTTGTCATCCATTTTTGGTACATCTCATTTTTTTTTAGACATTTTAATCTCAGTCCAATTTAGTGTGATTGATTTAAAAAAAAAAAAAAAAAAAAATTCAATTTCTTTAAAAGTCCGCTACGTGTTCACAATTGAGCAATGGCGGTAGGATGAAGATGACCTCAAAAAAAAAAAATAGTTTTGTTTCCATATTAGCATTGACACAAGAGAATAGGGGCATGATCAAATATATCTAGCAGGTACTTGTGGCTCATAGTAACTCGAGTACATTTTTGTTTCCTCAGAATTGTTGTCTATGCCGGCAGTAAAGCGATTTTCTGTGTCGTTTGCAAAGCATCCGACTAATGGTACGTCTGCTTCTTTCAAGTATATTATCACTTCACCTCACTCTTGCATGTCTTCAAACGTTTATTTTTATTTTTTTATTCTTTTTTGAGTCCCCCCTTCCCCCCCCCTTCCACACATGGCCCCTCCAGCATTACAGGTTATTTTTAATTTTTTTCCTGATTATTTAATACTCATGTCATTGTTACCACTTTTCTAACACAAACGTTCTTTTCCTAGGGTTCCCACTAATTATGACATGAATTAATATTAAGGTGTAGGGTGTGACATAATATTTATGAGAAACTATTGATTTGTTTTTGGAATGACTTCATAATGGATTTATTCAGTATTCCTGGACCAAGTGCTTTCAGTGAGCGGGGAAAAAAATGTATTCTGTTCTAAACGTCCCAACATTTGTTGTATATTTTATTATATCCAAGGATCCGACGATTATTCCATGCCAAGCTACAGGTTCCGTTTCTGAGACTATGATTATAAAACGTGTTTTTGTATCGGTAGCACCTAAATTGAACCCTGCATCTTATTCAGTGACGCGGCTAAGATGCGGTTGTTATCTTGTGCGCTTCATTTCAGCCGTCATTTTACACTTTGCGCATCATTAGCGATGTTCGATACCGCTGATTAAAATTCAAACTTTTATGAGTGATGCCAATACTTTAAAAAGGCAAATCACAACACAGCTGAGAAATAAACAATATAAGACAGGGGTCTCAAACTCAATTTACCTGGGGGCCGCTGGAGCTAGGGTCTGGGCGAGGCTGGGCCGCATCAGGTTTTCCAAAAAAAAAAAACAAAACATAAAAATAAACTTTTTCAGTGCTTTGGTTCCGATTTTCTACGAGAAAAGCTCTGATAAAACATTCCACTGTTCTCAAATATCTTAATTTTTATTTTTCTACACAAAATAAGATGAAAAATAAATAAATCAAGAATAAAGAAAATCAATCAGTAATAAATAAATATAATAATAATAATAATAATAATAAAAACTTAAGAAACCACATATAGTTGGTGGGTAGACAAATGATTTTTTTCATATTAAAATGAACAAAGCATTATTAGAGCCCTGTAGACATGACAAAACACGACTATAGTCACATTTATACTCTTTTTATTTACAACATATTGCGCAACTGCAGGGTCTTGAGACACATGCTAACTCGCAAACTAGAGAGCTAGCGACCTAAACGGTAGCCTTCAAGTTATTTCCTTTCAACTTAAATAGCCAAAAACTTACCACTTCCACACGGATAGGGAGGATAACTATTAACAGTTATTTAACCTTTAACATGAACATGAATCAAACGTAATAATTTTTTCTGGGTACATGATACCATACAGCATCCATATCAAACTTTCATATCAAGGCGGGGGCCTCAAATTGGTGTCCTGCGGGCCACATTTGGCCCGCCGGCCGCATGTTTGAGACCCCTGATTTAAAGGCTAAAAATGTGTATTTTTTTGCCATCTGTTGCGGTTAAGAGTACCAGGATTCAGATCTACCATCGTAGGCGCCACGAGCTCTGCAAACTTGTTCTTCTACCTCAGTTTTTCCACTCCATTTCCGCCTCCCGGGCTCACCATCTATCCATCATTCCATGTCTTTTATATCGTCCCTCCTCCTCTCCTGTTCTGTTCCGTCCTTCCTCGCTCTCCCTCTTCTTCCCCAGAGCCATTGGAGGAGTGCCATGTGGCCCAGTTGTTGAGGCGTTTCTCCACAGACCCCAGTCTGTGCCGCCATCTTTCTTTGGACGGCGCACTCACCCACCATCTCCACCAGTGCTCCTACCACCTCCGCCTCTTCCGAAACTGGCTTATCTCCGGCCAAGACCCCCTAGAGTACCTCCATGGTTAGCCCCTGGCCCCCCCTCTACCCAATCCCCCCAAGCCCCCCTTAGGCACACCATTTATGTTGGACTTTTGGTTTTTGCATGCTTGCCTGTTTCTGTGGTTTATGCAGATTGCAAGCCGGCTTTGTGTTTGTGACCGCATACATTTGACCGCAAAGTCTTACTTAGTTAGCAGTAAGCCAACTAAATCCGTCCAAACTGTTCCACCCGCAACTCATTTTTTATTGGCCCACAGCTCATTAACAAAAATCGAATACAGAATTTGAACCTGTGTCATCCTAAGAAGGTTCCAAGTAGAACTTCAAAGAAAATATTTTAAATAAACCAAATTCATAGAAGCATGAAAATAGGCCGTTCATCAGCTGATTCAACGTTTAAGACCACAGACCAAACTTTGAAACTTCTGTCAAGATCCTGAGGGTTATGGAACAAAAAAAAAAGTCAAGTCATAGACCCAAAAAAAAAATGTCGCCAGCCCCGAGTTGGAGGATCCGACTGGCTGTCCGTCAAGATCGGGACGATCCTGGTCCCAAATAAATGTTATTACTGGTGCAGCATGCAGTCCAATGACCGGCATCTGCAAGAGAAGGATAGTAAGAAGAAGAAGAAACCTCTTGGAAGACCAAGAGGAACGCCACAAAATTTCCTGAATTTGTACCAGAGCACCAAACATGGGACTTTCTCTAATAAGAAAAAACTGAACCTTGACCGTCTGATGGTTTCCGACATTACTGACATACAGAAGATCCTTTTTCCCTTCAATGGAACCATGGAGCTTTGTTGTGCAGGGGTGTCAAACGGTATCTGGCTATTTGGAGATGTTGGAATGACCATCCTGCATTTTTGACTTGATCTGATCTAGATCCATCTGAGAACGTTTGGGGATAAATGGCAAGGGAAGACGGTGGATGCCCCCCCCCCATTGAAGGCATCTTCACCACCTTCCAACATTCCCATTCGCCTCCTAGTATGTTTTTTTTTTTTTTTGGAGTTTATTTTTAGTTATGGTCATAAACTTTTGATCAGCTGATGAACAGCGTCCATCCATCCATTTTCTGCTTATCCGGGTCTGCAGTCTCAGTAGGTCCCCAGCCACCTCGTCCAGGTCCAGGACACCACGGCGTTCCCAGGCCAGCTGTGAGACATAATCCCTCCGACAAAAATTTGGATTGCAAATGTAGGAATCATACATTTCCCACAGTGACACAATATGTCCGCATGATGACTTACAGCTTATCTTAGGGCACTTTTTGACCACTTCCTGTCCACCATTTGCCCTCGCTCACTCTCCTCGCACTTGTTACTTCATCATGACATCACTTCATAATTCAGCGTTGTATGTATGTATGTATGACAGCAACATTTCTACATTGCTATTATGCAAGCATTCATAACTGGCAGGAGGAGCAATTGCATTCATTGTACCACGCGTCGAGGTTGGATTGCTGTGTGTGTGTGTGTGTGTGTGTGTGTGTGTGTGTGTGCGCTCGTGCAAGAGCAATCACACCAGCCCTTCTAACACAAAGCGATGAGTCAAATATGTATCATTTAGTATATACTAATAACAGGTTGTATTCAACTGCAAAATAGTGATGATTTTTGAATATTTGAAGTGGCAAAAATTGGTCATTTCATAAAAAGGCTTAAAAAGTAGTGACTTCTATTATTTGTACTTATTTATCAGCTTTTTTTTTGCTAAATGTTTATTTTTTTTTTAAATCTGATTTCTACAATGCACAACAAGTCAAGAAAATGCGTCTTTAAATGCATCTTCTGAAGGCCTTTTTATGCTTTAAATTCTTCATTTCGGTATAAAATATGTCAAATTTGCTTTAAAAAAATGCAAATTTAAAAACTAACAGGGTGTATTCAACCACCAAACAACAAAGACTTCATATATAATTAATTAATATATACATGCTAACAAATCACAAATACTTCAACTTGCTGATATAGTTCATCTTCAAACAGCTAAAATAATACATAAGGCTAAAAATAACCAATTAGCTAAAAATGTTTGCTAAATACAAGGATGAAGAGTCTTGAACCAGTCATGATGTGCTATATATATATATATATCACTATATCGACACATACTATGGTACCCATTATGGCATTGGATGCTCATATCACCCAGTACTTTGGTACGGGACAAAAAATAAAAAAAATGTTTTAAAAAATTTTAAAAACTGAAAAAAATTAATAACAATTAATTAAATAATTTAATAAATAAAATAAATTTGCTAAATACAAGAATGAAGAGTCTTGAACCAGTCATGATGTGCTATATATATCACTATATTGATACTTACTATGGTACCCATTATGGCATTGGATGCTCATTTCACCTCCTATTTTGGTACGGGACAAAAAATAAAAAAATTAAAAAAAAATTTAAAACTAAAAAAAATTAATAAAAATTTATAAAATAAATTAATAAATAAAATAAATTTGCTAAATACAAGGATGAAGAGTCTTGAACCAGTCATGATGTGCTATATATATCACTATATTGACACTTACTATGGTACCCATTATGGCATTGGATGCTCATATCACCGAGTACTTTGGTACGGGACAAAAAATAAAAAAAATGTTTTAAAAAATGTTAAAAACTGAAAAAAATTAATAAAAATTTATAAAATAAATTAATAAATAAAATAAATTTGCTAAATACAAGGATGAAGAGTCTTGAACCAGTCATGATGTGCTATATATATCACTATATTGACACTTACTATGGTACCCATTATGGCATTGGATGCTCATATCACCCAGTACTTTGGTACGGGACAAAAAATAAAAAAAAAATGTTAAAAACTGAAAAAAAAATTAATAAAAATTAATAAAATAAATTAATAAATAAAATAAATTTGCTAAATACAAGGATGAAGAGTCTTGGACCAGTCATGATGTGCTATATATATCACTATATTGACACTTACTATGGTATTTTGGAAAAAAAAATGAAAATATTTTTTCAATTTTTAAATTATATTAACATATATGTATTATATATTATTATATTCACAATATTATTAAAATATTTTTAAAAATTAATAAAATAAAAAAAAAAAATAAAACAAATAAAAATTATATTAGGAAAGCAGGAAGTGAACAAATGTAACAGTGACCTGACACAGACGTCACTGCAGCGCTGGAATCAACACGACGTGATCCTCCTTTGCTGTACTTGTGTGAATATTTCCAGTCGTCGTCCCCTCAGGTTTGACATGACGGAGACCAGGTTTGATGCTGTGGTTGGTGACGTGTCGCTCGGTTGTTCCACTAACAGCAAATGTAACGTGTGTTAGCGACGGTGTTGTACGGCCGTTGTGGTGCGCCGCTAGAAACCGCATGACTAATGAGGCTGCTGGATCTGATTTGTTTTTTCATGTTGTTGCGATCTAGCACGGGAACTAAAGACGCGGTCCGAGGGAAACAAGCGCCATTTTGAGTGTGGTTTGAAACTTGTGGCGAGCGAGGTCGTGTTTTTTTTTGCTGCTAATCCAACTGCTAATCCCGCGTGTATCATGTCTCCTTTCTGCCCCAGGTTTTGAAGGATGCTCCATGGTGCCCTCCATCTACCCTCTGGAAACGCTGCACAACTCGCTGTCACTCAAACAGGTCAACGAGTTCCTCACAAGCGTGTGCGAGAGCGCCGGGGATCCTCACACCAGGACGACCAGAGGTTAGAAAACGGAAGAAATTATTCCAAATAATTTCCACCTCTTCATTGTTGTCGCTTTTTTGGTCTCCCTGCAGCTCTGTCGGCCATGTTTGGCGCACACAACCACCCGTCGGGGGACTCGTACATCCCCCACAGAGTCCTCTCCTCGTCTATGTCACTTCGATCTCGTTCAGATAAGCCTCCGTGGTGTGAGTATTGCAACGTAATAAATAAATATAATAATAATAATAAAACGGCAAATAATAAAAACTTAAGAAACCACATATAGTCGGCGGGTAGACAAATGATTTTTTTTCAGATTAAAATGAACAAAGCATTATTAGAGCCCTGTAGACATGACAAAACACGACTATAGTCACATTTATACTCTTTTTATTTACAACATATTGCGCAACTGCAGGGTCTTGAGACACATGCTAACTCGCAAACTAGAGAGCTAGCCACCTAAACGGTAGCCTCCGAGTTCTTTCCTTTCAACTTAAATAGCCAAAAACTTACCACTTCCACACGGATAGGGAGGATAACTATTAACAGTTATTTAACCTTTAACATGAACATGAATCAAATGTAATAATTTTTTTCTGGGTACATGATACCATACAGCATCCATATCAAACCCCAAACTATATTAGGAAAGCAGGAAGTGAACAAATGTAACAGTTAGTGATTGTAAAAGTACCAGATGGAGGAGTAGGATTTAATAAGCTTTGCTTCTTCCTACTCCTTTTGGACATGTGGAACTGGGAACTGATTATCAACTTTCATATCAAGGCGGGGGCCTCAAACTGGTGTCCTGCGGGCCACATTTGGCCCGCCGGCTGCGAGTTTGAGACCCCTGAAAGAGGGGAAAAACTGTGGCTACTGTCATTGAATTCTTCTTCTCTTGTACTCGTGCAGACAGCAGCGGTCCATCCAGTACGGTATCCAGCGCCGGGCCGTCTTCTCCCACGACGGCCGACACGTCCCCACGTTTCAGTTTCAGTGACAAGATCTCCCTGACTCCTCAAAGTAGCGAGGAAACCCATTCCTGTCAAAACGTCCCATCCCAAGCCGCTCCACCGATAGCATCCCAAGCTCCGGATGCTAATTTCCTCTGCGTGTCGTTCCCTTCTGACGCACCTCAGACGCCAAATACCTCACCCCAGGACGGCGGCGGCGGCGATGAATGCGGTAGCACCGACGTTCAACTCGAAAAATCCGATCCGGAAGCAGCGGATCTTTCCGGCTGCGGCATTTTAGACGCGGGTTTGAGGCCGCCCTGCTCCGCTTTGACTGAGCTGTCTCTCGGTCGCATGGAAGGTTACTGCCTCCCGAGCTCACTTCCTGTGTTGCTGGAGCTCAGGGAGAGCAGCAGCGAAGCCGGGTCCAGCTCCCAGACCCCCGTGTCCCCTGAAGGACCGGACGAGTTCTTTGACACTCAGGAGTCGTTGGATTTGTGGCTCGACAGTCCCGAGAGCCTCCCGGAATCGGAGACGCCTCTTGAGGTGAGCGCGGATCCTCCGGAAGAGCCGTGAGGTCTAACGGGTGGACTGGGCGGATCAGGAACTACCGCCGGGGGGGGGGCGTTTTGATAATCAGCTTGGGTACTGAGATTAATGTCGCTTACTGGGACGTATTGGTTTCAAAACTGCGGTTGTCAACGATAGCCGTGGCTAGGACGTTAGCCACCGACGTGAGGCCAACGGGTGCGTTTTTGTTACTCGTCCTAAAAAAGGATGAAACAACACCCAAAACGGTTCTACGGACTTACTAAGTACCGGTTCCTTTCCTGTTGCCCCTCCCACAGACCTGCCGACACGTAATACTGCGTCTTCGCTCTCTTAAGGTACGCAACTTCGATCCGTGCGCATCTCGAATGATCGAATAATAAGCGACCGCACGCGTGTACGACCTTCTCCGCTTTTTCCGGATCTTCTGCCTGTTGTCCTGCACGGAATAGCTGCAGCTGCAATGTTCCCGTAGTCGGCTTAATACGGGAAGCTAACAAGCTAAATAGTCCATGACAGTTTTGGTTGAAAGCCTCACAATTATTATTACAACATAAAAATTATTTTGAACATCTTAACAAGAAAAAGCTGAAATATTAACTATTATATATATATATATATATATATTTGTATTTTATTTCAAATACAAATATATGGCATTTATTTTAAACAGCTAAATTTTAACAACAAAAGGCTGAAATGTTAACTATTACTTTAAATATGTATGACTATTTTATAAAAGTCAATATTGCCTATTTGTCAAAAAAATATGCAAAAGTTATGTATTTAATATACATGAAGTATTTCCAATAATAAAAATAGGTAAATGAAATAAAATACAAATATATATGGCATTTATTTTAAACAGCAAAACTAACATTTTAACAATAATTAGCTGAAATGTTAATTATTAACTATTACTTTAAATATGTATGACTATTTTATATAAGTAGATATTGCCCATTTGTCAAAAAAAATGCAAAAGTTATGTATTTTTTTGTATACATGAAGTATTCCAGATTATAAAAATTGGTAAATGAAATAAAATACAAATATATGGCATTTATTTTAAAAAGCAACACTAATATTTTAACAAGAAAAAGCTGAAATGTTAACTATTAACTATTACTTTAAATATGTGTGACTATTTTATAAAAGTAGATATTGCCTTTTTGTCAAAAAATATGCAAAAGTTATGTATTTTTTGTATACTTGAAGTATTTCCAATTATAAAAATGTGTAAATGAAATAAAATACAAATATATGGCATTTATTTTAAAAAGCTGAAATGTTAACTATTACTTTAAATATGTATGACTATTTTATAAAAGTAGATATTGCCTATTCGTCAAAAAAAAAATGCAAAAGTTATGTATTTTTTTTGTATACATGAAGTATTTCCGATTATAAAAATGGGTAAATGAAATAAAATACAAATATACGACATTTATAAAACTTCATACATGTTGGGATCATATGTAGTATTCTACCCTACTTTACTCGATGTCAGTAATGTTTGGTGAGACACACAAGCACCAAACCCGATCGCAGGAACAGCAGGCTTTTATTGCAGCTTTCAACAGGCACAAGAACCCGGGGGCGTCATTTCTTGTCCGCCCCCCACACCACTCACCCCCCCCCCCCCCCCCTCGGGAAAGACAGTCTTATTTATGTGTTAAATTGCTTATTTTTTCTTATTATGTCTTATATTGGGGTAACAGTAGGGGTGCTAGTTCATGTCCAACGGACTCTAATTACATAAAAAAAACCATATTTAGAAGGTTATAAACAGGTTTTATGTGTGAGATTTTTGGCAGGTCTGTGCATGTCGACATCGACTTTTTTTTTTTCGGAGGGCGGACCGGGACTTGATGAGCCGGTGCACGTGTCGATGACATAAAGGGGTTCCACCGTACTTGAGCAAATGTAAGCTGGTTTAAATGCTCGGCTTTCAACTCTGCAATCAAACCCGTTGACGACTATATCTGTCGTTAACGTTAATTGGATGGGCGGATTGTATCCGGGGTGATTATTCCAGCACATTGGGAATCATGGAAGAGTGATCACGGGAAGAGTCTGAGCTTTTGCAAAAAGAGTGTGTGCTGTTACTTGATGATGATGATGATGATGCTAGCCGAACTGCTAAACTGCCAAAGGTGAGATTTGACGGTGAAATATTTATTTTGACGTCATATATTTTCAATAGAACTGTATCACTGTACGCTTTTGTGCCATTGTATTTTTCTAAGCCGGTATGTAGCAGCTGATGTGCCCCCCCCCCCCCCCCCCCCCCCCCATGTGGTGAAAGTCTTCTACTCCAAAAATGGTGAGAAGGTAACACCTCCACTGTGTTACCTGTGGTTGAACCCCCATACAGGTGATTGACAGTCCGTTACGTACCTTCAGGGGGGTCGAACGAGCACACAAAACAAACATGGTGACCTGATCCGGAAATAAACCGCTCTCATTAAGGCTGTGATTTGTGTACCGGAATGTTCTTTTCGTTAAATATCTGATGGCTCGGTTGTAAGGCGGTCGAGTGGTTAGCGTGCAGACATCACAGCTACGACACCAGGGTTCAATCCCATATTAAATATATTTAGTATGTGCTGCGGGCCTATGAAAAAACATCTAGGGGCCACAAATGGCCCCTGGGCCACACTTTGGTTCACTCCATCTAAACTCTTAAGCAAGAAAACCTTGCAATGCTATCACTCAGCTCGTTTGAGTCAAACTTAATTCATTTTGATTGCGACAATCAAAATGCTGCAGGGCGGTCCAAGTGGATAGCACGCAGTCCACACAGCTAGGAAACCCGTGTTCAATTCCACCCTGGGCCATCTCTTGTGTGGAGATTGCATGTTCTCCCCCGTGCATGTAAAGGATGCTTCTCTTCCCTTGGCATAGGGAACATAATCAAAGTTCAGGGAACCATGACAACGCATGGACAATGATATCAACATCTACTTAAACAGGGGTCACCGTAAAATACAATTTAAAAAAAAAAAAAAAAAACAACAAGAGACTTTTCTTCAGTAAATTCAGTTTTATTGTTCTTCAGCACACTCTTCCCCACCTCAAATAATTATCTTCTGGAGTTGGACTTGTGTGCATTTGAAGAGAATGACAGAATATTGCACTCAAAACAAGAAGTGACATGAGTAAAATCAAACACACCCGCCATCTTCTTCTTCCACCCAAAACCTCTCAGCTTTAGACAGACCAGCTTCCCTAAACCACAGTCGTCCCTCGTTTGTCGCCGTTCATTCATACTAACAAAACGTTTGTACTTTGAGAATAGAAACCCTGTTTATTACTTTAATTAATACTTTTTAAACCGTTACTAGCGCCACGTAGACAGGAAATAACACCCCTGTTAGTCTTTTATAACTTGCGAAGGCTACGGGATCACTGCAGGGACATAACAGGCGGCCACCGCTAGCATAGTAAGCTAACTAGTTAGCATTGAATATTTACTTATTTACTAATGTTAACGTTTTTCAAACAGAGTAGAGGAGAATAGCAAAACAACAACCCAAACTGTTCCAACCAGAGATATATTTTTTAAAGTTAGCGTTTTGGACATGCCATAGTTCTCCATTGTTGGGGCACAAGAGGCGGTCGCCGCTAGCATAACAAGCTAACGAGCTAACTAGTTAGCCTCGCCAATGTACTTATTCTAAAGTTACGAAAGTCGGGAAGAAGGCAAAGTAAGAAACTAAAAGCTTCCAACTTCCATACAAATTAGGAATATATTTCCCCTCACTCTTATCATTTTGGACATGTATTGGTTGACTCTATTGTAGGGACATAAGAGGCGGACGCCGCTAGCATACCATGCTAACGAGCTAACTAGTTAGCTTCGCCAATTTACTTATTGTAAAGTTACGAAAATCGGGAAGAAGGCAAAGTAAGAAACGAAAAGCTTCCCGTTTCCATACAAAGTAGGATTATATATTTTCCCCCACTCTTATCATTTCGGACATGTCATAGTTGACTCCATTGCAGGGACATAAGAGGCGGTTGCCGCTAGCATAACAAGCTAACGAGCTAACTAGTTAGCTTCGCCAATTTACTTATTCTAAAGATATGAAAGTTGGGAAGAAGGCAAGGTAAGAAACTAAAAGCTTCCCACTTCCATAGAAATTAAGAATATTATTTTCCCCCCACTCTTATAATTTTGGACATGTATTGGTTCACTCCATTGCAGGGACATAAGAGGCGGTTGCCGCTAGCATAACAAGCTAACTAGTTAGCCTCGCCAAAGTACTTATTCTAAAATTATGAAAGTAGGGAAGAAGGCAAAGTAATAAACTAAAAGCTTCCTGACTAATAATAAGCTACAGTCAACAGCAATAATTAACTTTGGGGAAACGGCATACAGTAAGGGAGCGACGTTAAAACCGCGATATAGCGAGGGATGACTTTGTACACGTTCCTGTCCTGTCTCAATTATTACCAAAGGTGCACATGCAAGTTCAAGCGTTTCTTAATAGAAATGATCAAATAACACAATACAGTCCAGTTGATGAAGTCTGGTGTCTTTAAATACTTTTATGAGCAGCTTGTATTGTGTATGAATCGTGCGGCGTGGATTGCTCCTGTTCCGGGGAAAAAAAAGCATCAGTCCTTTCAAAGTCGATTAGCGTGATAACATTTATCATCCAAAGAAAGAAGCTTATCATTTCACATATGCACACCTGATTTATTTGCTTTGAGACGTGAGCTATAAATACGTATGGTAACCAAGGCAACCAGGAGATGGGGGTGAGTCCTCCACGGAGAACGTAAAGGTCGTCTGCATCGTCACATTCAAATCAATTCAAACTGCTGCCTTTCAAGTCTTGCATGCACCGCTATAATAGCATGATAATATAATTTTATAATAACTTCTTGGTCCCTTCCTTTGTTGGATGATGCACTTTGCACCCGGTTGCTGTTGACGACGTCATTGTGGGAAACAGGTAAATACAAACAGAACAACAAAGTTTGCTTCATTATCAGTTTCATGTACATTTTTGTTCATATTTACTTGCTCGTGAGCAGGAAACATCTCCGTGCGGAGTTGGGGTCTCCCATGTGCTTGCGTGGGGGTTTTCATACCGGAGTCCTGGTCCCGAAATGGAGCCGAAGAAAGTTTCAAGCGGCAGAAGTTTGATAAAGGTGAGAAACACTATTGAATTTAAGAAATAACTTACGGCAAAACAGGAAGGTGGTGTTGTGTCTTTAATGAAGGTAAACCGTAAATGTTTATTTAGTAATTTATTTTGCGCTAATATTATACATGTGGTGTAAAATATAGCAAAGGGACATTTTGTGATAAGGATGCAGTTGGACTGACGCTGATGTTGTATGTTAAGCAAAAAAATATACACTAACCAAGTCATTTTTCAACGTTAACCGAAAAACAGGCAAATTAAGTTTCCGAGAGGTGGTGCGGTACACTAGTCGGTACACCCTGGACTGGTTACCGACCAATCACAGGGCACAGGGGGCAATTTAGCTAGCTTTCAGACTGGGGGAGTCAACAGGAGTTCCCACGCAAAACACACACGAGGAGACACACAAACCCCACATAGAAAAGCCCGAGCGTTCGATAAACCCAGAACCTCCGTGTTCTGAGTCAGCCACACGAATGACCGAGTACAAGTGGAGAATTTCACACAATCACATTGTAACGGTTACGCAACAAAAATGACAACAATTGTGCTTATTTGGCTGGCAGCGTAAGAAAAATAAACAAAAACTCTCCCCGGTTGAGACCAGCTCGTCAAAGCCTCTTTCACAGCGTCATGTGTGGACCATACAATCGTAGGTAATATTGCAGGGGTGTCCAAAGTGTGGCCCACAAATGAAGTAGCTTTTTATATTATAAAGCTGCTTTTTAACAATATTGGAATGATACTTGTACTGTGGCGAGGGCTAAACATTAGCTTTCAATTGATACTTGATATGTTAGTTTAATTATTCATGATATCGGCTGGTATCAGACCGCTCTTCCGGTTAAGATCCATACCTGAAGGCGGTAAGAGGATTCCTCAATGGAATATTTCCACAGTTAGAACACAGAAAACCAACTTCTAAATGCATTTTTTTAATGTTAGAGCCCTCTACACATGAAATAACACCCCTATAGTCAATGTTGAATGCACAACTGTCAAGGTTTGAACACCCCTGATATATGTTACCAATGCTATCATCAACACTCTTCCAATCCTCCCAAACACATCCGGACAAAAAGGCACATGTGGGTCTCACCTCTTTTGCACGAATCCCACCCGCCCCACGCACACGCAAACACTCCCCTTTTTAGCAACCACATGTTTCCCTTGTCGCACGTTTTGTCGTCGGTAAAGATCCCACGAGATGCAGCAGCTGAAACGAACCTCAACTTCCTCCTTCGAACGCACAAAAATGCCGCTCTCGGTCAAGACGGAGAAGCCGTCATCGCTTCTTCTCAAGCTTCTCCGCCGCAGCATCACAACTGGATCTACAGGACTGGGGGGGGGGGATTATTATTGAAACCCACAGAAATCGTATCACTGCAACAGCCGACTTTTCGTCATAGAAATATTGCACGACATTATAAAGTTTGGAATAAGATGTTTTCTACGCTCTAGATAAGATATATTTATTCAAGACGTTAAAAGGACACGCTGGGCTCTACGGGGATATGTTCTCTCTTTTCTATGACGGTTGGAGGCACACAGGAAATTTGCGGTCGTGGAGGAAACCGATCACTAGCATTTTCTACCAGCACAACGTTTCACTCGACTATACTGCAAAACAAAGACAGAGACCGGAAAGGATAACGATTCCGTTTGGCCTGACGGTACGCTGATGTGGACTCTTAACAGGACAAGCAACTTAAGACCACTTTTTGTTTTTTTTTTACAGAAACTGCCTTTTTTTTTGGGCTGTGTCTCAATTGGCACACTTCCGTACTGACACTCATGGTTCGGTGGTTAGACCGGGGGTGTCCAAACTTTTTCCAGCGAGGGCCACTGCACTATTTTGTATATTTATTCATTAATTTTCAAACAACCATTCACACTCACATTCATACCTATGGACAATTTGGAGTCGCTAATTAACCTAGCATGTTTTTGGAATGTGGGAGGAAACCGGAGAAAACCCCACGCATGCACGGGGAGAACATGCAAACTCCACACAGAGATGGCCGAGTGTGGAATTGAACTCTGGTCTCTATTTTGTACATGACAAGTTATATTTCCAGAAAGAACTGCGATGTAGATCAACAGGTCTATTATTAGTTTTAACTTAGCATTAATTTTTTTCTTTAGATAATACGTCTTCTCGTAATATATTATTTTATTCCCATATTATAACTCTTCCCAAATCTAGTTTTATTGTAATTACAGCAATATTTTGTTTCTCAACTTGCAACTTAAAAAAAAACATTAGACATTCTTTTATTCTTGAAAAAAAAATTCCAGGTTCAGAATACGTTTTTTCACTTTTTAAATTTAATTTATTCATGTCGAGTTTTTCCCCCATTTTTTAATTTTCCAAATATTAAAAAAAAATCTTATATTTTGACTTTATTCCCACAATAATTTTCCGAAAATTTTGTTTTTGTCTTTGTTTTGTTTCTCATATTAACACTTAAAAAAAAAATTTAAAAAATAAAAAATATTTTTTTTTTTCCATTCAATTACAACTATTTTCTCTTTTTTTATACTTCATTCTTATAAAATTACTGCAGATTTTTCCCCTTCTGCTCTTTTTTTACTTTGTTATATTTTGGGAATGTGCCCAGGGCCACAGTTTGGACACCCCTGGGTTGGTCGATCAGGGTTTAAGGGCGAGTATTTTAAGTGCATGAGTGCCCTGTCCGTGTAGGTCCTCCTCGGTTTACTTTTAGTGGAAGTTGAAGCACTTAGCCACAAAACCTGAAAACGTGTGCACCAATGAACTAAGTGTACAGAGTGTACTTATTGAAGTGTACTGACGGAAGTATTCCATTTGAGAAGCAGCCTTGGTCTCAACAACGGTCTTTAAGAACGACTTCATAGACAAAGAAGCCCACTGTGTCTTTGATAGAACGCTAATGACGTGGAGAACATCCATGTTGCAGATGTGGCAGCTACAACAAGCTTAGAAGTTAATACAAAAAAAAAAAAAACAAACAGATCGTTATCCAAAAGAAGGGACAAGAAAAACGACACACTTGAGAGTAATTCAAACGGATCTACAGTTAGGCAGGCCAAAAGTGTGCGAGGCAGCAAAATACCACATTCTTAAAACTCAATTTTGCAGGCAGGAAAGGATTCGTCCTGCATGACGACAGTGCTGCTGGAGGCCAGAACCATGATGTTGAGCTCCTGCTGACGCTCGTGTGTCTGCTGGTACCACTCACGGGTCACTTCCGTGTCGTGAGTCGGGATCAGCGTCACCTACAGGGGGAAAAAAAAAAATCATATTTTACATTTCATGCCGGTCGAGTGGTTAGCGCGCAGACCTCACTGCAAGGAGACCAGGGTTCAATTCCACCCTCGGCCATCTCTGTGTGGGTTTTCTCCGGGTACTCCGATTTCCTCCCACATTCCAAAAACATGCTAGGTTAATTAGCGACTCCAAATTGTCCATAGGTATGAATGTGAGTGTGAATGGTTGTTTGTCTATATGTGCCCTGTGATTGGCTGGCCACCAGTCCGGGGTGTACCCCGCCTCTCTCTTGCCCGAAGACAGCTGGGATCAGCAACCCCCACAACCCTCGTGAGGAAAAGCGGTAGAAAATGAATGAATGAATGTATACTTCAAGTGGTTAGCTCGGAGACTTAGGTTCGATTCCATGCTCGGCCATCTCTGTGTGGAGTTTGCATGTTCTTCCCGTGCATGTGTGGGTTTTCTCCGGGTCACATGCTAGGTTAATTAGCGACTCCAAATTGTCCATAGGTATGAATGTGAGTGTGAATGGTTGTTTGTCTATATGTGCCCTGTGATTGGCTGGCCACCAGTCCAATTTGGAGTCGCCAATTAACCTAGCATGTTTTTGGAATGTGGGAGGAAGCCGGAGTACCCGGAGAAATCCCACGCGTGCACGGGGAGAACATGCAAACTCCACACGGAGATGGCCGAGGGTGGAATTGAACTCGGGTCTCCAAGCTGTGAGGCCTGCACGCTAACCACTCAACCACCGTGCAGCCCGTCATCATACATTAAAGCGGTAAAACACAAGGTGAAAATATACTATATATAAAAAAAACAAAAGACACTCAATAAAAAAAATAATAATCATATTGATAATAATGCTAACAATAGTAATAATAAACAGTATAACAACAATAACTTATTTCCTCTTCAAAGTATTAAACAGCAACAAACAAAAAATACATAAAAATAACAAAACAAAATTACAAGAGACTTAAAATCTGTATCGTGTTTTAGTAGTAGTAGTCGTAGTAGTAGTAAAAAAAAGAAAATATACTCATTCAGCCAAGTCGCACACACACTAGCATACTAAGCTAAGCTAAGCTAAGTTAAAGTCTATAACCAAAGCTAAAAGGTCACCTGAAGATTTGACCCCCATTGAGCTTTGCCATCCAACAGCGCGTCCAGAACTCCACGGCTCGGTTCACCACCGGCGGCATCGTTCCCACTGACCACGTAGTACGCGGAGCGGATGCGTTTGAAAAACTCTTGATCCACGTTCTTGGCGCTGCAGTGGTTGGGAATGTAGGCCATGTCCACGTAGATAGGAGCTGTAGAACCAGCCTTTTGTGAACCTGCTCGGTGAACATGAAAGCTGTCGTGAAAATGTACCTGTCAATCTTCAAAAGTCACATTTTGATTCCACTTGCCTGAACTACTCTTGCTCATGTTGGCCAGCCCCTTGCCGGGGTTGTAGCTCGACCTTGAGAGGTCGTCGTCCTTTGAGCCTTGTCCATCTGACAAGCGAGACATACGTGAGCTCTTATCCGCTTCCTTCTTCTTCAGCGACGCGCTGCGAGGAGACGACATCTGTTTGATGGGCATGGGCGACCTCTTACGTCTGGATGGCGATGCTTTGCTTTTCCCTAAAGCTTTCTTCAAGCCTTTAGGTTTAAGTTCCTTCTTATCCAGAGACTCGGGATCCACCATGCAAACATCCGGACGAGGAGGGTGAGGGTAAGGGTCTTTTTGAGGCACGGGAACCGGGTCCTGGCTCTTCCAGGACGCCGAGTGGTGCCCGCCTTCTCCCGTGGTGGATATTTTATCTACGGGCATGTAGTCTATATCCTCATCGGAGTCCATGTTGCCTTCGGCGGCGACGGAAGGGTAATCTTCCGTGCCTTGCGGCACTTCCGAGTCCGACTGAGAGGCGAAAGACTCGCTGATGGAAGTCGGCGGCGTGTCCTCGGTTGCGAGACCCAAGCCGGCCGACATGCCGCTGCCTTGATGCAGTGAGCCGCTTTGGGACTGGTGGTGGTGGGGCTGTTTGGCCCGTCTCTTAACCGACAGGTCATGTTCATCCCCTTCCTGGGATTGGTCACTCCTACGTCCTTCTTCCTCCTCGTCATCGTCGCTACATAGCTGCTTCATGGACGGGTTGATGAAGGAGGGCGACAGGTCGGTTTTACGCTGCCTGTATTCACAGGACGAATACCCCGGAGACGTGTGGCCTGCATATGGGGGGGCCGCTCCGACGGGCGCTTTACCGGCGAGCTCCTGATCACTGTCATCATCCTCATCCTCATCATCGTCATCCTCCTCCATTCCTTGACGGCTACACTCCTCGATATAAAACGGAGAGTGAAAAGGCTGATTAGTTGAAGAGAGAGAAAGCGGGCGGGCAGGGTGCTCCGGCTCCATTTCGCACTCCTCCTCAAACTCATCGTCATGACGATAATGAGGAGGCGAGTCTCCGGGCATCCTCCCTATCTGAGGCTTGGGCATTTCCCACTCGTAGGAGCTCCTGTAGCCCGCCGCACCCTCCATGGACTCCAGCTTAGCCGGGCTTGCAAGCGCGCCGCCGGAGCTCGCACTGATTTCCGTGAAGCCGGTCGGTTGGGCGCTGGTCGGGTGTGTCCGGCCGGCTTCAAGCGGTGAGGACATGTAGGAACCCAGAACATCTGCGCGCACGTTGCAGGTCTTCTCACCTCCAACCGAAGCATCTGGCTCGGCAGAGAACGACAAAGTACCCGCAAGACCGCCGGAGGGGGATATTTTAGACTCCCCCTTCATATAAACCTCCTCGTCTTCTTCACTGCTGTCCGTCTCCTCAAAATAATGTTTGCCTTCGATGTCTGGCCTCGGTGAAGAAGTGACGCCAAACAGCGCAGCGCTGGCCGCTTCTTTATCCACCGAGAGCGCTGCTTCCTGAGCGTGCAAGGTCAATGATTCCCCGAAGTCTTTTACGGAGTCCAACTTGGCCGCTTCAGACCACTCGGGCTTATAGAAGCATTCCGATTGAGGGCGTTTATCCATAACGCCACCCAAAGAGGTCATGCGCTCCTTTTTGTCTTCAGCGGCAGTCGATGAAAGCGAAGAGAAGGGTTTGACCTCTTCAAATGGTCCGAGAGGTGAAAAGTGAGCTAAACCGAAGGTGGACTCGGGAATCTGTTTCTCAGACACCTCCATGTAGCCCTCTTTGGTGCCGGTTAAAGCAGATAACAGGGAATCGGCGACCGGGGAGCGTTCTTCCTTAAAGGAGGAGTACTCAAATACCGGCTCGGCTGACGCAGGTGTCTCCAGCTCTTCGGCCAGCTGACGACTGGTAGAAAAGGAGCCTGAAGTAGAAGAGGAGTAGCTGTAAGCCGAGGACGAGGAGTACCCGGGGGCGGCGTTGCTCGTGTACTGATCAGCTCTATCGCTGTAAAAACTACCCTCCGATGATTTCAAGTTGAAATCTTCGTTATTTTTATCCGTGGTCTGACTCGGTAAAAGTGATTCCTTGTCTTCTTCTCCGTATAAGTGGAAGTCTGTGGAGAAGCCAGAGAAACCCGTAGCTGCTAATTCAACCGTCTTACCACACACGGATGCGGGGTCGGTCTTATCTTCATCTACGACCTTTGTGGTTTCTTTGTCGCTTGGCTTCCCCTGGCTGTTAAATCCGTATCCGGCCATAGAAACCATAAATTCCGGCTTATTTGAGCTCAAGGTTTCACTGACGGGACCCTTGACCTCCTTCACAGATGTTCCTTTGACACCTTGATCCATGTCAGAACCGATATCACCTTCATCGTCATCTTCCTCCTCCTCATCATCATCATCTTCATCAGTGATATCATCATCATCGTAGTCTTCCTCGTCCCTTGCGGTCAGTTTCCGCATATCAATTTCCAAACATGGCGCACTGTCAATATCGCCGGGGACGTCATTGGATTCTGTCGTTGAGGAATATGCTGCAGGTTTGGGGCCCTCAGGTTGCCTTGAAAAAGACAAGGGGTCTTTTTCCGATGATGGAGAACCAGAAGCTTCAGGCTTATCTGCCACTGAAGAAAACCGACCCGTGTATTCAAACGTGTCAGGTTTTTGGGTCTGTTGGACCAATGGAGAAACAACTGAACGGCTCTTGGACTCCGGCCACGTTGGGGTGGAAGTATCTTTTCCATATGAAAGTGTACATTCCTCTTTTTCTGATATCGTGTCCCTCGGACACACGTCATCCTTTGAAATGTTTTTGTCCGCCTTGTCCATGGACTCGTGACAATACGAATCGGATTCCACTGAACTTGTCTTGCTATCATAGACGTCACCGTAAGAGAATGTTTTGCCATGTACATAAGGCGTGTCTTGTCTTATATACACGGCTTTTTCTTTGGTCTCCTTTTCTGGGAAAGCACCAAGACCAAAATGAACACTTTTCTCTGGCCCCGTGGGAGACAGATCCGTTTTCTCGGCACTTTTGTGCGGATCTGCTGAAGAGAACCTTGATTCTGTTCCGGTTGGAAATTCCTCTTCCGAGTATATGACTTGAGGCTTTGGTTTCTCATCTGCACTCGGAGACAGATCTGTTTTATCTGATCTTAGAATCTCAGTGTCTTTCTTTTCGGTTTTGACCTCAGTAGTACTTAGGTCATCATCCAGGAAGCAGCCCTCTTTTGCCTCCATTAGTTTAGCCTTAACAGCAGGTTGGAGATCCTTTTTGATGAAATAGTCATCTTCATCCACACTGTCCTCTTCGGATTCCTCCGATGCCTCAAACGCATCCGTTTCACCCGGCAGTCCGATTAAGGAGGTGTTGTCCGAAATAGTGACTGATTTCTCCGCTTTATACGGATCAGGTTGTTTCACGTCCGTCGCTCCTTCTGTGCTACCTTCGGTTTTCGAGGGTTTTTCCTCAGCCGGAGAGTCAGTCGCCACTGACTGTGTGGGTGAAGCCATTTTCACGGTGCTGTCATCCGGACTAATACATCTGTCGTCACTCTCTTGCCTAAATCGGGACTCCAGCCCAGGGGAGGTGGATAGAGGAGGTGCTACAGGTTGCATTCCGGTAGTCTCCGATCCTCCTGTACTGGACAAAGACTGGTTTTGACTGGAAACCTGTGTGGGAGATGTTTGCTTGTCGGAGATTATAGAAGAAACGGTGGCTGAGGGAGATTTCTCTTTCTCCGCGAACATCACGGACGCCGCATGTCCGTAGCCTTCTCGGAGTTTACCCAGTGGGATGTCAACATTTGGAGTCTGATCCTCATCCTCGTCATCGTCATCGTCTTCTTCATCGTGAGCCGCATGTGCCTTGGCATCGCTCTCCATCTCAGGAACGTTGGGCTGGTACTCATCGGAGGAAGGAGATTTAAAGCATTTGTCATCCTCCAAAGAAGAAGTGGGTGAGATGGTACCAGCAGAGTGGAGATAGTCCTTTCCTTGGTTACCGGGCGAGGGTACGTTATTGATGGTGTCAAGCAGGAGGGAGTTCCTTCCAACTTCTTCAGTCTGAGGAGCCGTAACAGAAGCTATTGACTGGTCCTCGGCGACAGACGTCGCAAATGAAGACATTTTGTCATATTCTGTTATGGATGTGGCCGAGGAAATGTGTTCCTCCTCAGCTAGAGGAGCAGCAATGATAGCGGGGTAGGAAGCAAGCTCCGGAACTCCTACCAGGGCTTTGGGTCTGACATCCACAACATCTGACACGGCAGAGCTCTTGATTTCTTTCAAACCCTGCATGGAGTCAAAGGTGCCAGGGACATCAGGGACTGAGATGTCATAAGATCCGACATCGTATCGTAACTGGGGGATTTTCTCCTCTGGATCCTCGTGGATCTCTTCATCGGAGATGGTCTGTTCGGTCTCGGAGTAAGCAGGAATGGTTTCATCTTGGATCAAGGAGAACTGTTCGGAGGCTGATGCCGCGACTCCTTTCCCAGGCGGAGCTGCGGTGGACAAAGTAGATTGTCCAATCGACGTAGTGTCATCTTTTCCTGTTTTTTCTTTTTTCATTTCCTGTGTGTTACACTTAAGAACCTCATCATCTTCTGTTCCTTCCAGCTCTGCCTTTTCAATGACGTCATCCTCCTCTTCTGAGCTTTCGCTCTTCTTTGATATGTCTTTTAGGTCATCCTTTCCGGAATATTTGTCATAATCCTCAAACGTCTTCACGTTCATCGTGCTGCCTTCAAGTTTATCGCAGCTTGAATCCTTTCCCGTTTGTTCTGAAGACATTTTGTCTGCGTTGTCTTGCTCCGGTTTGACGGAGAACGTGGACGAAAGCGTCTTTGTCTCAGTAGCTGATGTCGTTTTCTCATCCGGTGGAAATGAGGTAGAAACTTTGGTATCCTTGTGAACTGACAAGTCGAATATCTGAGTAGAATCATTCTTGGGTTTGGACAACTCTTCTCTTTTCAGAGCCTCAAAGTCCTCAGTGAGGTCCTCCGGGGAGGACACGATGGATCTGTCCGCAACCTCTTCTTGGAGGTTCTTGGGGAGTGGCTTTTTACCATTTTGATCCTCTTTAAGTCCGGCATTTTTTTCCGTCTTGGTCTTAGCCTGAGTCTTTCTTAGAGTTTTTCTCACTTCAGGGGTGAGGGGCTTTAGGTCGGGTTTAGTGATTTTTCTCAGTTCTGGCTTACTTGGGTCCTTCTTTTTGTTTTCTTTCTTGTCTTCCTTTCTTAGATTTTCATCTGCTTTGACTTTTTCTCTCTTAATTTCTTTCTTCTCTTTGTCTTTCTTTTCATCCATACGTGAGACTTTGTCAGTTTTGCTGCTTTTGTCCTTTGATATTTTCTTCTTCTCCAACTTGCCTGCTGCGGGCGCCACTTCGCTATTTTTCTGTTGTTTTGTGGCCTTCAGACTTTCGCTTTTGATTTTCTTCTCGAGTTTATTTTCTTTCGTCATTTCACTCTTGGGTTCGTCCTCCTGGCCGACCGTTTCTTTCTTGGCTGTTTTCGAGTTTGGTTTTGGTGATGATTTCAGACTCTCTTTGCTGTCTGCTCTTGATCTCATCTTTGTCTGTTTGATGATAGGCAGCGGCGCACCAGATGATATCTCTTTTTGAGTCGCCACCGGGTATCGCAGGAAGTCGAGATGTTTCAGTTTCTCCAGGCCCTCAAAGATTTTATTCTGTGGTGCGTTCCCGGGGAAGAGTACCCTGACTATCTTTTCTGTGGGACGATGAGGAATCCAAACAATAAGAGCAGTCACTGATGTTAAATACGGAACGGATATTTCTCCTTCCTTTCCGTTGGACATCAGAATCCCCGTCTTGGCTTTGCTGTTCCCGATCCATTTTTGCATTAGGAACTGCATCTCTTTGCTCTCTTTGACAGGGTTTAGCACATACATGTCCAGCTTTCCGACTCCAAGCTTGTGAAAGAGCGTGATCGGTTCAATGGTGTTGCTCACCGCCCTGTGAAGAGGCTCTGGTGTGATCCCAAGCTTACTGAGGTACTGCAGCGTCAGCGACGCTTCCTCAATGCTTCGTTTCACTTTCAGAGAGGACTCCGGCGTCCGAAGCTTCTCTGGGACGTTCAGAAATACGATCCCCAGCTCGGGGGAAATGAGGTTCTTCATGGACTCGCCACTGCTGCTTGAACCGGATCCTTGGTTGCGCTCCTCCTCCTGTTCTGCGATCTTTCTCTGGAATAAGCCATTGATGCCAGGAAGGTTGTCCGCCCCGATGTGGGTGAGCAGAATAGAGTCAATCCTGTCGAGGTGGCGAACCAGTTTCCAGAAGCAAGACTTCCTGTCCGATCCGCCGTCCACCAAGATGTTAAACCCGTTGATGGCAAACAACGCCGAGTCTCCTCTTCCTCCGGGAAAGATGTAGCAGCAGGGTTTGGACAGTTTCAAAAATCCTCCAGAGGTCGGGGCCTCTAAAAGGTCAAAGGGAGACGCTGCATCTACCGTCTCGGAGACGTCCTCCGTGACCCCCTCCATGTCGGGATGCTGAGGTTCAAATGATATCCCAGAATATTTTGCAGCAGATGCTGCTCCTGGCTTTAGTCCAGGGAGCTCCCACCCCCCCTCCTCTTCTTGACAGGAAATAGTAAGCCTCAGTGGCTGTCAATCACCTAGAAACACGTGCATAGTCGCAATTTAAAGAGAAAAATACGCAAAAGAAAAATGAAGGCGTTCTGTGCTTACTTGAGCGTTGGATAGGATATCAGAGAAGAGTTGTCAGGTAAAGACCCCACCTTGCCGCACCTCCCTGCTCAGAGCTTTGGCCGCTCGGTATCAGCAATTTATTCCCAGCAAAATCGGCAATCGGAGAATGGACCTGGCCGGAGAGCAAAAATAGTTCACAACAACACAGACCGTCATTAGAATGAAATATCAATGCCGCAAAAGGATGAGATTCACAACGTATACAATTTGACCCAGCACCTCCGAGAACCCACATGTCCTCCGCAGATGTACTGTAATGTATTTTGAAGTCTGATGCAGCGATTGTTTTGATCTGACACATCTTAAGTAAGTCTGTCAGTTTCACGATCATGTGCTCAAGTGTACAATTAGTGTACAAAAGATAACGAGCGGCGCTGGGGAAAACATGGAGCGGAGATGGGATTGCAAGATTTATCGTGTATCAAATGAATCTTTATCACCAACTCGTTTGGAAAGGGCGGACTGCTGCTAATTTACTGCAAAAATGCAAAAAGTGACAACAAAGGAGAGAGAGGCTGACAAAGTGTGTGATGAAGGAATTATGAGGCTTTTCAATTCTGACACTGCAGAAAAAGACTTTAGTGGTTTTAGTTCCCAGGAGGAGGATGAAGAAGGCTGGTAGGCTACTGTTTAGCAAGCTAGTATATTACATGCACTGTTTGGGTGGGTGTGGTGTGGGGGGGTGGGGGCATTTATTTAATCAAAAGTTAAAAAATCTTTCTATATAACATGGACTTCTGGCAATTAGGAAGTACTTTGGGCCAATATATGACCAATCACAGTGGAGTGGGCGTGCCCGGAGGCGGGCCGTGGGTGGAATAAATTAAAACCAACCATTTTGGTGGGAAGAAGCACAAATCCAAGGAAATACAGCTGGAACAGGTGCAGATTCTAGAACATTTTTTGTGAGGGTTATTGTGTGTAGCTGCTCTACAGGAGTCCACAACTCAATATATATAAATATTTATATAAATTAGCATAATATGTCCCATTTAACAGGAGATTTTGTTTAAAAAAATAGGTGGTTTTCAGCCACAAAACAGCAGAGCATAATTGATGAATATATTTTTGAAAAACCATGACAGAGTGAGGTCGTGAAATTAAAATTGATAGTGGCCAGTGATGGAAATAAAAGATATAAAAATGCTATAAATATTCATTCATATCAGGGACTGTCCTCATGTGTGGTGAGGACTAAAATGTGGATAAAAATACAGCCCAGGGCCGACACATCATGTAGTACAAAGTATTGACTGCAGTTTTTTTTTGTCTTATACAGTTGCGTCTCACCTCTTCTGATGGGTCAACCAACACCACTGTCTGAAGATGTTGCTCTGATATTGGCGAAAACGCTGGCCTAAGGTGAACACAGAATTACATGTAAATATAAATAATGACCTTTGCAAACAATAATATGAATATATTATCATATTATCATATATTCCTTCCCTGCCCTGTACAACATTTGAGTTTATCATAACATTCAACCCCTAAGCAGTCAACCCTTTATATATGATGTCTCTGACATGTTTCTGTCAAAATATGGAATATAATATTATGAATAATATAATAATATTTAATAATAATATGAAAAAAATAATATGAAAATCTTCATACAAGGATGAAGAATTAGATTGCAGTTAGAGTGCAAAAGCAGCTTGGAATATGTCAAATCAGAGGTAATTGTATTAGAATAAAGTCAAAATATTAAGAGGAAAAAAAGTTGAAAGATTAAAGAAATAGATATTTTTTAAGACGTGGATATGAGAAATGAGAAACAAAGCAACAAATAAAGATTAGATTTTTGTAAGATTAGGTTGCATGAAAAGTTATATATTGTAATATTACGAGAATAAAGTCTACATATTATGGGAAAAGTCATTATGGGAAAAAAAACTTACAAGAAGTTTAAATAGTTGCAAAATTTAAATTAGAAAAAAATGTAATTTTAGTATCATAGGGGTTAAATATGAAGAAAAAGTTGTAATTTTTTTAAGTTGTAATATTGTGAGAAACTAAATAATATTTGGTAATTTAAGTCAAGGGTAAGTGAAAAAGCATGACCGGAATAAGTCAAAATATTAAAAGAAAATACAAGTCAAAATTTTACAAGAAAAAACTTTTAATATTATAAGAAAAACAATAAATTTTTGTAACATAGAATTTAAATATTGAAGGTAAAATGCATATTTTTTACATTTATTATTAATAATATTATATATGAACATTGTTCTTGCATTAAAATAACGTGACAATTTTTTCCCATTTTTTTTTATTTACCACCTCTTAATATTATGAGAAAACAATACATTTTAGAAGCATAGAATTTAAGTATTGCATATTTTTAACATACATTATTATTATTATTATTATTAACATATATTAACATTGTTTTTGCAGTAAAATAACATGACCATATTTTTCCTTTTTATTTATTTATTTATTTATTTATTTATTTATTTTTACAAATGATGATGTGGAGCACCGTCACAATACAAACAAGTCCTTCACCTTATGTCATCACATTTAGCCTCCATAGGGCTGTGTACCAGCAACCTCCAACCCCTCCCTACTCCTACTCTCCTACTTCCCAGTTTACCTTTCTTCTGGTGTTAAATTCGGTCTATAAAAAAAATAGACTCACTAAAAAAAAGAGACTAAAAAAGGCAAAATGATGTGGCTGCCAGGAGCCTCATTGGTTGTTACCATGGACACTGATGTGGCTGTCTCTGCTAGCAGAGTTACACTGACCCAGTCTTGGCTGAGGGAGACGCATTGCAGCATTTCTGCAGAGAGGGAGGGGGGGAGGGATGGCTTGTACTGTATGACAGTATGCATACACCATCACATAGAGTATGAGCAGCACTATCGTACAGTTTGTACGCAGCCACGTTATCACAAGAGCTATATTTAGCACTACAGACTTTGGTGCTTTTTTCGCCTTGAAAAGAAAAACACACTTCATTATTCACATTATGCAAATATAACTTATATTAATACATCATGGATTAAGAATCTGAATGAGCCTGACTGATAAATGTGTGACCAAGTATACGTCTGTTGGACATTTGGTGGTTATACATGATCAAATAATGAGGGTGGCATAATGCCTTATTGCAGTGGTTTCCAAAGTGCGGCCCAGGGGCCATTTGCGGCCTTGCCCACAGACTATTCTAAAAATATAATTGAAGAAGTAAAGTAAAAAAAACAACAAGAATAAAGTGAAAATGTTAATAATGTCCTTGTCATATTCTAAGGAAAAATAACGTCATTTTAGTAGCATAAATGTAAATATTAAAGAAAAGTCCAAATTTTTAATTTACAGCAGTCATTTTACAAGAATAAAGTGAAAATATTAATAATGTCCTTGTTGTGTTCTAAGGAAAAATAACATCATTTTAGTATCATAAATGTAAATATTAAAGAAAAGTCATCAAGTTATAATGCTACGAGAATAAAGACATAATTACGAGAAAAAAATCACAAAAAGAAAGTCAAAATAGCTGGAATAAAAAAAATAACAGAAATGAAAAAAAAACTGCTGTTATTTTACGGGAATAAAATCAAAATACCCCCCAAAAAATCATACTCTAACAAAAACAAAAATGCTAATTTAGCAGAATAAACCCATAATACTGTGAGCATGACTAATGTCATTTTAGTTTAAATATAATATTACACGAAACAGTTTCAGCTATCACAATATGGGAATAACATTAGAATATTTTGGAAATATTACGAGAAAAAAAGTTTTAATAAGAAAGTAGAAATAAAATAATAATAAAAAGAGCCAAGACCAAAGTTGATAGTAATAATAAGCTTTTTCATCTGTATCACAAAGCTAAGATGTACTTTTTTTTTCTTGAAATATATTACATATATACAACTTCTTAGCACATCTACAAATATCAAGTGTATTCGGGGGGGGGGGGGCATGGGTGGAATAAATTAAAACGGACCGTTTTCACAGGACGCACGAAACCCAAAGTTATACAGCTGGAATAGGTACATATTCTGGAAGATCTAGATTAAGATATGCCTTTATTCGTCCCTCAGTGGGGAAATTTGTAATCTAGGAAGCTTTCTGTGCTGGTTATTGTGTGTAGTTACTCTACAGGAGTCCACAACTCAATACAAAAGGGCTGCTAGTGTGTTCTGCTGTCAATGTGTTCAAATTAACTGTTAAGTTTAATGAACAAAAAAAAAAGCTTGATGCTATTCCTCTCCGATTCAAAGGTTATCAAGCTAACCTGTGCTAACCTGTCGTCCAAGTGTGAAATAAAACTCAGGAAAGTTGATTAAAACTGTCCTTGACCATCTTCTCGGCCTTTTCAATTCCAGGCTGGCTAAAGTCCAAAAGAACTAATAACACACGGAAAAGTTGTTGGATGGAAAATAAATTACGGAAAGGTTCCCGAGGCCCGGTATATAAAGTCCTGACCAGGGGTCTCAAACTCAATTTATGTTATTTATGAATGTTAATAAATGGAATATGTCCATAGTAGAGCATAAAAACCTGCTTATGACTTTCTAGATTTTTCTAGATAGTTTTTAACATTAGAGCCCTGCAGACATGAAATAACACCCCTATAGTGAACGTCGCACTCCTTTTATTCATTGTTCATATAACTTTGGGGAACTTTTATGCTGCAGGGACTCGACCACAGTAAGAATAGTAGCTATTTATTCTTATAAATTAGCATTTTTGTTTTTGTTAGAGTACGATTTTTGGGGTATTTTGATTTTATTCCCCTAAAATCACAGCTGTTTTTTTTTTATTATTCCAGCTATTTTGACTTTTTTTGTGATTTATTTTTTCTCGTAATTATATCTTTATTCTCATAGCATTATAACTTAAATTAAAAATGCATTATAACTTAAATTAAAAATTACTTCTTAAATATTTGCATTTATGATACTAAAATGATGTTATTTTTCCTTAGAATATGACAAGGGCATTATTAACATTTTCACTTTATTCTTGTAAAATGACCGTTGTAAAATTAAAAATTATGACTTTTCTTTAATATTTACATTTGCTACATTATGCTACTAAAATGATATTATTTTTCCTAGGAATACGACACAGACATTATTAACATTACTGGGTGAAAACTAGAACAGCAAAAATCTGCAGTAATTTTACAATAAAAATCTAAATCTTGAGATAAAAATGTGAAATCTAATGAGAAAAAGTTTTTGGTTTCTTAAATTTAGAATGAATAAATAAATAAAAATAAAAATAAAAATAAAAATAAAAATAAATTAGGAAAGCAGGAAGTGAACAAATGTAACAGTTACTTTAATAAGCTTTGCTTCTTCCTACTCCTTTTGGACATGTGGAACTGTCAACTGATTATGTGTAGTTAATCATCTTTATTATTTTTATTAGGGATATCCAATATAATTTATATTGGAGGCTAACTGGTTAGCTTGTGAGCTTGCTTAGCTAGCGGCCGTCATGTCTTGTTGCCGTTTACAACATCATATGAAAACTTCCAGTATTCCTTAAAACCTTTTCTCATTAGAGTTCACATTTTTAAGCTTTAATAATAATAATAATAATAATAATAAATTTTATTTGTATAGCGCTTTTCAAAATACAGAAAAATGGAGTTGAATAAAAGCAAGTAAACGGAGTAAAATATACATTAAAATACAAATAAATAAATCACATAAAATTTAGATTTTATTGTTGTAAAATGACTGCAGATTTTTGCTGTTTTAGCTTTCTTGTTCAATGATATGCCACGGGCCGCACTTTGGACACCCTTCCTATCAAGTGTCTTTGGTACTGAACAAATTGGTTCGGCTGTACTGTTATTATTTAGCAATTACACAATGCTAACATGATCTTCTCTGACTAAATCCTGAACAATCTTTCCTTTCCCCGAACACGTAAGAGGGACGTAACGTAACGGCGCGGGGGTGTTTTAAAGGAATAAATCAAAAGCTAAAGAAGCCCATACATTGGAAGAGGTTTGCAGCCTCCGCCATCTGAGTTGGCGGCGCACACTTCCTGCCCACACAATCCCACGCCACGGCTTCGCGTGCTTCAAAGAGATGTCTTCAGCTATTTATTCCTGACGCCGTTTGTCCTCGTGTTTAAGTCCCGTTCATGGATCCTTCAGCCAACTACGTCCACGATACAAACAAGCGTAGTTTCAGCATTTCGTCTAAACCAGGGGTCTCAAACTCAATTTACTTGGGGGCCACTGGAGCTCCAGTCTGGGTGAGACTGGGCAGCATCAGGTTTTCCAAAAAAAGGCATTTATTAAAAACAAAAAATTTTTAAAAACTTTGGTTCCAATTTTCTACAATAAAAGCTCTGATAAAACATTCCACTGTTCTCAAATATCTTCATTTTTATTTTTCTACACAAAATAAGATGAAAAATAAAGAAACAAATCAAGAATAAAGAAAATCAATCAGTAATAAATAAATATAATAATAATAATAAAAACTTAAGAAAGCACATATAGTTGGTGGGTAGACAAATAATTTTTTTCATATTAAAATGAACAAAGCATTATTAGAGCCCTGTAGACATGACAAAACACGACTATAGTCACATTTATACTCTTTTTATTTACAACATATTGCGCAACTGCAGGGTCTTGAGACGCATGCTAACTCGCAAACTAGACAGCTAGCCACCTAAACGGTAGCCTTCAAGTTATTTCCTTTCAACTTAAATAGCCAAAAACTTACCACTTCCACACGGATAGGGAGGATAACTATTAACAGTTATTTAACCTTTAACATGAACATGAATCAAACGTAATAATTTTTTCTGGGTACATGATACCATACAGCATCCGTATCAAACTTTCATTAAACTTTCATATCAAGGCAGGGGGCCTAAAACTGGTGTCCTGCGGGCCACATTTGGCCCGCGGGCCGCTTGTTTGAGACCACTGGTCTTTAAACCACGATGAGCACCGCGTGTACTTCCCGCCATTCAGGAAGTCACAATTTCTGTCTCGGCATGATGACATGTTTTACATTCCCCTACTGTTGTTAAAAGCTGTTGTACCCCGCCTCTCGCTTGAAGACAGCTGGGATAGGCTCCAGCACCCCCCACCCCCTTCGATAAGCGGTAGAAAATGAATGAATGTACACAAAATCGGGAAGGCGGTGTTATATTTTCCATAATGGAAAGGCTTGCTGTGCAGCACTTAAAAAAAAAAACCACTGGACTAGCCTGTTGCATAATCTCGGCGTTATTTGGAGAGTGAGGTCTAATCTGGTGCCTTTGGGTCAGAAGATGTTTTTTTTTCTACAACTACAAATCAGGTCACCCAAATCTACTGAACTGAAAGCTAATAGTTAATAGTGCAATGACAACATAATCCACTGTATGAAGAAATAAACATGGAATCTAACGAGACACCTCATTAAAGCTGAATTAATCACGTGATTCAAAAAATATATTTTAATCGGTCCCAAAAAGAGAAAACGTTCGTCATATTTTACTTACATGACACCCCCAATCCGCCGATTAAACCGTTTCATTCCTCCGGCGTGACCCCCATCCGTACACACCGTTGACGCTCCGAATGGCCGTGAAACAACACACCGCCTTCACGTGCGACTCCTGCCGAAAATCACGCGCCCATTTCCGGACCAAAATTTCCCGACGTGTCCTTGTTTCAAAAGGAGGCAAAGGCACGAGATGAAACGTGGATGTTTCTTACCGTCCTTCGGCGGTCCGGATGGAGGCGAGGGCGGGGCTTTGCTGCTGCTGCTGCTGCTGCTGCTGCTGGGCTGCGGATGATGATGAGGATGAAGGGACGGTTGCTCGCGCTGCATTCGCGGACCGCTCGTAAAAAAAAAAATTCACTCACCCCGTTTTGCGAACGTAATCCAAGTTACTAATAACACATTTAATATTAGCAAAATGTCGATGTACATAATGACAAGTAGTTGTGTGAAGATTCAATGAAACGATAAAACCTTTTCTGGGAATAAATATAACTTTGTTCCATATTTTATACATAGTTTATACATAGAACACCATATTCAGTGAATGGATATAAGTTCAGGCCAGCGCACAGGCTTCACAGCTAGGAGACCCGAGTTCGATTCCACTCTCTGCCATCTCTGTGTGGAGTTTGCATGTTCTCCCCGTGCATGCGTGGGTTTTCTCCGGCTTCCTCCCACATTCCAAAAACATGCTAGGTTAATTAGCGACTCCAAATTGTCCATAGGTATGAATGTGAGTGTGAATGGTTGTTTGTCTATATGTGCCCTGTGATTGGCTGGCCACCAGTCCAGGGTGTACCCCGCCTCTCGCCCGAAGACATGCTAGGTTAATTGGCGACTCCTATAATGTCCACTTTTTTGGATAATTTGTAGTGTCAAGGTGACTATAGGGGTGTTATTTCATGCCCACAGGTCTCTAATAATGTTTAGGTTTAATTATGAAAATATTCTATTTATAAGTAAGGAATCATACTAAATCGCATGGTAGAACATGGTTAGCGTGCAGGCCACACAGCTAGGAGACCAGGGTTCGATTCCCCGCATTCCAAAAACATGCTAGGTTAATTGGCGACTCTAAATTGTCCATAGGTATGAATGTGAGTGTGAATGGTTGTTTGTCTATATGTGCCCTGTGATTGGCTGGCCACCAGTCCAGGGTGTACCCCGCCTCTCGCCCGAAGACATGCTAGGTTAATTGGCGACTCCTATTATGTCCACTTTTTGGGATAATTTGTAGTGTCAATGTGACTATAGGGGTGTTATATCATGCCCACAGGTCTCTAATAATGTTTAGGTTTAATTATGAAAATATTCTATTTATAAGTAAGGAATCATACTAAATCGCATGGTAGAACATGGTTAGCGTGCAGGCCACACAGCTAAGAGACCAGGGTTCGATTCCCCGCATTCCAAAAACATGCTAGGTTAATTGGCGACTCCAAATTGTCCATAGGTATGAATGTGAGTGTGAATGGTTGTTTGTCTATATGTGCCCTGTGATTGGCTGGCCACCATTCCAGGGTGTTACCTCACCATCCTTCATCCGACTCCTCTTTAAGAGGAAACGCAATCGCCCATGTGGCCAGATTGCCTCATCCGTCCATCAGTCTGCTGGGAGCTGTGGAGACGTAGCGCCCTCAGACAGTAATGGACTACAGTGATGGATGCCTGATTACCTGCGGCGTGTCTCGGTTTCATCATGGTGCTGCAGAACCTGCATCGTATGGGGGGGAGGGTCTCTTCGGGGAGCTAAAGATAGGACTATTAGGTTAAAAATGGACCCTCTCCTGTAATGACTGAGGTCGTGTGTCTTTATGAATTGATCATTATTACATCTATGTTTGATATCTGTTCATTATTCTTGTTGTATTACGTCACACCAGGCTTTCCGTAGCCATATTCAAGCTAGAAGGCCAATATCTTCCTTGCTTGTTTTGCATCTTCATTCATTCAAAACTATGGGAAGAACAGGTGCATGGTAATACAGCCATTTTATAAGAATTAAGGCAATATATTATAAGGAAAAGGTCTGAAAATTTGAAGGTAAATATCATATTTGTGAGGAAAAATAACATCATTTTAGTCGCGGAAAGTTTAAATATCTAAGAAAAAAATTATGAGAAACAAATAAAATTAATTTAATTTGTAATTTAAAAAAAAGTTGTAAAATACAATAAATAAAATAATATGGCAATAAAGTCATAATTCCAAGAAGAACATGTACAGGAAGCAGTTGGAAAATAACAAAGTTATTTAAAAAGTCATAATTTTACCAGAAAAACATCATAATATTGAGAAAATATGTCATTTTAGTAGCATAAAGTTGAAATGTTTTTTTTAATACTTGAAAAATTAATATTACAACAAACAAACATAACCATCAATAAAGTTTAAACAATTTTTTTTTTTTGAAAATTAGGTCACTGCAAAGTCATACAAAAATACAAACAAATATAACGTCATTTTAGTCGCGGAAAGTTTAAATATTTAAGAAAAAAATTATGAGAAACAAACAAAAAAAATGTAATTTTGTAATTTTAAAAAAGTTAAATAATAAATAAAATATTATGGCAATAAAGTCATATTTCCAAGAAGAACATGTACAGGAAGCAGTTGGAAAATAAGAAATAAAGTTATTTAAAAAGTGATAATTTTACCAGAATAACATCATAATATTATGAGAAAATATAATGACATTTTAGTAGCATAAAGTTGAAATGTTTTTTTTAATACTTAAAAAATTAATATTACAACAAACAAACAAAACCACCAATAAAGTTTTTTTTTTATTTTTTTTTTGAAAATTAGGTCACTGCAAAGTCATACAAAAATACAAACAAATATAACGTCATTTTAGTCGCGGAAAGTTTAAATATTTAAGAAAACAATTATGAGAAACAAACAAAAAAATGTAATTTTGTAATTTAAAAAAAAGTTAAATAATAAATAAAATATTATGGCAATAAAGTCATAATTCCAAGAAGAACATGTACAGGAAGCAGTTGGAAAATAACAAATAAAGTTATTTAAAAAGTCATAATTTTACCAGAAAAACATCATAATATTATGAGGGAATATAATGTCATTTTAGTAGCATAAAGTTTAAATGTTTTTTTTTTAAATACTTAAAAAAATAATATTACAAGAAACAAACAAAACCAATAAAGTTGTAATTTTTTTGAAAATTAGGTCACTGCAAAGTCATACAAAAATACAAACAGAACAATTTTACTTTTTTAAAAGTCATAAAGTTGTAAGAAACAAACAAAATAATGTTGACATTTTTGGAAACTTAGATTGGGGAAAATATTGGAATAAATAAACTCCAAATATTATAGAAATAACATCATAATACAACAAAAATAAAATGTCCTCTAAAATACACAATCCTGTCATTTTTACTCCTAAAAACTTTGCTTCAGAGAATAAAAAGAATCCATGAGATGTATTTTTTTCATCAGTCAGCATGATGTCAGTGCAGCAGCAGGCTATTAGTATTCAAGGCACAGACAAAGGAGGAGCTGTAGTACAAGCAGGCAGACCATTTCTGCACATCGTCTGACAGATTTTTCCTAACAATAAATAGCAAACAGGAAGGGCTGCTGGTCTAGCAAACCACAAATAGCCTGTTGAGTATGTTGAACGGGCCTTCGTTCCTCAAAGGGAAATGTTTCAATGTGACCTTTGCACGTCAGCACGGCGGTACGGCCGTTTGATCCCAGACTCTTCTACCGACTCGACTGACCTTTAATTGATGTTCATGAATTCATACTGAAGAAAATCAATACAAGAATTAATGCAAAAATTGTCTCCATAAAATGTTCTCAATAGTATCGATTATAGACAATAATTTCTCGGACAATTATTTCTTATTATGGCAGGCCGAGTGAACAATTTTCGCCAGCATATATAGTAGAACCTTGGTTAGCGTCATTAATTTGTACTCTAACCAAATAAGTCAACATTTACGGTTACTTTTTTACTTTCATTGAAGACATGATTGTTCCCAAAAACACAAATGGCTGTTTCATGGTAGACTATGGTGTATTATTAGTCAAAATATATTGAAATACTAGTGATATGTAGTAATCAGTAAAGACACAAAACATTACTTTAACACAAAATGAAGTCATAAAGTCAACAATGGCATGTTCTCCTCCCATTCCATGTGGAAGTGGTTAATTTAATAAATTGTATGCTAATCGGTGAGTTAGCTAGCTTGCTAGCTTGCAGCCTCCTTGAGTCCCTGCAGTATAGTGTGGTGTAAACAATGAATAATAGGAGTGTAAAAGTGACTATAGGGTGGAATTTCACATTAAAAAAAGTCATAAACAGGGTTTTCTATACTCTAACTATAATAATAGTCAATTATTAAAATAGTCCGCTGTAAACGAGGGATGACCGTATATGGATTAATTATCATTCAATGTCTACCACATGGCCCGAACCCGTATCTCATGTTAGGATTCATTGATTCCAGCTCGCATTTTTTACAATTTGTTCTGGGTATGAGAGCTTGATCAATAAATGCTCAGGAGGGACGTAATCCGATCTGCTGTGTCAGACAGCTGCAGACATATTGGCTTGTTAGATGCTGATGTAGCAGAGAATGCACTCTAGTACTTCCCATTGTTCCAGCGAGTAGCATCTGCATTGTAAACACTGGTTTTCCGGTAATGTCATTAATGACTACTTCACATGTTCATGTTATCAACAGTCAATTGTGGCATGATTATGACTCATACCTACGCAGTAATACCTCATTTATTGCCATTGATTGGTTCCAGACCCGACTGCAATAAGTACATTTCCACAAAATAGGATTTCTTATTCAGCTACAGCATAGAAAACCTTTTTTATGACTTTCTAAATGTATATTTTTTACATGATTAGATATGAAATCACACACTTTTCACTCCTATTATTCCTTCTTTACACCGTATTATAGAGATGGCCGCTAGTTAGCAAGCTTTTAAAGCTGTTTACGACCCTCTCAATACTATTTTTAATATTATTAGAGCCCTCTAGACAGGAAGTAACACCCCTATAGTCATTGTTCTACTACTATTAAACAATATAGTGTATATAATGAATAAATATAATTTCAGAAAATATTATATAAATAAACAATAATAAATAAATAATAATAAATTAATAAATAATAATTAATAAATAATAATTAATATTATTTTATCATAACGAATAATAAATAATTTTATGAATAAATAGTAGCCCTTTTTTGTTTTTGTTGATTGTGTATTATACTGCAGCGACTCGAGGTGGCCGCTAGTTAGCAAGCTTTTAAAGCTGTTTACGACCCTCTCAATACTATTTTTAACATTAGAGCCCTCTAGACAGGAAGTAACACCCCTATAGTCATCGTTCTACTACTATTAACCAATATAGTGTATATAATGAATAAATCATTTTATAAATTATTATATAAATAAATAATAATAAATAAATAATAACAAATATTTATTGTAATTTTATAATAATAAATAATTTTATGAATAAATAATAGCCCTTTTTTTGTTTTTGTTGATTTTTATTACGGATGATTGTGTATTACACTGCAGCGACTCGAGATGGCCGCTAGTTAGCAAGCTTTTAAAGCTGTTTACGACCCTCTCAATACTATTTTTATTATTAGAGCCCTCTAGACAGGAAGTAACACCCCTATAGTCACCGTTATACTTCTATTAAACACTATAGTGTATATAATGAATTAATAATTTCTCTACATGTGTTTTGTTGCTGGGGGAGCTCAGTGAGGGTGGACAGGAAGTGATGCAACAGTAGCCCTTTTTTTGTTTTTATTTTTATTCCGGATGATTGCATATTACACTGCAGCGACTAGAGATGGCCGCTAGTTAGCAAGCTTTTAAAGCTGTTTACGACCCTCTCAATACTATTTTTAACATTATTAGAGCCCTCTAGACAGGAAGTAACACCCCTATAGTCATCGTTTTTGTTGATTTTTATTACGGATGATTGTGCCTTTTGCGAGATCATTCGAATCTGGTGCTTGTGTGTCTCACCGTAACATTACAGTAACATTACTGCCGCTTAGTGAGCAGAGTAGAATACTACATCACGTCTTTGAATGCCACATATTTGTACTTTACTTCATTTAGCCACGTTGATGCTTGAAAAAAAAAACGCATATTCTTGACAATAAGCCGCAAAATTCAAAGCACCAGGAAGCTAGGAGTAGCGAGTCAAAGAGTTGCAGTTGCTCACTTGCAGGAAAACACCGCCTCCTTGTGTTTTGACGCAGAATTGCAAGTCACAAGATCAGCCCTCAACAACACGATTCCCAATTTTTCTTTTTCTACCGCTTATCCTCACCAGGGTCGCAGGGGTGCTGGAGCCTACCCCAGCTGTTTTCACAGTGAGAGGCGGCGTACACCCTGGACTGGTTGCCGGCCAATCACAGGGCACATATAGACAAACAACCATTCACACTTATGAGTATGTTATTTAAGTATATTTCACAGAGGGTACGTATGTAAGTATACCTTCTTACCTTCTGTGATGAGTTTTCCGAGTGATGGCCGCCGGTAATCTCATGCGATATTTTCCTGTACGGTCCAGCAATTCATACGCTCACGCTAATCCCGGTACGCCCCCCCCCCCCCTCCCTCCGCCTTTAACAGGCTGGCTGCCGCTGAAGGAATTTCCATGGTAACAGTACCGCCAGTGGACGCTCCATCTCCATGACAACCACATCCAGGGAAAGCGCGGTGAGCTGATGCGGGATGACCTAGAAGTGTGGGCGTCGCCTTGGTGGAAGGTAGGCGTATGATTGGATAATATGCTATGTGCCTATTTGACATCACTGCTCGTCATTGGTGGAAACGACAAAGCCAATTGATCAGTTTTGACGACCCCCTCTGAAAGACGCCGTCTGCTGAAGGTGAGGAATTGTTTCTTGAGTGGTTAACACGTAGGCCTCACAGCCAGGAGACCCAAGTTCAATTCCACCCTCGGCCATCTCTGTGTGGAGTTTGCTAGTTCTCCCCGTGCATGTGTGGGTTTTCCGGTTTCCGGGTACTCCGGTTTCCTTCCACATTATATTTTTATATTATATTTATAGAATATTGGCTGTACGGTGGTCGAGTGGTTAGCACACAGGCCACACAGCTAGAAGACCAGAGTTCAATTCCACCCTCGGCCATCTCTGTGTGGAGTTTGCTAGTTCTCCCCGTGCATGTGTGGGTTTTCTCCGGGTACTACGTTTTTTTCCCACATTATATTTTTAGAATATTGGCTGTACGGTGGTCGAGTGGTTAGCGCGCAGACCTCACAGCTAGGAGACCAAGGTTAAATTCCACCCTCTGCCATCTCTGTTTTTGCATGTTCTCCCCGTGCATGCGTGGGTTTTCTCCAGGTACTCCGGTTTCCTCCCACATTCCAAAAACATGCTAGGTTAATTAGCGACTCCAAATTGTCCCATAGGTATGAATGTGAGTGTGAATGGTTGTTTGTCTATATGTGCCCTGCGATTGGCTGGCCACCAGTCCAGGGTGTACCCCGCCTCGGGTGTGCAGGTGCAGCTAACTTGCAGATGAATACGTGCTTTCACTTTTAAGCCCCCATATATCAGAAAACTCTCCAAAGACGGCAGAAAAACTCGCCAGATGTCTCGCTAATTGCTTTGGAGATTTAGCCAGAAAGTCGCCAAGTCGGTAACACTACACCAAAGTTGATCGCCAGAATAAGATGCTTTTATTGCAGGTTTGAATGATCTCATAACAGGCCCATTAATCCCTAATAAATCGAATTTTGAACCGTCACACAAAAAAATATTTGTATGTATAAACTAATTTGTGATGGTTAATGATGCTAGCTAGATCAGCATGACCTACCTTACATTGCTTGGTGCTGAAAATAACAGTGTTTCTATTTCTACCGTTGCCATGAATAGCACCAGGAAACTGACGCTGCTTTGTTCTCCCATTGTGATCAAAACAACGTTTCATCTGTGCGCAGAAAGCAGACAAACGAAGCCTTCAGTCGCTACAGGCTTTTATGGCTCATGTCAATAAGTTCGTTCCTGGGAAAAAAAAGATTAAATTGGTGTCGTCATCGCAAATGCGCTACAGTAATAGCAACACAGCGTTTCCCATACGTTGATTATTTAGGGTGGCCCGCCATATATACATTTAGACCGCCGCAGATTAATTTTTTGCAACATTTTAATTTTTGGTTTTGTCACAAAACACATGATAACAGTTCCAACTCCGTACATTAGATGGCATCATAACACTGGCCAGAACTGCCACTACATTATAGTGATAATGACATGTATATTATCTTTAAAGATTTACATAAAGCCCAGGAATCATCATGAATATTTTTCCAAAAATTACAACTTCATGTTGTTTTGTTTTTCTCATAATGTTATGACTTGTTTTTTCTTTAACTTTTCAACCCTCTGCTACTAAAATGCCATTATGTTTCCTCATAGCATACATACATTATTCATGTAAAATTGCAACTTTTTAGGGGATTTTAAAATCTTAATATTCTGATTTTATTCTCATAAAATTACAGCTATTTTTCTTAGATTTTTACAATTTTTTCTGACTATTTCAACTTTTTTCTGTTTTTTTTCCCATAATACAACTTTAAAAAACAATGTCTTGGTGCTATTTATGTTTTATTATCTCTTATTATGTCGACTTTTTTGGGTAATACGAGTGCAAGAGTGACTATAGGGGTGTTATTTCATGTCTACAGGACTCTAATAATGTTTTTAAAAAATGAGAAGGTCATGGTTTTCTATAGTCTGTCACATTTTCCACAAATAAAGTATCCTACTTTGTGGAAATTCACTTATTGAATGCCCCTCTCCCAAAAAATACATGCGCTTAATATAGTTTTTATATAGTTATTATATATTATTGTGTTATATATTATATATTCCTTCTGGATGTCATTTTTTTCTCATGGAAATCATTCTTAAATCTGTCATTTACTGTCATTTTCCAAACGGCTTGCCAAGGTAGGTCAAAAAAGGTAGGTCAAAATTGAGTTTTTAATGCCGCTAATCCTCACCCCCCCCCCTCCCTCATCTCTGTTGTGCATGAAGTGACCATTTGACTCGACAGATGCTTCACAAAATTGCAAGTGTGTATTCCGGGGGTTTACAGCTGCCTCATTTGGGTTTCAGGAGTGACTCAGCAAACCTCAACACACTTTCAGTGTATCTAGCGACCTCTGCTGGTCAGAGTTGGGAACTGCAGGCGCTGTGACCTTCCCAGCAGAGACAATAGATTATGAAAACAGATTAATTGTAGTCTTAGTTTTTCGTTAAAATATAATTCCATTGCAGCACATTATATATAAGGCCTGATAAAGATTTTAAATAATATAATAATTTAATAATGTCCTATATATGAATTATTATTATGCTATTAGTCAATAATTATTCATTTTAGCATCGGTGCACACCAATTAAAAAGTAAAATATTATACATATAATTAAAAAAGTGGTATTTCAACAAAGGTTTTGCACATCCGGGTTATTTTGTGATGATCAGAGACGCCATATCAATATTCCAAAAATGCTTTAACACCATTTACGCGCACTGCGTTGTCCTCTCCGCACCCTGACTGTCTGCTTTCTCCAGAGGCGAGGAGACGCACAGCCATGGAGGACGGCTTTCCGTCGCCAGCAAAGAGACTCCGCTTTCATTTCTAAGGTAACCGTTGCGTGTATTCCTTATTTTTTTTTTTTGCACGAGGAGACGTGAATCGTCTGGATTGGTTTTGACGTGGGCTCCAGTAGAGGGAGCTCACTTGAGAGGTTTTTGGTTTGTGACAATGGATTCGTGCACTATCCATCCTGGCTTGTATTGTTCAAGAGCAGGGGGGTGTTTTTACAGGGTGACCTACACGACATGGACAAGATCATTTTTTAAAAACAAATTCAAGCTTTGGACTTGAGCCATACAGTATTTTCATCATATGAAGATATTTTTGGGTGATTCTATGCCACCAATATTGTGTTAACGGGTGGGTGGATCTATTCAAATATCAATAGCATCTATACCATATATATTGTTATGTACTGTATTGTTAAATTGTTTAAAAAAATAAAAAATATTAAAAAAAATATAATAAATAAATAAAATAATATAATAATAAAAAATAGTTTTAAAAAAAATTTTAAAGATTTTTTTGAGCGACGTTTTCTTCAGTTTAAAATACATATTACTGTTTTAATCTTAACTCATTCATTTTCTACCGCTTTCTACCGGGGAGAGGCGGGGTACACCCTGGACCGGTGGCCAGCCAATCACAGGGCACATATAGACAAACAACCATTCACACTCACATTCATACCTATGGACAATTTGGAGTCGCTAATTAACCTAGCATGTTTTTGGAATGTGGGAGGAAACCGGAGTACCCGGAGAAAACCCACGCATGCACGGGGAGAACATGCAAACTCCACACAGAGATGGCCGAGGGTGGAATTGAACGCGGGTCTTCTAGCTGTGAGGCCTGCACGCTAACCACAGCCCATAATTCCATTCATTCATTTTTCATTCATTTTGTACCAAGGCACAAAGAGGTGATGATGCAACTCCACAATAGAAGATAGCATGTTTGGTGCAGTTTTAAGCTGAAAAACATCATTTTATAAGCGCATTTTATAAGAGCTCGGCCTGCATTTCTCCCATAGAAATAGTTATTTTCATGTGTTGTTTATGTTGTGTCATTTGGCTAAAAATTCGTTCATTTTCTACCACTTATCCTCACGAGGGTCACAGGGGGTGCTGGAGCCTATCCTAGCTGTCTTCGGTCGAGAGGCGGGATACACCCTGGACTGGTGGCCAGCCAATCCCAGGGCACATATAGACAAACAACCATTCACACTCACATTCATACCTATGGACAATTTGGAGTCGCTAATTAACCTAGCATGTTTTTGGAATGTGGGAGGAAACCGGAGTACCCGGTAAAAAGCCACGCATGCAGAGGGAGAACATGCAAACTCCTGGAATTGAACTCGGGTCTCCTATCTGTGAGGCCTGACCACTTTTCCGCCAAACTCCAAGGAAATACAGCTGGAATAGGTGCAGATTCTGGAAGATCTGTGCAGGTTATCGTGTGTAGCTGCTCTATAGCATGTTTTTGGAATGTGTGAGGAAAACGGAGTATCCGGAAAAAAACGCGATGACCGAGGGTGGAATTGAACTCGGGTGTCCTAGCTGTGAGCCCTGCACGCTAACCACCCACATCAGACATAATGAATATTGCAGATGAAGATAGTTCTTACACCAAATTACACTCGGAGAAAACCTCACGCATGCACGGGGAGAACATGCAAACTCCACACAGAGATGGCCGAGGGTGGAATTGAACTCTGGTGTCCTGGCTGCGAGGCCTGTATGCTAACCACTTTCCCACCGTGCAGGGCAAAATTTGCGTCAAAGTGAAAGTTATGCTTGAAATGTATCTTTTCACTAAAATACCTTTTTGCGTTAGACTGCCTTGACAAAATGAGTCCAAATCACCAACAACGTCGGCGTTTGATAAACGTCCGGTATTGAATGAGTTAAGAAGCCCCGTTGGTGTCTGTGCAAGCTTGGATTCATTTGCATTGGCATGCTGTGCGGACTTGGGAGCACATCCTCTGTGGGTTTTCTCCTCTAACAACAGCTCTAATCTGATTTGCATAGGCGGCGGTGTCACCGAATGTGGCATCTCCATGGAAACTGGGGTTGTCAAAGAAACATAAAGAGATATTTGGGTGGCAGACATCCCATTTATTGATTATATTATTTACTAAATGATGGCAACTGAGAGCTCTTCTGTGGGGAAAGCGTTCTTAAAGACATTCCACCTGTAAATCCAAAGCGTGGTGTCTCCCTATTTATACAATAGTGTTGTTGTTGTTGTGGACGTTGCCGGGCGTGGCTCCTCAACCATCGTCATGCATAACAACAGGCCGTTCGCCTGCCTGGCTAGTCCTGCCTATCATGGACATAACCACCAAAACAAACCATGTGGTAATAGTAATGGTTGAATTTCATTTGAACATGCATCAGATTACAATTGAACGCATCACATAATCAGTTCCCAGTTCCACATGTCCAAAAGGAGTAGGAAGAAGCAAAGCTTATTAAATCCTACCCCTCCATCTGGTACTTTTACAATCAGTAACTGTTACATTTGTTCACTTCCTGCTTTCCATAATACAGTTTACTTTTACAATCAGTAACTGTTACATTTGTTCACTTCCTGCTTTCCTAATATAGTTTTAAGTTTTCGGGGTTTTTTTTGGTCAATTTTTTCAAAATGTTATTGAAATAATATAATTAAATTTAATATAATCGGTCGAGTGGTTAGCGTGCAGACCTCACAGCTAGGAGACCAGGGTTCAATTTCACCCTCTCTGTGTGGAGTTTGCATGTTCTCCCCGTGCATGCGCGGGTTTTCTCCGGGTACTCCGGTTTCCTCCCACATTCCAAAAACATGCTAGGTTAATTAGCGACTCCAAATTGTCCATAGGTATGAATGTGAGTGTGAATGGTTGTTTGTCTATATGTGCCCTGGGATTGGCTGGCCACCAGTCCAGGGTGTACCCCGCCTCTCTCTCGCCCGAAGACAGCTGGGATAGGCTCCAGCACCCCCGCGACCGTCGTGAGGAAAAGCGGTAGAAAATGAATGAATATATATAATTAAATTATTTTATATTATATTATTATTTTTATTATTATAGCATTGTTTGACTTCCTTACTCAATCCATTCCATAGTTTGATTCCACATACTGAAATGCTATGGCTAGCATAACGTAGTCCTAGCATAGAAGTGTTTCTAATGTACTTCTTCCCTGAGATCATATTTCTCCTCTCTTGTAGAGAAGTATTGGATGACATTTTTAGCCTTATGCTAGCCTTATTATTTTAGCTGTTTGAAGATGAACTATATCAGCAAGTTGAAGTATTTGTGATTTAACAAAATAAGGAGTTAGTATGTTCTCTGTAGGCGGCATTATGAATTATCCTTACTACCCTTTGAAAGTACAAAGGGTACATAAAAAAAACAGAATAAACGATAAATGTTCGGTAAACATAAAACCAACATGAAAGGCTGGCCTTAAAACATGACGTCACGGTTTCGATTCCACCAATCACGTTCGTCCTTGTTCATTTTGCCGCGCGGAAGAGAGTGGAGGTGGGTGTGTTTTGTTGTCTTCCACAAAATGAACAACACACGAGGAAATAAAACATAATAAAATCAACCAAAACCACCCGACAGCTCGGCTAGCCGGTCGTTTTGAAACCTATCCGTTTTAACGAGCCCCCCCCCAAACATGTTCCTTTGTGTGTTGTCAGTCGGTCTCTTCTTCGCGGCCCGACCTCATGGAGCCAGGCGGAAGTGACCTGGACTCCAGCCTGCCTCAGCCGGAGAACCCGTGTCTGATCGTGGAGGATTCTCAACCCGACAGCGTCGCTCTGGAAGACGACCCGGAGAGCAGCTACAGAGCTGTGCTGGCCCGACGTCTGTCCAGCTTGCAGCCCAGCGCCTGTAGCCCCGTCCTGGTAAGCACAAACATGTCGGAACGTTGTCGTTGGCTTTGTGGTCACAGCCATTGATTAGCTAGTTAGTCACGTGACAGGGTATACGGAAGGCTATGTACACGTTCAAGTCAATTTATATATATATATTTTTAGCTTTTTTTAATATTACTTTTATCAATATGTTTTCCCCCCAGGAATTGATATCCTCTCCGCTGGGGATTCGAGGCTCTCAGACGGATAGCCAAGCAGAGAGCAGCCCTACTAACATCCAGGCTGGGCCTGGTCAGTGTTTTATAACAATATTAGCATTCCCTCATTTTGGATTTAAGACCGTGACACAAACATTTATCTTGTATTTATGTACAGGTGATCTCGCTCAGACCAACCATCGCTCAGAATACCAAGAAGAGAGTCAGGTTCTCAGCATCTGCCCTCCTCCAAACAAGCAAAAGTACACAGTACTTCCATGTTTTTGTTCATTACCCAATGCCCAGTATGACTTTGAGTGCTTTTTTTTTTTTTATTCCTGTCTTAATATTTCAGGTGTAACGTACTCATGGATTCTGATTCCGATCGTTCCGCCGCACAGTGCGATCAGTCTGAAGGTGGGTAGCTCATATCAACAAAGATATTGAAACGCTTTATTATCATAGTTGTCATATTTCAATATTGAACAAAGCAAAATTTGAGATCAATCAGAAATCACTCCACACTCGTTCTACCATATCTGACTTATTGTGTGGAAATATGGGCTAATAACTATAAAAGCAATCTTCACTCGCTAAATGTACTGCAAAAAAAGGTCAGTAAGGATAATTCATAATGCCGCCTACAGAGAACATACTAACTCCTTATTTCTAAAATCACAAATACTTCAACTTGCTGATATAGTTCATCTTCAAACAGCTAAAATAATGCATAAGGCTAAAAATAACCAATTAGCTACTGCGATTATGTGTGCAATTAGCACCAAAATAGCGCAACCCAGCCTTTTCGGCTAGCAGGAGTCATATCAACAGTGCTGCAGCTGCATTTTTTTTATGGGCCATTGTACAAAAAAATGCAACAATTATGAAATAGAATAAAAAGGCTTAATGCCACGGTAACGTTTTCCACCGAGGGCCATATTTTGAAAAATGAAAGCATGCAAGGGCCCTTTGATAGATAGTGTTTATACGCTATGAAGTTGTACACTATCGCTCAAGTTTGGGATCTCAAGCAAATTTCTTTGTTTTCCAAAGAAAAACACATTTTCATGCATTTCACAAACATTTTTTATCCATATCACAAACAAATAAAATGAATCAAATGATTTTCAAAGAAGGATTTTTGCATAGAGGCATACTATCAACAACTGTCAGTCCTCTGCATCAAATCTCTGGTATGGCTGCTCATCAAAGTTCATCATTTATTAAGACTAATAGATTATTAGAAAACCCATCCAAAAATCTACACTAAAACTAAAATCTCTTACCATGCTGTTAACTACTCCCTTCAGAGAGCAGCACAAACTGAGTCTAACAAGGACAGAAAAACGCTGCATATCTGAGAGTGTGTGATTTAAGACAAAGACGCCTCACAGGTCAAACACCAGTGTCAGTCGTCAAACACCAGTCTCGGTATCAACAGTGAAGCACGACTTCAGGATGCCGGACTTCATGGCAGGATTGGCAAGAAAAAGCCATATCTCAGACTGGACAAAATTTTTTTCCAAGTGATCCCAAACTTTTGATTTGACCCTCATGAGCATAAGCGGTAGAAAATGAATAAATGAATGAATTTCTAGGTGGGCCGTAGGATTCTGGTCTCCGCTATTTGCAGACGATGTGGTCCCGACAGCCTCATCGGGCCATAGTTCTTACTCGGAAAAGGGTGGGTTGGGAATGAGGTGGAAGAGTTCATTACTGTCGTCGCTGTACCGGACCGTCGTGGTAAGAAGCGAGCTGAAGCACCAATTTCATCAACATATGTCATGTGCCAAGTATGTAAATTAGATAATGGCATCATCTCGAGGTTGGGAATCGCCTACTGGAAGCTTGAATTTCTCCCAGGATGAGTAAAGTCGATATCTGTCTCGTCTTTTAGAGGGAAACGCACAGTTTGGGTTTCTAGCGCTATCCCAGAGTCAGGATCTCATTGCTGAAGAAGTGAGCAGCCAGGTTGGAGAAGACCATAACAAGCCTCCAGCGGTCAGTTTGACTACTTCCCACGAGAATGTCCGCACCGGGACATCGGAGAATCCTGATCATAAAGCAGCCAGGTATAGCTGTGACGTATTTAGGAAATTCTACATTTATCGAGGATTTATTTAATCTATGTTTTCATATCTCCTCCAGATCTGAGGTTGGCTCCAGCAGCCTGTCAGATGAAAAGATGAACATGGCGGCTCTACTACACTCCCAGTGCCACCAGGATCCCGGTGAGGACCGGGAGATAATGTCCTCACAGCGGGACATGTTTGACGCTGACAAGACTGGTACGTCTACAGCAGGGGTGTCCAAGCTACGGGTGTTTATTAACACATTAAAAGTAATCCGGTGTACTTATGTACACCTGTATTATGTATTTGCAAACAACCATTCACACTCACATTCATACCTATGGACAATTTGGAGTCGCTAATTAACCTAGCATGCATGTTTAAAATATTATAATATCCATCTATCCATTTTCTATACTGCTTATCCTCACGAGGGTCGCAATCATGCTGGAGCCTATCCCAGCTGTCTTGGGGCGAGAGGCGGGGTACACCCTGGACTGGTCCAATAATATATAAAAATATTCTTTAACAAGAAAACAGTAACAGCAATAATTGAAAAAATAGTAATTTTACGTGAAGAATGTAAAAATGTTAATTGAAAATGTTGTACATTAATAAAAAATTTTGGGGAAAATTAGCTTGCAGACTCTAAAGTCAAAATATTATTATGGAATGAAAATTTATAACAACAAAAAAAAATGGAATATAACAGTTGTATTTTTACAAGAATTAATTAAAAATAAAAATAAAGTTATTCAAAGGAGGTAAAAGGCCCAATTTATTGATGATAAATTCATAATATGAGGAAAAATAATGTAATTTTAGTAGCATAACAATGAAATATCAAAGAAAAAAACGTTAATACTAAATACAGTATTCCCTTTAGTATTTCCTTTACCTTTCAGGGGATTCGCTGTTTTGCAATTTTGCAAAAAAAAAAATTTTTCATATGAATGCTAATTGTGTTCTACAGCCTTGTGGTGTACTAGAACAATCTATCGTGTATGTTATTGTATTTACTACTGCTTACAGTAAAGGGTGTTGTATACTCATATTCAAGAGCCACAACAGCCCTTATTGGCCAAGGGAGAACCCGCCTACTCTGTTCTGCGTCTTGATTGGCTGTAGACCATTGTCAATCAATCTCTTTGGCGCCATTTCCTGTTGTGGCCAATGGTCGTGAGGATACTAGATGTGTGTGCTGCTTGCTCACGGCTCAATAAACGATAGAAGGCTGATGGATGGTTCAGAATCAGGCGGTAGAGCTGTCGTCTCCCGACGTGAAGGTTGTGGGTTCGATGCTGCATCATCAGTTGGTAAATGTGGTATACTAGTTGAAGACTATTTCCCAAGAAGCGTCGCTGGTTGGTTGGATACTTCTAGCACGGGCTTTATTATCGATGAACCATGATTTCAGACGTCGCCGCGGACAGCACCGTTTCCGAGCCGGAGCAGGAGTGTCAGCCCACCTCGACGCCTGCCCACAGCTTGCGGCTGTTGCATACATCGCAAGCGCAGGAGAGCTTGTCCCAGTAAGTCACATGACAATCGTACACAACCACAGCTCAGATACATGACCCTGAAATTTTCTTTGCACATCCCCCCCTCCCTCGCCAACCCCAGAAGCTCTGTCGATTATGTCGCCCCAACCCCAGACAACTTCCCTCACATCCCGTTAATTGTCCCCAACTCACCAACAGGAGCAGGAAGCCAACGGGGTAACACAACATTCTGCCGTGAATTTCAATAAAGGAAGCACGGACTTACAGCCAACGTGTTCTTTCTCAGGCGCCGACCGGCCAATGGATGCTTGGCAGCATCCAGAGGAGCGAGCCGGACCGACAAAAGAGGCGGCGAAAGAAACGGACGCCTCCGCCAAACCTCAGCCGCCCACCTCAACTCCTGTATCCCAGAATTCTCCTGGTTTTGTGTTGGAGCGACCTCTCTCTTTACCCTCTCAGCCAGAGTTCTCACACGTATGTATCGCATATGAAATCCACCTTGTCGTGCCGTCATGTCTGCCGTCATAACAGACAGGCGTGCTTACACTAAAAAAAATTTGCGTAATTAATGAAATAAATTACTGCTGCTAACATGTTATGTTTATAACAAAGCTTGAAAAAACATCTGCATAAGGTTGTAAACATTTAAAAATTAGGAACTTTCCAACAGTGGTGCATGGATGCTGTCTATTTGACCTGTGTTATCAAATCTTTATACATTCTTACCAACTTATCATAAATTAAATGTGTTTTCTGTGGAAGAAAACGGACCATTTGAAAGAATCATGAATGTTCGTGAAAAATAATTTAGCTGCATGGTGGATAAGTGGTTATCATGCAGGCCTCACAGCTTGGACATCAGAGTTCAATTCCACCCTCGGCCATCTCTGTGTGGAGTTTGCATGTTCTCCCCCCGTGCATGCGTGGGTTTTCTCCGGGTACTCCGGTTTCCTCCCACATTATATTTTTATATTTAAGAATATTGGCTGCACAGTGAACGAGTGGTTAGCGCGCAGGCCACACAGCAAGAAAACCAGAGTTCAATTCCACCCTCGGCCATGTCTGGGTGGAATTTGCATGTTCTCCCCGTGCATGCGTGGGTTTTCTCCGGGTACTCCGGTTTCCTCCCACATTATATTTTTATATTATATTTTTAGAATATTGGCTGTACGGTGGGGAGTGGTTAGCACGCAGGTCACACAGCTAGAAGACCAGAGTTCAATTCCACCCTCGGCCAACTCTGTGTGGAGTTTGCATGTTCTCCCCCCGTGCAAGTGTGGGTTTTCTCCCACATTATATTTTTATATCATATTTTTAGAATATTGGCAGTACAGTGGAAGAGTGGTTAGCATGCAGGCCACACAGCTTGGAGACCCGAGTTCAATTCCACCCTCGGCCATCTCTGTGTGGAGTTTGCATGTTCTCCCCTCGGTGCATGGGTGGGTTTTTCCCGGGTACTCTGGTTTCCTCCCACATTCTATTTTTAGAATATTGGCTGTAAGGTGGTCGAGTGGTTAGCGCGCAGGCCACACAGCTTGGACATCAGAGTTCAATTCCACCCTCAGCCATCTCTGTGTGGAGTTTCTCCCCCCGTGCATGCGTGGGTTTTTTCCGGGTACTCCGCTTTCCTCCCACATTATATTTTTATATTATATTTTTAGAATATTGGCAGTACAGTGGAAGAGTGGTTTGCGCGCAGGCCACACAGCTAGAAGACCAGAGTTCAATTCCACCCTCGGCCAACTCTGTGTGGAGTTTTCTCCGGGTACTCCGGTTTCCTCCCACATTCCAAAAACATGCTAGGTTAATTAGCCACTCCAAATTGTCCATAGGTATGAATGTGAGTGTGAATGGTTGTTTGTCTATATGTGCCCTGTGATTGGCTGAAGACAGCTGGGGTAGGCTCCAGCGGTAAGCGGTAGAAAATGAATGAATGAAAACTAATCTGAGGTTTTGGTGATAAAGTTGTGAATTTACGTGAATAAAGTTATACATTGACAAGAATACATTTATGAGAAAAAAAAACATTGTAACATTACCCTTTGCCTAAGGTCAAAGGTCACATTAGTTCCTTCTTTTCATAGGTGTCTCAGGCAATGCCTGTTACAACAAAGTATTAAAATAATCTAAGCATTTTTATTTTTTTTTTCCACCTCCAGGATGTTTTTGTCCCAACGCTGAGCCAGGAGTCTTCACAACAGTCGGACAAGAAGACGGCGTCTTCTCAACTGGAACCATCTCCCTTCACCGTACCTTTGCAGCTCTGCACGGACACGGAAAGCAGCAACTCTGCCCCCAAGATGTCGGAGGAGACCATAGAGGACAGCCAGGCGACACAGATCGAAGAACCGGACGAGGCGCCTGACGTAGACGGCGCTGACTCTGTGCTCGTACAGAAGAGCGAGTGCAACGGCGTCCCCTCTGAATCGCCACCAGTTGCCACCGGTTCCAAAGCTTGCAGTCAGCCGACGCCGCCTTTGAATGTACGTGACGGGACCGCAAAAGGAAGCGAGACGGTGGTGTCGGGTATCTCCCAAGGAACTGTAAAGACTCCATCACCCTCGCAGAAATGTGGACTGGGTAACGACGGCCGGACGGTTGAGGATGACGAGGTGGCGATGGAGGAGGAAAGCGCAGCGGGGGGCGTGGCTTTAGTCCTCTCCCAAAGCCAGCTGACATCCCCTGACCACGAGAAGAGTAAAGATGGCGACGAGAGCGTCGTTGTGGTTGGAGAGAGTGAGAGAGACTCGCAGGCCGAAACGATGCCACAGCTTTTAAAGGGCACGAGTTCCCAGTCGGGAAAAGTGTCGACATCCACAAACGGCCACGAACTTCCGGCTGGGGCGCTGGAAGAACTCCGAGACAAGACCCTTGGTGATACTTCGGGAGGTAGGAAGGGGACAGTCGGGTGGCTTTTTCCAGCATGGAGAGGGTGTAGCGAATATGGTTGCTATATGCTAGGCAGATCTAGCTATGCTCCTAGCTGTGCGGCCTGCGCGCTAACATTATTAGAGCCCTGAAGACATGAAGTCACTTTTACACTATTATTCTTTGTTTACATCACATTGCGCAGGCCACAGGATCAACACTGCTAGCATAGCCACCTACTAAGCTAACCAGTTAGCCTCCAAATAACTTATTCTGAGATCAAAAAAGTATTTCAAATGAAGTGAGGTCGAGGGACAAAGAAGCAAAAAAATTACCACTTCCACACTACATGAGAGGACAGCCTTTTGCACTCAATCTCATGTCATGCAATGTTTGTCACAGCCAATGTAGAGGGACGACTGTGGGGGGGGTACACCCTGGACTGGTGGCCAGCCAATCACAGGGCACATATAGACAAACAACCATTCACACTCACATTCATACCTATGGAAAATTTGGAGTCGCTAATTAATTAACCTCGCATGTTTTTGGAATGTGGGAGGGAAAACACGCAAACTCCACACTGAGCGTGGAATTGAACTCGGGTCTCCTATCTGTGAGGCCTGACCACTTTTCCGCCAAATCCAAGGAAATACAGCTGGAATAGGTGCAGATTCTGGAAGATCTTTTATGACCCAAATATAATAGATAATAGGGGGTGAATGGAATCGAATTGTTCTGCTTTTCCTCCACAGACATTTCCTTCCACTTCACACTTCCTAAAGAAGGGGAGTTGATCGTTCCTGCTGTTGGAGCCACGCCGCCGCTCATCAACCAACTCAAGGCGACGCCCAGACACAGCACTCCCATTGGTGCGTTTCTCTAAAAGGCATACAGGAGTGTGGCGAGCTATTTTAAGACACGCATCGGTTTATTCCTAATCCATCGATAATGTATGTAGAGGCCTTTTGCGGGAAGTCGGATGTTCCCGGTGACGTCGACGTCGACGCCGCAGACAAGGCGGACAGTAACCTGAGTCTCAGGATGAAGTTGGTGACCCCGGTCGAGGAGGGGAGCTCGGAACGTTTCAGCTTGCAGAGTAAGCCGTTTTGTCCGGGGGATGGTTTCCATGGAGATGCCTCCATAACAAAAGCCTTCCTGTGCAGAACCAGCGCTATCGGAAGACGAGGAATCTGTTGCCAAGGTGACTGCAGTCACCAAGGCTGTAACCAGGTATGATTTTTGTTTCTCTTTATCATCACGTAATTTCTCTTTGGTGCACCTTCGCCATCTCACGAGATCCAATAAAACAGGTCCTCAGTCTGGCCGAGGTCACCGTATGAATAAATGTTTACTGAAATATACATTTTGCCATCACAATTATGTCTCACGAGTGGCAGTGCGCCAAAGAAAAGGAAAGTCATCATAAAAATTCCAGATAAAAATGTGGTCATAACTGCTCAACTGTTGCTACCATTGTTAAAGGTTGCTTAGGTGCTGCTCTAATGAGGGATAAGCGCTGTAGAAAATGGATGGATGCCTTTTGGGGGGGGGCAATTTTCGAATACGCTTGCAAGCATTATATTCCACTCTTCCCCTGTTCCGACACTGCAAGCCATATGCCCTGTTTAACTCATGCATTACTCATGTTTGTTGACACCTAATGATAGTGATTTGGCAATGTTTAGCTAACAATGACACCTAATTGTTGTTGGCTTCTCTTAATTGGATTTGAACATGCATCAGATTACAATTGAATGCATCCCGTAATCGGTTCACAGTTCCACGTGTCCGAAAGGAGTAGGAAGAAGCAAAGCTTATTAAATCCTACCCCTTCATATGGTACTTTTACAATCAGTAACTGTTATATTTGTTCACTTCCTGCTTTCCTAATTTATTTTTATTTTTATTGTATTCCACTTACTGAAATGCTATGGCTTTTTAACGTAGTCCTAGCATATAAGTGTTTCAGATTTAGTTCTTCCCTGAGATCATATTTCTCCTTTTTAGCTGTTTGAAGATGAACTATATGAGCAAGTTTTAATTTTTGTGTATAATGCACGTGTCAAATTTGGATATTTATTTCTTCAGTCTGTTGTTTTTATTGGTGAAAAAAAATTGTACGTAGCTGTAGAGTAAGAGAATGTGTAAGATTATTGAATGCTAATTCCGTGCAGGTGTACCTAATGTTGTTACTGCTCTATTTTTCCCATTCCAAAGCATTCCAAAGATCCCGCGTATGTTTAGTTGAAAAAATGAATTTGTCTGACGTGTGTGTGTGTGTGTGTTTTGTCCCGACAGTCCCTCCGTGTTCAGTCGTGTCAGGCAGGTGCACCGGCAGCAGGAAGCCGAGGATGACGGACACCTGCCTGAAGGCAACATCACGCCTGTGAGGTAAGCGTCAACCATTCACACTCTCATTCATACCTATGGACAATTTGGAGTCGCTAATTAATTAACCTAGCATGTTTTTGGAATGTGGGAGGAAACCGGAGTACCCGGAAAAAAACCCACGCAAACTCCACACTGAGTGTGGAATTGAACTCGGGTCTCCTATCTGTGAGGCCTGACCACTTTTTCCGCCATGTAGTCGGGCAGCACAAATCCAAGGAAATACAGCTGGAATAGGTGCAGATTCTGGAAGATCTGTGCAGGTTATTGTGTGTAGCTGCTCTACAGGAGTCTACAACTCAATACAAAGGGTGGAAAAATGAGCGTAATGGGTCCCCTATGATGTGTATATATATGTACCTCAGCAGCACACTGTGCTAACCACTCAGCCACCGTGTAGCCTTCCTGTAATGTATAAAATAATAAATCTTGCTACATTGTACGTTCTTGCTGCCTTGTTATGTTTTTAGTCAAATTTTACACATACAAGCACCAGACTGAAACATTGAAACAACAGGCTTTTATTGCAGGTTTGAATGCTCCACATTAAAGCTCAACTCCCAACACCTCACCCCTCTCTCCCCAAGTCACATTTATTCATGTATTCTCTCTTTCTTAGAATAAATGTGACTATAGGGGTGTTAGTTCATGTTTAGAGAGCTCTAATAATGTTAAAAAACCATATTTAGAAGGTTGCAAACAGGTTTTCTATGGCTATGGCCATTACTGCATGACTTACTTCCTGTTTCTCTGAGATATAGTCGTACACGTTGGATGTTCGTTTGCCTCGCCGATGTTTGCGTTCCCTTATGTAATGTATTTTAGTAGACGCAATTGGGTCATGTGTGTGTATGAAATGTGTACGTGATGAAGAACGAGAGACCTACTTTTGGTGTCCGACCGTGCGGTGGATGGTTATTTTAAGGACCGCATGCATATGTACTTGGAACGTCGCTTTTTATAGTAGTATCCTTTCGCTTCTGCGTATTGATGTTGGTTAACAGATATATAAACAAACTCACACCTGTGCTGTGGGACATGACCCCTGACCCCCAAAAGAAAATGTAGTATTTTGAATCACGTCTGCTTAATATGTACTTTTTGAGGTCATGTATTTTTTTTTCCCCTATTTCTCCAGGGGGGGAGCGTTTGCCTCACCACGGAGAACCTCCGAGACGCCGTTACGAGGATGTAACAGCCTCCCCAACAGCCAGTCAGACGCTTCACAACAGGAAGTGCTGGCAGAGCCGCTGGACGTCGCACCGGAACCGCAAGACCAGGAGCGGCATGCACCAGGGCTGTCCGACCCGAACCGGAGGGGCGCCTCGAAACAGTCCTTGGACAACACCACCCCTGCCAGCAAGGTTCCTGAGTCTTTGTACACACGTTTATTTACTAAAAGCGTATATTTGGAGGCTTAAATGTTGGATTAAAATGAAAGGATAGGGGTTCCACTTTGATATTTCATATTTTGTTCTCTTTTTTTTTTATTACTGTTACTAATTTACAAATTTTTGATCATAACGTTAACATGGTTGCCATATTATTTTGGCTTTATTCTTGCCATTTCTTGCAAACTTTTATTGGTACTAGCATTGAATATTTCTTAGCTGCCTTTTGAGTGTTAAGTTGCTGTGTGATAATTTTAGCTTGATTTTTTTTTTTTTTTTTTTTGGTAGCCGACATTGCAAGTCAGAAGGCCACGACCAATGGCCCCCCCCGGGCCATACTTTGGACACCGTTGATGTATTGAATTCAATGATTTGATAAATAGAGCATCTCTGATGCTTCAGTGCAAAACGACATTTTGTTGGCAATTTCACTGCTGTGTTATTGTGCAATGACAATGGCAATCTCTATCTATCTCGCTCTCTATATCTCTCTATCGCTCTATCTCTATCGCTCTTGCTCGCTCTCCATCTAGCTCGCTCGCTCGCTCTCTATCTAGCTATCTATCTCTATCACTCTCGCTCGCTCTCTCTCTATCGCTATCTATCTCTCGCTCTCTATCTATCTATCTCGCTCTATCTCTATCGCGCTTGCTCGCTCTCTATCATCTCTCTATCTATCTCTATCTCTCTCTCTCTCTCTCTAGCTATCTATCTCTATCACTCTCGTTCGCTCTCTATCGCTCTCTATCTATCTCTAGCTTTCTATCTATCTCGCTCTATCTCTATCGCTCTTGCTCGCTCGCTATCTCTCTATCTCACTAGCACTCTCGCTCGCTCTCTCTCTATCGCTCTCTCTAGCTCTCTCTCTCTGTCTATCTCTATTTCTATCTCGCTCTCTCTCTATCTAGCTATCTATCACTCTCACTCGCTCTCTCTATCTAGTATCTATCTATCTCGCTCTCTATATCTCTCTATCGCTTTATCTCTATCGCTCTTGCTCGCTCTCCATCTATCTCTCTCTCTATCTCGCTCGCTCTCTCTCTACCTAGCTATCTATCTCTATCGCTATCTATCTCTCGCTCTCTATCTATCTATCTCGCTCTATCTATCTCTATCGCGCTTGCTCGCTCTCTATCATCTCTCTATCTATCTCGCTCTCTCTCTATCTAGCTATCTATCTCTATCACTCTCGTTCGCTCTCTCTATCACTCTCTATCTCTCTAGCTCTCTATCTATCTATCTCGCTCTATCTCTATCGCTCTTGCTCGCTCTCTATCTCTATCTCTCTCACTAGCTCTCTCTCTGTCTATCTCTATTTCTATCTCGCTCTCTCTCTATCTAGCTATCTATCACTCTCACTCGCTCTCTCTCTATCTAGCTATCTATCTCTATCACTCTGGCTCACGCTCTCTCTATCGCTATCTATCTCTATTGCTCTCTCGCTCTCTATCTATCTCGCTCTATCTATCTCTCTCGCTCTCTATCTATCTCTCTAGCTCTCTATCTCGCTCTATCTATCTCGCTCTCTCTCTATCTAGCTATCTATCTCTATCAATCTTGCTCTCTCACTCTCTATCTATGTATCATCTATCTTCTATCTATCTTCTATCTATCTGGAATAACACCAGCCGACTGTCAACCTCCTAAGGTTTCTTATGGCTAAGAGTGTCCTTTCCTCATCCGCCAGAACCCCCCCTTGAAAAGAAGTGCTGGCCCCTCCCATCGTAGGCACGTACGCACCATCCAGGAAGTACGAACCACCGTCACACGCATCATTACGGATGTCTACTATGAGGACGGCAAGGAGGTGGACCGCAAAGTCACTGAGGTAATCAATCATGTAGAAAAGTCTTATTGGGTGTACGGGAAACACTGGTCCAGTGTCAGAGTCTCAGTGGTTTAGTCCGACTCCTTTCTCAGGAGAGCGAGGACCCGGTGGTGGACTGTCAGGTGTTGGACAGCGACGTTTCCCAAAGCCACACCGGCAGCAGCTCCCTGGCCTCGGGCGACCTCGGCGACGTCAGCTCCTTGTCATCCAAGGCCTCCAGCCGCGGGCACAGTTCCGGGGGGGCCGGCGGCACCACAGGCCTCTCTCGGCCTGAGTTCATCATGCCCCTTGGCCGCGGTGCCAAATCTATCAGGTACCCCCTTTGCAGCCATCTTTCATCCTCTTGTACAGGAGAACTTCTTCTTGTCGTCTAAGTGGATCAAACCTTGGGGTGTTTACTGTCCGTGGGTATTCCAATTACCTTCTTTTGTGGTACACGTTGTGTGTACTCGCTGGTTTTTACTTGCAGTGATGGGACAATTACTTTTGGACCTATTGTGCTTATTTTTTGACCCTTTGTATTGAGTTGTAGACTCCTATAGAGCAGCTACACACAATAACCTGCACGGATCTTCCAGTATCTGCACCTATTCCAGCTGTATTTCCTTGGATTTGTGTTGCCTGCCTGCATGGCGGTGAAGTGGTTAGCGCACATGCCTCACAGCTAGGAGACCCGAGTTCAATTCCACCCTCGGCTATCTCTGTGTGGGTTTTTTCCGGGTACTCCGGTTTCTTCCCACATTCCAAAAACATGCTAGGTTAATTAGCGACTTCTATTATGTCCACTTTTTTTGGATAATTTGTAGTGTCAATGTGACTATAGGGGTGTTATTTCATGCCCACGGGTCTCTAATAATGTTTAGGTTTAAGAATATGAAAATATTCTATTTATGAATAAGGAATCATACTAAATCGCATGGTAGAAACATGGTTAGCGTGCAGGCCACACAGCTAGGAGACCCAAGTTCAATTCCACCCTCGGCTATCTCTGTGTGGGTTTTTTCCAGGTACTCCGGTTTCCTCCCACATTCCAAAAACATGCTAGGTTAATTAGCGACTCCTATTATGTCCACTTTTTTTGGATAATTTGTAGTGAAAATGTGACTATAGGGGTGTTATTTCATGCCCACAGGTCTCTAATAATGTTTAGATTTAACTATGAAAATATTCTATTTATAAATAAGGAATCATACTAAATCGCATGGTAGAAACATGGTTAGCGTGCAGGCCACACAGCTAGGAGACCAGGGTTCAATTCCACCCTCGGCCGTCTCTGTGTGGAGTTTGCATGTTCTCCCCGTGCATGCGTGGGTTTTCTCCGGGTACTCCGGTTTCTTCCCACATTCCAAAAACATGCTAGGTTAATTAGCGACTCCTATTATGTCCACTTTTTTTGGATAATTTGTAGTGAAAATGTGACTATAGGGGTGTTATTTCATGCCCACAGGTCTCTAATAATGTTTAGGTTTAAGAATATGAAAATATTCTATTTATGAATAAGGAATCATACTAAATCGCATGGTAGAAACATGGTTAGCGTGCAGGCCACACAGCTAGAGACCCGGGTTTGATTCCCCGCATTCCAAAAAAAAAAAAAAAAAAAGGAGGAGCACTCATTGTCGGACACACTTTAGATGTTTTGCTCAATCCAAAGGATGTCGACTTAGACGGGTTCCACTATGTTTTCTCTTGCCGTTCTTTGCCTTTTCCTCTGTCACTTTTTCTTTGACTAACCCAAATCTTTCATGGTTCACTGATCATGGGTGCAGGTTGCGTCAGGCGTCAATCCGGGGCCGCTCGTCACCCCCTGTCGCGACGGGGTGGCCTCGGATGGATACCTGACGCAACTTGAATCGGCTCTATTCGTCCCCTCTGTGTGTCCGCAGTCCCAGAAGGGGAGGTGGGCAGAAACAGAGGGGTCATAGGGGTCAAGGGGCAGGGTCGGCGGTCACCCCCAGAGGACGGGCTAGACGTGGCCGACCCCCGTCCAGGTGAGTCCTCTCCGAGGCTCGCCATGTGAGGGAACCTGCATGGCTTCTGTAATCCCAACGCTCTTCTTCTTCTTCTCGCTATCTCCGCGGTCGCCGCGTGTTCCCGTCATCCGTTTTGTTCAAACCTTCTCGCTCTTCCAGGGGCGGGGACGCTAGCTCCCTGCCACGGCTTGGCACTCACCTGTCCTCCTCGGATGACGAGCCTTACTCCCGCGTGCTCCCCCCACCGCGCCTCCCCGCCAGCCCCGCTGACGCCGACGTCCCCTGCCACGCCCACTCCCTCCGCTCGTCGCCAGGGGAGGCCAACTTGGCTGGAAGTAGCTTTGTGGGACTGCGAGTGGTAGCCAAGTGGTCCTCCAATGGGTACTTCTACTCGGGACGCATTATGAAGGATCCCGGGGGGGGCAGATTCCGCCTCCGCTTTGACGACGGGTACGAGTGCGAGGTGGCAGGGAAGGACGTCCTTCTGTGTGATCCCATTCCCCTGGAGACCGAGGTCACCGCTTTGCTGGAAGACCAGTTCTTCAGTGTTGGTGAGAATACCCGGGGGTGGGGCGGGGCGGGGCGGGGCGGGGTCGTAGTCTTACATAATGGGACACTGGAACACAAATGCAATAGCAGGGGGTCTAAACCCACTTTTAATCATTTAATCAAGCTTTCTATGTAAATAAATCATTCATGAAATAAAAATAAATCATTTCAAATAAAATAATTTTAAATATATAAATAATTTTGGTACATTTTATTTTTTAATCTATTTTAATTTTGTAATTTTTTTTAACCTAATTTTCCAACTTTATAAGTTACAATATTACAACTTTTTTTCTTTAACATGGTGTACCCCGCCTCTAGCCTAAAGACAGCTGGGATAGGCTCCAGCACCCCCGCGACCCTCTTGAGGATAAGCGGCAGAAAATAAATGAATGAATAAATAATTTTAAAAAATAATATAATAATAATAAAATAAATAAATAATCTTGGTACATTTTTTTTGTAATTTATTTAATATTGTAATTTTTTTCCTCCAACCTAATTTTCCAAAATTACAACATTCTGTTTGTCATATTACAACTTTTTTCTTTAACATGATGTACCCCGCCTCTAGCCTAAAGACAGCTGGGATAGGCTCCAGCACCCTCGTGAGAATAAGCGGCAGAAAATAAATGAATAAATAAATAATAATAAATATTAATAATATAATAAATAATAATAAAATAAATAAATAATCTTGGTAAAAAAAAATTGTGATCTATTTAATATTGTGATTTTTTTTTCCTCCAACCTAATTTTCCAAAAATTACAATCGTAATCCTTGTGAGGATAAGCGGCAGAAAATGAATGAATTAATAAAATAAAATAATACAAAATACATAAATAATCTTGGTACATTTTCTCTTTGTAATTTATTTAATATTGTGATTTTTTTCTCTCCAAATAAATAAATAATAAAATAAAATAATTCCAAATAAAATTTAAAAAAAATATATAAATAATCTTGTTATTTATTATTTATGTCGACACATGGCAGCGTCCATTTAGACGGTATCATCCCCCTTTTCCACTGCGCGGTACCTTCCCGGCTCTGCTCGCTATTTATTGATGCTTTCCCATTTGACAGCACCTGATTACCTGATTTAGTGTTTCTTTTTAGGAAAGGAAGAGTTTGATTCTTTTATTTTCACCAAACTTCCTTTCGTGGAAACACAGGCGATCGCAGCTAAGCCGAACCAATACCGAGCGGTGGGAAAGTGGTATTAGCTGATGATGTTCATAGCTATCTCCTCTGTTTCTACGTGCGTGTTTGTGTTTGTAGGTGTTGTGAAGGGTTATAAAACAGAAGGCCAGGATCTCTTCTACAGTGTGGAGAAGGAGGGCCACAAGCTGTGGTACAACAGGACGTCCGTCATCCTCTCCCTGGAGCAGGGAAACAAACTGCGGGAGCAGCACAGCCTCGGCCCCTACGAGCCCTCCACCCCCTTGGCCAAAGCCTCCGACATCAGCTTGGGTGAGTCACACCAGCGAAGAAACATTTGAAAATTAGCTTTTAATAACAATTTCCAATGATATTATTTCAGTCATATCAAAGATCCTGTATACGGTATGATGGTTCACTTTGCAATAACAGCCGTGTAATTTTTTGTTTTAGATAATTTGGTGGAGGGAAAAAGGCGCCGTCGGGGAACTCCTGGTCCAGACACGCCTACCCACACTTCCTCCAGCAGCCCCCGTACCCCCGGCCCCTCCAGTAAGAGAAGGCTCAAGGTCCTGGATCACGAGAGCCCGCCAGCCAAACGGGGTCGCAAGGGTCCCGGAGGCAGACCCGGTACAGAGGACCCCATGACGGGTTAACTGTTGTCTCTTTTTACTTTTTAACCTCCTTTCCACAATTTTAAATAATAACCCTTGTGTGTTTTTACCAAGTTTTTAAGAAGTTTTAACATAATTGGTGGAAATATTGAAGGTTTTATTAGAACGGATAAAATGGAACACTTTTTAAAAGTTGGACAATAGTTAGATTTTAAAAAATAAAAATGGCTGATTACTGTTTGACGATGCTGCTTTAATAATGTGGTTGTAAGCAGGGGTGTAACGGTACGTGTATGTCTAATCCCTAATATAAATATATAAATTGAATATTTACAACCCCACAGCCGAACTTCACACCCGAAAAGTTGTGAAAAGTTAATGTCAATTTCCACTAAAATATTTTTGCAGTGAGATCATAGAAAACATGTCGGCGACCTTTTTAAATACATTTCTTTAACATTATTAGAGCCCTCTAAACATAAACTAACACCCCTATAGTCAGCTTTACACTTGTATTAACCAATATTGTAGACATAAGAGAAAATAACACGCATATAAGACGTATAGATTCAATATAGATATAGATTGTTGTTGTACTTCCTGTTCTGTACAGTACTTCCTGCGGTGGCTATTGTCTCATCAATGTGAGTTATTGACAGCTACTGACTTTAATAATCCCTCCTTTATGGTGGCTAATTGGTTCCAGACCCCGCCCCATTCCAATCTTCTTAATTAGAGTCCTCTAGCAATGAAATAACACCCCTATAGTCAACTTTACACTTGTATTACCCAATATTGTAAGACATAAGAGGACAGTTAAGACTGTTAAGAGACATAACACGTATATAAGACATATAGATTGAAACGTTGGCATTGTTTTTGTACTTCCTGTCCTGTACAGTACTTCCTGCTGTGGCTATTGTCTCATCAATGTAAGTTACTGACGAGTGTAGAATATTACATATGAATGCGTCTTCTGAATGCTTTATGTAATAATCCCTCCTTTATGGTGGCTAATTGGTTCCCGACCCCGCCCCTTTCCAACCTGCTAAATACAGATTTAAACATAATTAGAGTCCTCTAGTAATGAAATAACACCCCTATAGTCACCTTTACACGCCTATTAGCCAATATAGTAAACCCAATAAGAGTGAAGATGTTGCGGTGCGAGGAGAGCCGAGTAGGGGGCGGACAGGTTTAGCTTGGGATGGTTTACGGTCGGGACAGTAGCCCATGTTTTTGTTTTTTTTTTTAAATTAGGGGTTATTGTGCCTGTAGCGATGGTGTCTGGTGCTTGTGTATCTCACTTTGAATGCATCTTATGAATGCCTTATGTTAGTATTTTAGTTCATGAAGTCATTTTATTCTGCTTAAATTGGTCATGGCGTGATATAGTACCGTACGTGATGTATTTTTGATGGGGGCGTACCGCTACACCCCTCATGAGATGTGTTGGAATTGGTGCTGTGTGTTTTTTTGTGCTGAGCGTCGTCACTTCCGAGACAACGCAAGTCCGTCCTCCCGTGACGTTTCCAAGCTGCGTCAGAGACTCATTTTGGTAATGAACAAAGTACCACTGGTGGTGCGTTCATGGTGGTGGTCCACAGGTGGAAGTTATGTTGTAATAATATCCCCCCCCCCCCACCCCGGTGTTTTAGATGCGGATGATATCCAAGGCTAACACACGTGTGCTGTCCCCAGGTCAGAGGGCGGGCGTCTGCAACACCAGCGGCAGCGGCACGGATCTCCCCGCTCAGCCGCGGGACCTCACAGAGAGTCACGGCCCCCCGCCCCAGAACACGTCCCTCTTCATGGGCTTCGCCTTCATGCTGACCGCCTCGTCCGAGAGCGACCGGCTCACCAATAAGCTCACGAGTGACGACGAGGAGGAAGAGGAAGGTGAGATAAAAGGTTTCTGACTTGCCTCCATTATTATTATTATTATTATTATTATTAATGTGTGTGTCCCCCCCCCCCCCCCCCCCATAGAATATGTGCAGACGGGTCCTTACAACAAAGCCTACACGGAGTCTCAACTGCAGGCGGGTGGAGGATTTGTCCTGCCCGATTTCAACGAAGAACAGGTAACAGGTCACATGGACAACTTCTTCTTATTGTCAGATCAGGTCTGGTGCTTGTGTGTCACACTTACGTGTGTGTGTGTGTCACACGTATGTGTGTGTGTGTGTCACACGTATGTGTGTGTGTGTGTCACACGTATGTGTGTGTGTGTCACACGTATGTGTGTGTGTGTGTCACACGTATGTGTGTGTGTGTGTCACACGTATGTGTGTGTGTGTGTCACACGTATGTGTGTGTGTGTCACACGTGTGTGTGTGTGTGTGTGTCACACGTGTGTGTGTGTGTGTGTGTCACACGTGTGTGTGTGTGTGTGTGTCACACGTATGTGTGTGTGTGTGTGTCACACGTATGTGTGTGTGTGTCACACGTATGTGTGTGTGTCACACGTATGTGTGTGTGTCACACGTATGTGTGTGTGTCACACGTATGTGTGTGTGTCACACGTATGTGTGTGTGTCACACGTATGTGTGTGTGTCACACGTATGTGTGTGTGTCACACGTATGTGTGTGTGTCACACGTATGTGTGTGTGTCACACGTATGTGTGTGTGTCACACGTATGTGTGTGTGTCACACGTATGTGTGTGTGTGTGTGTGTCACACGTATGTGTGTGTGTGTGTGTCACACGTATGTGTGTGTGTGTGTGTCACACGTATGTGTGTGTGTCACACGTATGTGTGTGTATGTGTGTGTGTGTGTCACACGTATGTGTGTGTGTGTGTGTCACACGTATGTGTGTGTATGTGTGTCACACGTATGTGTGTGTATGTGTGTCACACGTATGTGTGTGTATGTGTGTCACACGTATGTGTGTGTGTGTGTGTCACACGTATGTGTGTGTGTGTGTCACACGTATGTGTGTGTGTGTGTCACACGTATGTGTGTGTGTGTGTCACACGTATGTGTGTGTGTGTGTGTGTGTGTCACACGTATGTGTGTCACACGTATGTGTGTGTGTGTGTGTGTCACACGTATGTGTGTGTGTGTGTGTGTCGCACGTATGTGTGTGTGTGTGTGTGTCGCACGTGTGTGTGTGTGTCGCACGTGTGTGTGTGTGTGTGTCGCACGTGTGTGTGTGTGTGTCGCACGTGTGTGTGTGTGTGTGTCGCACGTGTGTGTGTGTGTCGCACGTGTGTGTGTCGCACGTGTGTGTCGCATGTGTGCGTGTGTGTGTGTGTCGCACGTGCGTGTGTGTGTGTGTCGCACGTGCGTGTGTGTGTGTGTCGCACGTGTGTACGTGTGTGTGTGTGTGTCCCTAAAGCCTCCATGTGGTCCTCAGTGCAAGGCGGCCTACCAGAGTTTGCTGATCGCAGACCAGCACTGCCGTACCAGGAAGTACGTGCTGTGCCTGGCCAGCGGTGTCCCGTGTGTGTCCCACATTTGGGTGAGAGATTGCTGCAAAGACAACAAGCTGCTCAACTACAGAAACTACTTACTGCCTGCCGGCGTGGGTCCAGACGACGCCATCGTGGAATGGTAAGGAAACACCACCAACACCACGTTGCTCTTTCTTTTAGCCATCAGAACCTTTCTCCATTTTCACAGATTTGCAGTTTATTTGGCGCCCCTTACTGCTATTTAATAGTAGTGATCTGATGCAAGGATTTATTGTATTTTTGTGCAGGCATCCCCGCTGTAGTCCTTTTAAGGACCTGCGGGTTCTTGTGGCGTTTGAGAAGCCAGTGGAGCTGTGGTCCCAGCTGGCCACCATGGGTGGAGCGTCCTCCGTCCGACACGTCCACACGGACAAAGACAGCACGGGTTAGAATCCTCCATCCCACGTCCAGCCGACATCCCCGCTGGGATTCGGTAAGAAATGTCTTGTGTGTCATCGGTAGACGTTCCTGCCGCCAAGTACGATGTGGTGGTGACAGACCGCACCTGCCCTCCGTCGTTGGAGACAAAGTTGACGTCGCTGGAAATCCCGCTGGTGTCTCCCGAGTGGCTCATCCAGAGCGTCATCTGTGGGGAGCGCCTGGACTTCCACCGCCGGCCTCAGTATCGTCACAACTACTCTTCGTTGTCGTCGTCGTCGTCATAGTAATGTACCTGTGCAAACTCCCGACACGCTTCAAGAGATTTGTTCTGTTGCATGCCGTTACTTTATATTCCATCATCTGTTTTTATGAATACATTTTCAGCCTTCTTTCAGTTGTGGATTGTTTTATTTTTCGGACACAAATTAATACACGCTTTTAGTATTTACACTTTTGTGCAAAAGGGACCGATAGAAGATGACGGTGTCGTCCTTTTGTAGTCTTCTTAAACACTAAAATGTAAGAAAATGATATTTTAAATCAACTATACAAATAACTCCCTTTCTGTGTGGAAGTGGTACGTTTTGGGCTTAAGTTTACAGGAAATAAATTCAAGGCCAACTGGTTAGCTCACTTGAGGCTACCTTGAGACCCTGGAGCATTGCGCAATGTGTTTTAAACAGAATGATAGGAGTGGAAAGGTGACTATAGGGGTGTTATTTAATTCTATATGGCTCTAATAATGCAAAAAAACCCTTTCTGTGTGGAAGTGGTACGTGTTGGGCTTAAGTTTACAGGAAATAAATTCAAGGCCAACTGGTTAGCTCACTTGAGGCTACCTTGAGACCCTGGAGCATTGCGCAATGTGTTTTAAACAGAATAATAGGAGCGGAAAGGTGACTATAGGGGTGTTATTTAATGTTTATAAGGCTCTAATAATGCAAAAAAAAACATTTAGAAAGTGAAACAGGTTTTCTATGCTCCAACTAAGAAAATATTCCATTCATTAGCGGGTATTTACAATACCTATCTTCTTGCCGCAAGGTATGCTGGGTAGCTCGTGATACTCTCCTCGTGACGGAGGGTTAACATATCGCTGATAGCCAAATGCGGGGCGTCTTACCTGCCCAGAGTCCCTCCGGCCTGGGTGTAGTACTTGTTGTAGTCCAGTCGCAGAAGCAGCTGAGCCAAGTCCGAGTTGATCTGGTGGTTCCTGACGCTCGACAGGATTTTGAACAACAGCGAGGACTGACGCCTGAAGCCCTGAACGCAAACACGGCGGTCATAACATGGAAGAGTCGCCACCTCACAACCAAAACCCGCCCGCCCGCCCTACCTTGACCAGGATGTCCAGCTGGGCGGTCCCCCTCTCGTCCAGTAAGGCAACGCTCTGACTCACCAAGGAGCAGAAGCTCTGGCAGAGCTCCAGGATCTCATTCAGGCAGTGGAAGACCTGGAGAACGGGGAACGTTGAAGCGGGCTCGGTGCTCGGAATGATGAATTTGATGCAAATTTGGAATCCTACCGGCTTGAGGAGGATGAAGGACTGGGCCAGCAGGTTGCTGAGGAAATGGTCGTGGGCCAGTCTGATGCTCTCGAAGTCTCTGGTGGAGTTGATCTGTTGAAGCAGCTGAGAGAACTGGGACTCCAGAACATCCACCTGGTAGGGACGGGCGACAGGTAATCATGGTTTTTTTGGTTTAAGTACATTTTTATTCCCGTTCTTGTGCTTTCATAGGATATTTTATACCAGCAAGGCCACATAGTGAAGAATGAAAGGCCTAGATGTACACACACAAGTCAAAGAGCACATAACCACCATCAAATTGTTTATATTTCAATATTCTTCTTTAATAATCTTTGCACATTTTCTTTCCCCAATATTATCACTTTATTCGTATTAGTTCTTTCTTTTTATTCTCAGTGGTTTCATTTTTTATACGTTTACTGCTTTGCTTTTTGTTTTTAATATTTTAATATCTATTTTACTTCTTATTTGATCTTTTAGTTGTGGATTACATTCAATTTGTACCTTTATTGTATTTTATTTTTACTTTTTATTTTACTAGTCTGTGCTATATAAATAAAGTGGATTGGATTTATACCCGTAATGCATTTATTTTATTCCCATCATATCATTTTTACCCATTTTTAATGATTTAGTTTGCCTCATAGTTTGACTTAAAATAATGTATTTTTTGTATAATATATTCAGTTTTCATATATATCTATGATACTAAAATTTTTCCCCGTGATATTTGAAGTTTATTCTTGTAAATTAGAATACAATGTTTATTCTATTTCTGCTGCTTTTATCATCTTTTTTTTCGTAACCTAATTTTTCAACAATTACGCCTTCATGTGTTTTTTTGCTTGTTTTTCAAATTTAATATGTCAACTATCCACTGCTAAAATGACATTATTTCTCATCATAATATTGCAACGTTATTCTAGGAAAATTAGGACTTTTTCTCTCAATATATTTTCCATATTTGTTATTGTGTTGTTTTTTTTTTTATGAACTATTTCAACTTCTGTCTTGTAAATGTTCTTCTGGTAATTATGATATTACTTCCGTCATATTACAGCCTAATCTCTCCCAAATTACACGTTTACCACTTGTTATGTTTAGAATTGTTAATACTTTTTTTTATTTGTCTTTTTGTTTTAATATTAACGTTTTTGTGAAATGATGACAAAACTAAATAATGAAACTTTTTTCTATTTACATTGAAACCCTTTTCTCTAAATATTTTGACTTTATTCATGTAAAATTAGTGCCGATTATTTTTTTGCTTTTCTTGTTAAATATATTTTTAGAATGTGCCATGGACCAATAAAAAATAAACCAAAAAAAACGCTGTAGTTCGCAAATTGCCCCACAGACCGCTATTTGGACACCTTTGACATAAACCCATTTCTCATAGAAATGAGTCCCAAATTCTATGCAGCCAAACATATTAGTGGACCTGGTTGTATTACTAAACGATTAAAAGGCAGCTAGATAAAAGCAGCCGTCACCTGTAAGTAGTACTGCAGGTTATCAATGAGGAAAGCCATGTGGTTCCGCAGCCTCCACTTGATGGCGTCCGTATGGCTGGACTTGAGATGTTTCCTCTGCATTTGCAGGGCCCAGCAGTGCTGCAGCTGCGACTGCACGCGTCGCACGCTCAGCAGGTACCTGAACACAACGTTGTACCTACGCCAGGACACGCAGGAGAAAAAAGGATTTCAAACTACAACAAAGCGACTTTAAAAGACACAATTGTAGGAGAGAAAACGGCTACAGACTTTTCCAGAACGGCGGGAGTGAACAGGATGTGCAGCGGCCACTGAACCTTGTAGATGAGGCCGAGGGCCGCCCAGCCAGTGGGGGGCATCTCACGGGGGGAGATGTCTTGGGGAGGAGTGGCTCCGTCTCGAGGAGCTGCCGTCTCTGGAAAAAAGGTAGATAAACGGAAGACAAATGTATGTGATAGGTCACATTAATATTCATATATTATTTTTTCCTTGTGATATTTCAAGTTTATTGTAAATTTGCAACTTTTTTTCTCGTTAGAATACAATGTTTATTCAATTTCTGCTGCTTTTTAGAATTTATTTTCCAACTAAATTTCTCCTAACTCTAACTTTATTAATTAATTCTTTAATAAGTTAATGATTAACTTATTAAACATGCTAGGTTAATCGGCGACTCCAAATTGTCCATAGGTATGAATGTGAGTGTGAATGGTTGTTTGTCTATATGTGCCCTGTGATTGGCTGGCCACCATTCCAGGGTGTACCCCGCCTCTCACCCGAAGACAGCTGGGATAGGCTCCAGCACCCCCCGCAACCCTCGTGAGGCTAAGCGGTAGAAAATGAATGAATAATAAGAAATATACAAACAAGTACCAATATGAGTTTGGGAAAAAACAACTATTATTCCCATCATGGGCTGCACGGTGCCGAGTGGTTAGCGTGCAGACTTCACAGCTAGGAGACTCGGGTTCAATTCCACCTTCGGCCATCTCAATGTGGAGTTTGCATGTTTCTCCGGTTTCCTCCCACATTCCAAAAACATGCTAGGTTAATTAGCGACTCCAAATTGTCCATAGGTATGAATGTGAGTGTGAATGGTTGTTTGTCTATATGTGCCCTGTGATTGGCTGGCCACCAGTCCAGGGTGTACCCCGCCTCTCGCCCGAAGACAGCTGGGATAGGCTCCAGCACCAATGCGACCCTCGTGAGGATAAGCGGTATAAAATGAATGAACGATTATAGTTTTAGAAAACAATGTCAAATCATTATAAATGAATGAAATGATTAAATGAACGTTTCACATCACTTTTACTGGGAGCGGACGCCATCTTTGTACATCTTTATCAAATTGCTGGCACTCGCAGCTTTCTTTGGCAGGTTATTTACCAGTCTTAGTCAAAAAAAAAAAAACATCGTATAGGGTATTCTATGTTTGGCCATGCAACGATACAGTGTGGGGCAAAGTATGGGCCTACCTTTGCTGTCTTTGCCCTGGTAGTCGACGGTGAGGTGCAGTAAAGGCAGCAGATTATCATCATCCAGCAGCACTTTATGAGCTGCTTGCTGAAAGGCCACGTTTACATCTGGGGAATAAAAAGCATTTGTCACTAGCCACGTGTACATGGACCCAAATATTCCAATTCCATTCGATTTATTTGTTCAAACTGAAAGAATGTAACCTTTCTTTAAACTAGGGGTGCTATGCTTTTTACCCCAAGGGCTGCATACAGAAAGACAGAAGGATGCGTTGGCCCCTTTGACACATTTTGTGTATTAAAGACACTAACGTTAATATATCCTGATCTGAACAATGCATCCACATCTCGGCTTTTAGAAGGTCCAAAAAAAAAAAAAAAAAAAAAGGAAATAAAAAGCATAATTTACCATGCTCTGTGACCGCCGTCGGCGGGGTCTTCAGCATGTGCTGCGCCAGGTCGATAAAAACCTGGTAGAGCTCGCCACGGCCCAGCAAATAGAAGTCCTTGATGATCTGGCGCAAAGCCGAAGAAAAAAAGAATTGCCGTCACTCATTGTCCCGATCTGGTAGTGTGAAGCGTAAAGCAAGTGTTGACTTTACCTTGAGCTGCTCGAGAAGATCCGACTCCTCCACCATCAGCGTCCATAGATGCTGAAATTGAAATGGTAATGGTTTAATTTCATTTGAACATGCATCAGATTACAATTGAGTGCATCCCATAATCAGTTCCCAGTTCCACATGTCCAAAAGGAGTAGGAAGAAGCAAAGCTTATTAAATCCTACCCCTCCATCTGGTACTTTTACAATCAGTAATTGTTACATTTGTTCACTTCCTGCTTTCCTAATATAGTTTGGCGGGTTTTTGGTCATTTTTTAAATTTTTTTCCTCTAATTTTTATTTAAATAATATAATGAAATGTAATATTATATATATATATATTACTATAATTTCAAAAAAATTTTTAAATTTTTTTATTTTGTCACATACCGACGTACGAGGTGATATGAGCATCCAATGACATAATGGGGTACCCATTAGTGTAGTAAGTGTCAATATAGTGATATATATAGTATTTCTCATCCCTTGTATTTCTTGTATTTAGCAAACATCAACTGCTTGTATTGTTTCTTGAATTGGCTCATCGTTGTGCATTGTTTGACTTCCTTACTCAATCCATCCCATAGTTTGATTCCACATACTGAAATGCTATGGCTAGCATAACGTAGTCCTAGCATGGAAGTGTTTCAAATGTACTTCTCCCCTGAGGTCATATTTCTCCTCTCTTGTAGAGAAGTATTGGATGACATTTTTAGGTAAAAGACAGCTGGGACAGGCTCCAGCACCCCCCTCGACCCTCGTGAGGATAAGCGGTAGAAAATGAGTAAATTAATGAACGGTTATTTTTAGCCTTATGCATTATTTTAGCTGTTTGAAGATGAACTATATCTGCAAATTTAAGTAAATGTAAACATGGTGGATGGTTTTAAGACCTAGCTGCTAGCTGACCTCTGCCACGGTGCTTCTGATGCGATCGATTACATTCTCAAAATCCGCCAGGCTGAAGAGAGGCTGTTGTTTGAGTCTGTGCAACTCAGCGGCAAAGGCGTCCTCCTGGTGCTTCAATATGGAGCCTAAAATAATCATCAGAATGCTTTTAGTCACAACAAAAAAACATGACATTATTCTCCTAAATGGCTTCACGGAGATACAATACCAGCTCTAGATGGGCTGTGGTTGTGGTTTTCAAACATCTGAACGGACTCTCCAACAAAGAGAATCTTCTCTGCCACTCGTATGGGAATATAAGAAGGCAGCATTTCTGCTCGCAGGGAGAACTGCTGGAGAGATGGAGCCAACATGTTCTCCTCCTCTATCAGCCTCTGCAAAGCCGCACACAGAATGAGCGAGATGAAGAACAAGAAGAAATATTCACACGTGTGCTTCTCACCAGGTCCTGTAGTTCTCGCAGCTGTTTGCCACTGAGGCCTCCCAGGCCGAGGTCTTCTTCTTCCTCCTCCTGGTTCGAAGCCGCTCCGCCTGCGCTGGGACCCTGTTTCACGAAAAACTCCTCGTTTTGGTCCAGAAGTAATCCATGCAGCATCCATGCTGCAAGTTGTTTGTACATCACACCGTGACACACTGCAAGGATCCTGAAGTATGTTGCAAAACACAAACAGTGTAACAATGTAAAAAAAATGTATATATATATATACATATATACACACACACACACACACACGTATATATAACCATATATATATATATATATATATATACACGTATATACATACATATACACACTTATAATACATTCATACATATACACACATACATATATATACACACATATACATTACAAAAATTCAATTAAAGAGTAAACGGGAAGAGAAAATAGCTTCTGAAATAAAATTCTATATTCTCATTTTTAAGTAAATATAAAAAAAGTTAAATAGTTCAGTGCAATAGTGATGCACTCACGGTAGTCTCTGCGGCCGGGTTAGCGCCGTTAGCCGTTAGCGCCTCCATCTCACGTTCCCCACAACGACGGACGGTAAACATGCTCGATACCGTCTTTAAAGGCCTTTATGCTGTTTTTTTCGACGTTCGCCCCCGCTGTGCAGCCTCTCCAATCCGTATTTCCGCGGGTGTATCCGAATAATTCCACCTAGCGAAGGGATGCTAACAGCTACTCACTAACTAAGCTAACAGGTGCGCCCGAGTGTCAAAAATGGCGCGAGCGGCAAGCTACAAAGGTAATAAGATTAACGTTCACAGCTGCACACTTGCTTAAGGGGTTGGTATGGCACAAAATAACAAGGAAGTAAATAAGTAAACAAGTAAATAAAGCACTATTAAACACTAAAAACGCCACAGGAGACACGGAGCTGTCGTAACGAGCTAGCACTCGGGCGGCGCCATCTTGAAACATGAGACCTCCGCAGATTGTAGTATTGTAGTATTTCACTAGGTGTCACTAGTAACACACACGGAACTTGATTGACGGAACAAAATCCTTTTATTGCAGGTTTGATTTATCTCACAACAACCTGCAATAAAAATAATCATAATAACCTGTCACTTAACCTGTCCATTCCCCCACTCCAACACATTCAAGTTTATTTACGTTTTAAATAGCTTATTTTTTCTGATTATATCTACTACGTCGGATAATATAAGTGACTAAAATGTGTTATTTCATCTGTAGAGGGCTCTAATAATGCTAAAATATGGTTTTCTATGCATTAACTAAGAGAATATTCTATTTTTCTACCGCTTATCCTGCATGTTAGCAAACTAGCATGTTTTTGGAATGTGGGAGGAAACCAGAGTACCCGGAGAAAACCCACGCATGCACGTGGAGAACATGCAAACTCCACATTGAGATGGCAGAGAGTCGAATCGAACTGGGTTCTCCTAGCTGTGTGGCCTGCGTGCTAACCGCTTGTCCACCGTGCAGCTGAGAATATTCTATTTCACAGAAATTCACTTATCACGGTGGAGTCTGGAACTAATAAACCCCAATAAATGAGGGATTCCTGTACTGTAACATTCTGCCTTTTCTCCTGGGTGACATGGCTTGTTTCCCCAAGCTGGCGGTTGCTGGTTCAATCCTCGAGCCTGCTGTAATACTTATTTGTGCAAATTCTGCCATTGAAAAGTTTGATACTGCATAACAAAATCAAGAGTGTGTATAGGCAGGAACACGCTACACGCTACACAACAGTGTGAAAACAAGTAGCAAAAAAACTGTATGACTTACTTCTCTAAGGCCATGCGTACAGGAGGAAGACCCCCGCAGCTGTGCTTGTATACCGTTTCCAGGATTTGACAGCCATGGATCTAAAAGATGCAGATACAGTACTGTATACTAGACAAGCCGCACACACACAAAAAAAATGCTGCATTTTTCAGTAAAACTCCACCTACCTTTTGGGATTTAATCGTCTCCACCACCACCATGACCGAGGGAAAAAGCAACTGAAACTGAATCAAATCAAAGATTGGGCCCAGCTACTCCTGATGGTTGCGTCATCAGTGTTTATAATCATATCAAAGGACTTCTAAAATAGACAAATGCAACTGAAATCACAAATTTTTTTGTAATATACCAACAACTGTACTTTCTCCTTCGTCACATACAGTACATCCCGAGTACTTAGTACTCCTTTTGGCAATAATGTCCCTCAGACATGACACAAGGTACTTAGGCGATCTACAGGAATTCTTAGTCCATTCTTCCATAGTCCAATCCTCCAGTTCTTTGACATTGGACTCCTATAGAGCAGCTACACATAATAACCAGCACAGAAAACTTTTTAGATCCTCCAGAATCTGCACCCGTTCTGTTTTAATTATTCCACTCATGATCCGATTGCTCACACACCCAAAATGCTTCCCAACTATGAACAATATAAGGAAGTCTGACCCTCTGTGATGTCACAAAGGTATGGTTTTACCACACCTTTTCAAATCGAACGGTTTGAGCCATCCTAGATTTCTTTATGGGTTCATTTCGAAACACGCAAACCTCATTATCTGAAACTTTGGCATCGTTTATCACGAGAATGCAACATTCTAATTACATTTATAGGTTATAAAAGTGGAAAAAGGGACATTTGTTTGTGTATGAGAAATAATTGTGTTGTCATTTCAGTTGCAGGTTGTATCACCTAAATATATCACCCTTCCCACAATGTGGGCAGAATAATTTCGAACTGTACAAACATCATCTACTTATGTACATATATTAAATATTTACCTGATCAAGCTTATAATTCACATGGGATATGGTCAGGTGGGGATCGCCCAGGAACTGAAAAATAAAGACAGAAGTTAAACTGCTTCTACTTTGTGTACGTGAGTTTGTGTGTTTTTGGTACCTCCTGTTCAAGGTCCAGCAGGGCCTGTCTGTAAGGCTGCAGCATGGAGTCCAGTCCTGTGCAGAACGCACGCAAGTAAATTCCATGGAGTCCCGTCTGGCTGGCCTGATTTGTGTTATGTTCCTATGGAGAAAGAATGCAAATTGCATCATCGTATTACTGCATGTTATTGTTACTCACTGAACATCAGAGCTAAAAGTGATTGGTGATAAGTCAATCGCACTTATTTATATACAGGAAATTCAGTCCTGTATGCGGCTGAAATTACATTTTCAATCAAGTAAATAAAATACAGCAGATTCAGAATTCATGGTCCTATAATAATTCCTGCTTCACTAATGATGTTTTTTCTCCTCAAGAGTCAAGATTTCACTTTGTTCAACAGTCCTTGAACACACCATGGTTGTGTGCTATGATTAATTCCATCTGTTCGTGGATTGAGGCTTGTTAGCTTCCGTCATGAGTGACAATACTAGAGAGGAGCGGAGTAATCTAATATTTACAATAACTTTTATAGCAAATGTTGATCTGAAATGATGTTGAAGTCAGTCGGGCACCCTTGTGTACAGATATAGTTGAAAATATTTGTTGATGATGTACATTGATTGCATTGAGTGGAACGTACTTGTTGATGATGCACATGACCGCTGTGTTGCTCTATAAACTCGGTAAAGCGTATGTAGTCTGAGCCCAGTTTACAGAGTCGATTGAGGACGCTGGTCTCGCTGGGATGGAGGAAAGGCAGGTCCTGGGACACCTGAAGGGAAAATGAGAGTTGTATGACGGAAATAAAACACAACTTCCAACATGGCGAATGTGCTGATCTGAAATGCTCCTTTCGTATGCATGCTATAATGCAATATAGGATAATAGGGATGAGAAACACTACTTAATATTCATCAAAATGAATGAAACTAAAGCAGACTTTTCCATCAAGGGACCCATCCTAAAAGATCAAATAATTTGATTTTAAAAATACGTAATTCATCAAGACGCGTCAAAACACGAACATACCACGTACCAAAGGTATACACATAAATGTCTACTGTCAAATAAACATAACGGCTGCGTCTAGCTTTACCTGCAAACCAGTTCTTTTGTTGCATGTAAAAATAGCCCCCGGGTATCCGCTCAAAGCCAGCAATAATTCGTGAATCATCTTAATTCAGGCTATTTAATTAATTAGGGTTAACGTAAATGTAATGACGGACCCATTGAAAACAAACTGCCGCCTATGCTGTCGCAGTTTAATGACGTCACTGGTCCAAAGCATGGCGGGAAGAAGGCTTTAGTGGAGTCGGAGTCTTAAAATCATGCTTACGCTTGTACCAAGAAAAAAATTGTTTTTTAATTTCTGATATATTACTATACATCTGACATATATACATGTGTTTACTCGGTGGGAATTGCAGTTTTTTTAAATTTTATTAGAAACCGGAACTCGTCACCTTACGTCATCATTCCGTCATGCAGTAGCTGGTAGCAACACCTCGCAACGGAGAGAGCTTGGTAATTCGATACAATAAGTTGAAATGAACGGGAAAACCTTCCGTTTTTTTTAATATGTGTGCATTTATATTTGTATTCGGGCCGCCAACTTTGTACTTGTAATATTTACACACGCGTCTTTGTCGTTCTAATCGTGTCTCGTTACCTGTTAAAGTGGAATTGTGAAGTAGCCACTAGCCAGCTCAGTTAGCCCCTTTAAAGGCGAGATAGTAACAACGGTAACTGTTGACAAATGTTAAAATAAGCTGCTATTAAGGTAGTTATTCCATGTACACACTTGCGCATTGTTTTGTTTTTTTTTGTTTGTTGTTGTTTCAGGAATGGCGGCGGTGAGGAGAGAGAATGACATAGAAGAGTATCTGGGCCAGAACCCGCAGGTTGCCCAGTGGATCGACACTTTCAGGGGTTATTGTGAGAGCAGTAAACAGTGGCGTGCTCGGAGAGAGTTCATCCTGAGAAACATGGAGGCATGCCCTGCAGTCATAGTGCCAGGCGTCTCTGACACCAATGTGGACAGGCTGCTGTCCCTGTCCATGGTCTGGGCCAACCATGTGTTCCTGGGCTGCAGGTAGAGAGAACTTGAGATCATAATGAGAATGAAAAGTAGAACCGTAATAAACTCTTATTTGCTTTTCTCAAAGCTATCCACAGGCTGTCATGGACAAGATTAAAGGGATGGGGGATGGAATAGTTGTTGGAGACCCCCCGGTTCATAAAACAAGAAACGAAGTCATGGCCAAAGGCAAATGGAGTGCTCCATCAGGTAAAAAAGTTTATTATTATATATAATATAATCATTCATTCATTCATTTTCTACCGAGAGGCGGGGTACACCCTGGTACACACTGGTGGCCAGCCAATCACAGGGCACATATAGGCAAACAACCATTCACACTCACATTCATACCTATGGACAATTAGGAGTCGCTAATTAACCTAGCATGTTTTTGGAATGTGGGAGGAAACCGGAGTACCCGGAAAAAAACCCACGCATGCACGGGGAAAACATGCAACAATAATTATATATGATAATTTATTATATATTATTATATATTATTTAAATTTGTTGTATCTTAACATTGACAACAAAGTTATACAGTAGATTCCCATTTAAAGGTTTTTTTTTTTTTTACATTCCCGTCAGCAGTGTAGTCCATTAACGGCGACTTAAGTCCTAAGTCCAGTTCTGGTTAGATTTCAGTGATGATGAACAAAAAAAAAAAAGCACATAATCTAAAAACACAAAAATCACGAAAAATACTATTAAAGGCACTGCAAAAAAAATCCTTCCCAAAAAAGTACTACAAATAAAAAAATAAAGGTAGCAAAAAATCTACAAAAAAGTTGTAGTTCAAAATCTAAAAACTTTTAAAAAAATAAAACTGTAACCCAAAAAAGAACGGTAGGTCAAAATCTAAAAAAAAAAGCTAGTTCAAAATCTGAAAACCAAAAAACAGCTAGTGCAAAAAAAAGTAAGAAAGAAAAGGTAGCACGAAAACCCCCAAAATAAACTAAATTTAAAAAAAAAACTTTATTTCTTATTTTAACTCATTTGCAACCCCAAGATATATTCATAATTTTTTAACCGACCACTCGCTCCCATAGTAATACCAGGAAGTGAAACGGTACAGTACGAGATTACGCATGAAGGGGAAATTGTTATTGTCATGTACAAACAACCATTTTTTTGGGGGTGTATCTTTTTTTGTGTGGTATCTTGTGGCATCGGTGTTGACTGCCGGACCATTTCCCGCTCACACGTACGCTACCAGCAATAAACCAATCAGAGAAGAACACGTAGTACACACCTCCAGGACTCCCAAAACACAACATTGCACCCATGTCTTAAAGTGACGTTGCGAGCGATGGATAAAAGATGGCCGAACACGTGGTTGTTGTCTGAGCTTTGGCGGAAATCGGCATCATTGCCGAACAATTAAGCTGGCAACGAGACTCCGACAATGGTGGGGAGGGAACCCAGAATGATTTAAAGGCGAAATTGCCTGGCTGTTAATTCATTGTGATGAATTGGCCGCGCAAATAAAAGGATGTATGGCAAATGTTGGACAGTTAAAAAAAAAAAAAAGGTTCTTTGTAGCTTGTCTTTGACAGGCGATGTTCTTTTTTTATATTTTCCACCCCCGCAGAATGTCAGCGTAAAGACCATGAGTCATTTTTTTTTTTTTTTTTACACGCCCACGCCCGTTTCCTCATTAAATGCCGCTTCTCCGCGTGCTTGACCCCGTCCTTTCTGTCATCCCGTCATGCCAAGGTGGCGCCGAGGACAGCTGCGCAAAACGAGCCCGATACGGCCCTAACGAGGCCGAGAGTCGACCCGCCGGGAGAGCGTCCACGCGTCCCACGAGTCAGAAAACCGGCCCTCTCCCCCAGGCTCCGGCAGAGCACCAGCCGTTCTTCAACCGCCTCTACAAGGCCGTGGCGTGGAAGTTAGTCTCGGCGGGGGGGTTCGGTCCCAACTTGGACCACTTTGAAATACTTCGGAGCTGCGTGGAGTCGTGCAAGCAGACGCTGACCTGCGTCTTTGTGCCGCTGAAGGACATCACCGGACTCCCTGCCGGTCGCACGCAGAAGGAAGGCCACGTGTGCGAAATCCGTTGCCAGTCCGTCTACATGGGGACGGGCTACGGGCGCGACGAGGCCGCCGCCCGTTCCATGGCTTCCAAAGAGGCGCTGAAAGTGTTCCAGGGAAGAAAAGTGACGGTAAAGATAGCCAGGCGGAGGTACAAAGGGAAGGATGTGGAGGATTTAATGCTGCTGGACGAGCAGCCTCGGAATCAGGGCTTCCCCCCCGCACTCACGTACCCTTTCCAGGAGGACCACACTGGGGACGCTTTCTTCTAGACTGGAAACACTGGTCATCTTGGACGTGCTTGTTAGCTTCTACTGAATGCAGCGGCGTGGGAATCATAGAGTACATGATCGCATTTTTAGTTGTGTGCACTTTTTTTTTTTTTTTTTCCCATTCCCTGAGGATTCCCGAATGTTTTTGAGCCCAAATTAACATTCGCTCTCTTTAAGTTACCAGGGAAACAAAGACTTTTTGACCAATACATGAGGTCGTGCTGTAACTGGATTCTGTTGACCAAACCATAAATAGGCTTCTTACTAGCCCGCGGTGTGTTCACGGTCCTGTAAAAATCCCAGTTATTTTCTTTATTTAATCAATATTTGATTTATTGTATTTAAAAAAAAAAAAAAAAAAAAAAAACATCAGGGCAGTGAAGTCTTGAAATTGCCAAGCTTATATTAAGTGTGTTGTCGTGGCAACAATACAAACTTTTCCCAGGGCGGGTTACCTTGAAACAACGACATAAAAACAAATATGATTAATACTTTCTACGGAGTCATTGTTGCTATATTGATGCTTCAACTGGCATAGCATACAAGTTTTTTCTACTACACGGTATACTGCTGTCATTATACTGTAATACTGCAAAGAGTTTGCGTCGCTTCGGATTAGACCAGCCATGGAAAGCTTTGATTAGATGTCACGGCGGATGAGATCACACATTATTATTATTATTTTTTTTTTTTTTTTTGGACTGAGTCGAGTTCCCGTTTGAGCCATTTAAGCAAGATTTGTTGAGAATTTTGTTGAGAAAAATAAGTTGTCTGGGTTGAAGTAAAACAGGGTTGTATTAAAAACATGAATATTCTCACTCTTCTTTGTGACTGTAAGTTGACAGCAGTGGTTTGTATGTTTTCTTTTTGAATAATAAAAAAAAAATACCAGTTCTGGTCAGATTTCAGTGATAATGAACGGAAAAAAAGCACATAATCTAAAAACACAAAAAAGGTAGCTCAAACCCATATTATGAAAAATACAAAACGGTAGCGTAAAATCCTCCCAAAAAAAGGTAGCAGAAAATCTAAACAAAAAAAAGAGATATAGACGTACAGGATACATGATAAACAAAATAAACCAAAAATACTGGACTTTATGAGGACAAAAAAGTGGATTTAGTTCCTTATTTGACCACAGGGTGGCAGCCTGGTTTGCAAAAGAACAATAGTCTGGGCGAGGGTGCTGATGATGGTCTTCACATTGAATCCTGGACGGCCTGGCACTTCTTTATCATTCATTCATTCATTTTCTACCACTTATCCTCATGAGGGTCTCGGGGGGGTGCTGGAGCCTATCCCAGTTGTCCTCGGGCGAGAGGCCGGGTACACCCTGGACTGGTGGCCAGCCAATCACAGGACACATATAAACAAACAACCATTTAAAACTCACGTTCATACCTATGGACACACAGAGATGCCCAAGGTTGGAATCGAACTCGGGTCTCCTAGCTGTGTGGCCTGCGCGCTAACCACTCGTGAAGCCAGAATTCCCTACTTGAAAAATTGTATATTTTCAAAGTTTACAACCTGTTTGGAACCTTCTAAATGCAGTTTTTAACACTATTAGAGCCCTCTAGACATGAAATAACACCCCTATAGTTACCTTGATACTCCCATTACCCACTATAGCAGACATAATCACATTCAAAATAAGCCATTTAAGACATCAATAAGACTTGTGCAAGATTGTGTGTCTGTTTCCTCGGTCGAGGGTGGAATTGAACGCGGGTCTCCTAGCTGTGTGGCCTGCGCGCTAACCACTCGTGAAGCCAGAATTCCCTACTTGAAAAATTGTATATTTTCAAAGTTTACAACCTGTTTGGAACCTTCTAAATGCAGTTTTTAACACTATTAGAGCCCTCTAGACATGAAATAACACCCCTATAGTTACCTTGATACTCCCATTACCCAATATAGCAGACATAATCACATTCAAAATAAGCCATTTAAGACATCAATAAGACTTGTGCAAGATTGTGTGTCTGTTTGCTCGGTCGAGGGTGGAATTGAACTCGGGTCTCCTAGCTGTGTGGCATGTGCGCTAACCACTCGTGAAGCCAGAATTCCCTACTTGTAAATGGTATATTTTCATAGTTTACAACCTGTCTGGAACCTTTTTTTAATATTATTAGAGCCCTCTAGACATGAAATAACACCCCTATAGTTACCTTGATACTCCCATTACCCAATATAGCAGACATAATCACATTCAAAATAAGCCATTTAAGACATCAATAAGACTTGTGCAAGATTGTGTGTCTGTTTGCTCGGTCGAGGGTGGAATTGAACTCGGGTCTCCTAGCTGTGTGGCCTGCGCGCTAACCACTCGTGAAGCCAGAATTCCCTACTTGAAAAATTGTATATTTTCAAAGTTTAACCTGTTTGGAACCTTCTAAATGCAGTTTTTAACACTATTAGAGCCCTCTAGACATTAAATAACACCCCTATAGTTACCTTGATACTCCCATTACCCAATATAGTAGACGTAATCACATTCAAAATAAGCCATTTAAGACATGAATAAGACTTGTGCAAGATTGTGTGTCTGTTTCCTCGGTCGAGGGTGGAATTGAACTCGGGTCTCCTAGCTGTGTGGCCTGCGCGCTAACCACTCGTGAAGCCAGAATTCCCTACTTGAAAAATTGTATATTTTCATAGTTTACAACCTGTTTGGAACCTTCTAAATGCAGTTTTTAACATTATTAGAGCCCTCTAGACATTAAATAACACCCCTACAGTTACCTTGATACTCCCATTACCCAATATAGCAGACATAATCACATTCAAAATAAGCCATTTAAGACATCAATAAGACTTGTGCAAGATTGTGTGTCTGTTTGCTCGGTCGAGGGTGGAATTGAACGCGGGTCTCCTAGCTGTGTGGCCTGCGCGCTAACCACTCGTGAAGCCAGAATTCCCTACTTGAAAAATTGTATATTTTCAAAGTTTACAACCTGTTTGGAACCTTCTAAATGCAGTTTTTAACACTATTAGAGCCCTCTAGACATGAAATAACACCCCTATAGTTACCTTGATACTCCCATTACCCAATATAGCAGACATAATCACATTCAAAATAAGCCATTTAAGACATCAATAAGACTTGTGCAAGATTGTGTGTCTGTTTGCTCGGTCGAGGGTGGAATTGAACTCGGGTCTCCTAGCTGTGTGGCATGTGCGCTAACCACTCGTGAAGCCAGAATTCCCTACTTGTAAATGGTATATTTTCATAGTTTACAACCTGTCTGGAACCTTTTTTTAATATTATTAGAGCCCTCTAGACATGAAATAACACCCCTATAGTTACCTTGATACTCCCATTACCCAATATAGCAGACATAATCACATTCAAAATAAGCCATTTAAGATATCGATAAGACCCTCGGCGAGCTACAATGAGTGCCAGGCAGACAGGAAGTGATTCAGAGTTGCGTTTCAATGTGGTTGTTGTCATTGTTTTTTCCTGCTCAGATGTGCGCAACACAAAAATCTGCCCGTGAGTTTTTTGTCGACGTGTCTGCACTCTGCGCCTGTCATCCAAATTTATCATTACGCAAGCTGCGCTTCGCCTGCACCTCCGAATAGACCGGGTCGTAGCTGGTGAGCTTTCTTTATACCTTTGGCGGGCTTGTTTTGTCACAAAATTGTCACTGCGCCAAGATGAAAATGCGGACTCCTCCCATGGTGCGCCGACACGCCCATCACCCTGCGCCACCTTGCGCTGCGCCATGAAATTAGACCCCATTGTTTGTTGCACTGTGTCAAAAACAATACAATTTCATGGGTGTCTCTATTACTGTTATTGTTAATTTGTATTTTTTTTAATCTGTTAATTAATCTGCGAATTAACCCGGAATTCCTGTTATCTTGACAGATTGGGACATTTAGACGGGAAGCAATATCTGTTTACGATTCGGTCATTCGTCTCCTCTTCGTTTTCTCCATCCAGCTCTCCCCCGATCATTATTTGATTTCATCCCTCATTCTTTACGGCTCGGTCAAATGATGGCACACAAATGAGCGGCGCTTTGGACTGAAGGCAATTCCCGAGGGGATTAGAGACAAATCATTCCCATCTGGACAAAGTGTGGCTGCGCAGCGACCAAGATGAATGGGATTTGGTTCAGGCGGAACCCAATTAGCATGGCTGTTTATCCCGTGCTAATGAAAACATATCACCATTGATTGATTGATGGAATTTGCGACAGCTGAGCTTCGGCGTTCAAAGGGCGATATTGCCAAAAGTTGGATATCAATTGCATACCAAACAATTCCCAGTATTCCTCTGTCATTCCCACTCAGGGCCTTCAGTCGTGAGGTATGCAGCTAACACCTCCTACACTTCCAATGGTGCAGACCATTTTCATGGGAACCACGGAATCAAAAAAAAAAAATACAGCTGAATAGGTGCAGATTCTGGAAGTTCTAGAAAGCTATCTGTGCTGGTTATTGTGTGTAGCTACTCTATAGGAGTCCAGAACTCAACAAAAATAATTGGTCCCCTTTAAAAGTCGGGCTGTCAATCGATTAAAATATTTAAGTGCAATTAATAACAGTCTGTCAATAGTTAACTATATGTAATAATTATAAAGAAATATATAATAATAATAAATATCCAATAATTAATTGCATTAATTATATTAAATTATAATATTATAATATTATAAATTTAATTATAATTAATTTAAAAAAATAGAAACCAATTTCTATCTGTGATTAAATGCAATTAATTTTGATATAATTATTATAATTAAATTTATAATATTATAATAATATTATAAATTATAATATTATAATTAAATATAATATATAAATATAATATATAAATGTATAATATTATAATAATGTTATAAAAATATAATACAATATAATTAATTCTATAAAAATTAATTGCATTTAATCACAGATAGAAATATGTTTTTATTTTGATATAATTAATTATAATAAATTCATAATATTATAATAATATTATAAAATTATAATATTATAATTAAATATAATATATAAATGTATAATATTACAATATTATAAAAATATAATATTATAATTAAATATAATTAATTATATAAAATTAATTGCATTTAATCACAGATAGAAATATGTTTTTATGTATAATATGTAGGGATGTGATCTTTTTTTATTACAACAATAACTACATCAAATTTTAAATAATCTAGGGGCAATAATAATAATAATAATAATATTAAAGGGGCATCAAATTTGGAAATGTGGCCTATTATTTTATTTTAAAAAATATACTGTTCATATGTGGTCACATGGTTAAAACGCACACACACCAATCCTTCAGATTGGAGTTCTCTTTGTGAGTCAGCTCTTGTGACATTTGTACTAAAAAGAAGTTTGCCGTGTCTCATCATTGTGGTACTGGCTCCATCGCTGTCAGTCCTCCTAATTGCCCATGTGTCTCCTGTCAGTGTCTTTCTGCTCATTATAAGCACATCTCCACCAAGAGGTGTATTTCGGTTCACTTGGCCCTTGTACATGCAGTACAAAGAGCAGTGTTTGTACTAGTAGTACAGTCGTTCCGCAACTTTTCTCAGACATTTTACTTGAAGTCACGTCCCGCCTACTCCTGCACACTTAAAAAAAAAAAACAAAGAATAAAAATCCTACTTTGATACACAGTGGTGTGAAAAAGGTTATAAAGGTATTTCTAAAAAGCTTTGGGACTCCAGCAAAACACAGCGAGAGCCATTCTCCACAAATGGACATGGAGCAGTGGTGAACCTACCCGGGATTGGCCGGTTAACCAAACTGACCCCATGAGCACAGTGATGACTCAATCCAAGAGGTCACAAAAGACCCCACAACAATGAATTAATTTTCTTGATTGGTGATTAATTCTGTGGATGGATGGATGGATGGATGGATGGATGGATGGTGCAGACCATTTTCATGGGAACCACGGAATCAAAAAAAAAATACAGCTGAATAGGTGCAGATTCCGGAAGTTCTAGAAAGCTATATGTGCTGGTTATTGTGGGTAGCTACTCTATAGGAGTCCAGTACTCAACACAAGAAACACAAAAATAATTGGTCCCCTTTAAAAGTCGGGCTGCCAATCGATTAAAATATTTAAGTGCAATTAATAACAGTCTGTCAATAGTTAACTATATATAATAATTATAAAGAAATATATAATAATAAATATATAATAATTAATTGCATTAATTATATTGAATTATAATGGTGCATGGATGGATGGATGGAAAGAAAGAAAGAATCGGTTCTTTTGAACGGCTCATTACCATGAACAATGTGAATTGTACAATGGATACAATGGGTATTTCAAAACAGTGACGTCACTGTCAAAGCAGAGCGTTACAGCACCACCCTGTGGAATATTTACAATGAATCCAGATCAGACTTTAAAAGGTTAGAATCAATATTTCTGAATATTTCATATCGGTGGGATGTTTAAATCCATTCCTCCCAGTGCTTATTTTAATGATAAAACCAGTTAAGGCTTCTTAAGACTACACAAATATAAAAAATGAGCCAAAAATTAGCCGTTTATTTTTTGAACGACTCTTTGAATGGAACAGCTCACCAAGATCCGGCTCCCTTCAGAGAGCCAAAAATCCCTATCTCTATTGTATACAGCGTTTCTTTTCAAACATCGGTATTTGATTGAGAATAATCATAGCGTGTACGGAATGTTCAGCAGGTAATTACACCCAAGTCCGAATCCGATGCCAGCTTGCAGTACATTACAGAAAAGTTATTTCGCTGTTATATAATCATTACTTCATTGACGGAAGCCCGCCATTTCCTATCGCTTGCTCGATATTTAATTTACCATTCGGAGCACAATATATGGGGCGCCTCTGTTGGGGGGAAATTAGGTGTGGACTGCAAACAGGCATCACTAATCGATAGCTGTTGATGTCCTTCCATGGTTAAAAAGAGTATTTGACGACTGCAACTGCTTTACAAAACACAATTCACCGTTTATTTCTCACATCACGACACATCCACAAACATTTATAGTGACAAAAAAAAACCCCAGTTTTTGGACTTAAAGGCTATTGGTGGCGTCAAACAGCTTTTTTTTCCCCCAAAGAAACAAATCACATAAAGTACAATGTTTCTAACGCTCAGTCATACTGCATGGTTTATACAGAGAGATGTTTTGAGTCGAGTCGTGGACTTGAACATTGCTCAGTGCAAAATATACAACCATAATGATAAAGAAAAACCTTTGCAAAAGTGAGCATTTATGTGATTTATGTCATCATAAGACCGTGCTCGTCCCTGTGGTGAGTATTATGCTGCATATATACAGTACCAGTGTCAAAAGTTTAGAGACACTTTCCCATTGAAGAGCATTAGGAAGTGTCTTTAAACTTTTGAAGAAATCACAATACAGTGTAACCTCGGTTTTCGTGCACGGAACAAACCAGTTTCTTTTCTCACTCTTATTTCGCAGAATCGGGTGCCCAAACAAAAACATTAAAAACAAAACATTAAAAGTTACGCAACTCCTCGTTTATTGCAGGATTTTGTATTTATATTTACTACTAATTAGAGCAGTTTACGGCCTTCTAAATATGCTCTTTAACATTATTAGAGCCCTCTAGACATGATATAACACCCCTATATATAAACCTTTACACTCGTATTATCCAATATGGTTGACATAATAAGAGAAAATATGCCGTTTAAGGCATAAATAAGACTCATGCTAGTTTTTGTTGCTATAAATGTATATAAGCTCACTGAAGATTACTGTAACATTACTGACACCTAGTGACCAATGTAGAATACTACATAGAATCAGTTTGAATGTCTTACGTTTGTATTTTAGCTCATTTTGAAATTTTTATCAAATTAAAATTTATTTAAAATATTTTAGACAAACGATATGCTGTATTCAACCACAAAACAACATGATTTTTTGCTGACTATATTTTTAAAAAATTATAATAAAGAAATAATATAATTAAAAAAAATTAATTTTCGGTATTTTTGTAACAAGTTATTAACCAAAAAGCGAGGTTCCACCGTATTATTAATTTCTATCATTCACGCGTCACGCCACTACTGTCACCTCCCCAGCTTTTTCATTCAAAAGTATAAACATACAATTCCAAAGACAATATATCTGACGTCTCGGTGCGACATTCATAAAAGCTCATAAGCACTTGAGCAAGAAGAAGTTGCAGAACGCTCCTCGAGGACAGTCGCACATCTTCCCGATCCGAGCGCCTTTCCTCACCGCGCACTGCTCGCCGATGTCGCACTGCAGGAGATAAAAGACATTATTATTTTCATGTTATGATTATACAATACAGTAGTTTGATAATGGGCTCAGAGAATAGGACTAATGCTGCCACCTAGTGTCCACTGGTTTAAGCACACCTTAAAAAAAACATAAATGGTTCCCTTTTCCTGTTGGACTCTAAAGAGAAAAAGTCATAATTTTATAGCAGAAATATTTTTAAAAATATAACTTTTTTTCACTGAATAAAGTTGTATTTTTTTGAAAAATTTGTTTTGCAGAAATATTTGAAATATCATGAGAATAATGTAAAAATATTATGTGAATAAAGTCATAATTATGTAACAAAATTCATAAGAAATTTGAAATAGTTGAAAAAAAAAACCACAGCAGAAATGAGGAAAAAAATAGCTGCAACTTTATAAGAATATTTCAAAATATTATAAGGAAAAAATATTAATAAATATTAAAGAAAAGCACATTTTAAGTCATAATAACATGAGAAACTAACATTTTTGAAAAATATATATTATTATGGGAATAAAGTCATAAAATTGGGGGGGGTACAAAGATTTTTGAAGAGGAGAGATAAAATATTTGGAAAATAAATAATCAAATAAATAAAAACAACAGCCAAAATGGGGGAAAAAAGAGCAAACTGCATATTTTTTGTTATAAAATATGAAAATATTAAAGTGGTCCAGGGTGGAAAAGGTTTGGACACCCTTATTACATAAAATTTTGCTAAACACACACAAGTTTCTTAATAAAACCATATATTTTGTTAGCTTTCAATCCTGTGTTTATTCTGTTTATAGTTATGACCAGTTAATAACCATTCAATTATCTTGTAAAATGGAAGTATTGATAATAATATCATGGAAATATATGACATATTTGTAAGTTTACCGTCGGGACTTGGCCGAATTTCTTCTCCCACAAAGGCAGCCGTTTAGCCTGAAGCTTTTCGAGAACTTCTTGGAGAGCTCCAAGCTGCCACGCAAAGAACACTTTTAAAGTAACAACAAGTTAAATAATATTAATAATAATAATAATAACCTTACCAGTTGCTTCTCGCTGGTCAAATTGGGTCCTTTCGGGTAAAAATCTCGCAGCGCTCTGGGGTTCAACTCCTCCTCGGACTCGGAATCCAGGACGTGGGCTTGCGAGGCGCAGGAGAGCAGCGCCAGTGCGCACAAAAGCGCGCCTCCGAGGCGCGTCACGGGGCTCTGCGTGGTGGCGGTGCGCGGCTTCATCGTTCGTCTCGGATTGTGACTTCGACGAGACGAACACCTTTTTTTATTTGACGCCTTCCATCTAGTTGCTCCACCTCACCTTCTTTTTTTTTTAAATCCCCTCCCAGTCGCCTTGGGTGAGTCATGCTGGAAAAGTTGCTGGGCAAAATATGCCTGCAAAGTCCACGAGATGATCACTGTGGTAGTGGGTGGGCGTTTTGTCTAGCTATTTTATAAATAATTGCACGTAATAAAAGGGAATTATTGTATTATTGTGTTGGTATTGCTGTATTATTAGTAGGGTTGTCAAAAAAAGCAATTCAATGCAGTTAGTTTGGAGCTACTTTTTGTCCCACAGGGAATATTTACGTCCATCGGGTATTTACAAACTTTGTCAAGTCGCTATTGATGTGACTTTCTACCACAGCGACATTTTTTTTATTAAAAAAAAACACGCAATGCAGTTAGTTTGGAGCTACTTTTTGTCCCACTGGGAATATATGCGTCCATCGGGTATGTACAAACTTCCTCAAGTCTCTATTGATGTGACTTTCTACCACAGTGACATTTTGTTTGTAAAACAAACACGCAATGCAGTTAGTTTGGAGCTACTTTTTGTCCCACTGGGAATATTTACATCCATCGGGTATGTACAAACTTTCTCAAGTCGCTATCGATGTGACTTCTACACATTTTGTTTGTAAAACAAACACACAATGCAGTTTTAGTTTGGAGCTCCTTTTTGTCCCGCTGGGGACTAGCTAGCTAGCAAGAGTTATTCGCCCAGCTTCTATTATTCTGACTCCAAATATGACTTTCTACCACAGTGACATTTTGTTTGTAAAGAAAAAAAAAAACACGCAATGCAGTTAGTTTGGAGCTCCTTTTTGTCCCACTGGGGACTAGCTAGCTAGCAAGAGTTATTCGCCCAGCTTCTATTATTCTGACTCCAAATATGACTTTCTACCACAGTGACATTTTGTTTGTAAAACAAACACACAATGCAGTTAGTTTGGAGCTCCTTTTTGTCCCGCTGGGGACTAGCTAGCTAGCAAGAATTATCTGCCCAGCTTCTATTCTTCGGACTCCAAATGTGACTTTTTACCACAGTGACATTTTGTTTGTAAAAAAAAAACCACGCAATGCAGTTAGTTTGGAGCTCCTTTTTGTCCCGCTGGGGACTAGCTAGCTAGCAAGAATTATCCGCCCAGCTTCTATTCTTCGGACTCCAAAATGTGACTCTCTACCACAGTGACATTTTGTTTGTAAAACAAATACGCAATGCAGTTAGTTTGGAGCTCCTTTTTGTCCCACTGGGGACTAGCTAGCTAGCAAGAATTATCCGCCCAGCTTCTATTCTTCTGACTCCAAATGTGACTTCTTACCACAGTGACATTTTGTTTGTAAAAAACACTAATTCAATACAGTTAGTTTGGAGCTCCTTTTTGTCCCACTGGGGACTAGCTAGCTAGCAAGAATTATCCGCCCAGCTTCAATTCTTCGGACTCCAAAATGTGACTCTCTACCACAGTGATATTTTGTTTGTAAAAAAACATGCAATGCAGTTAGTTTGGAGCTCCTTTTTGTCCCACTGGTACACCGCAGAACCTAACCCCAACCATCATTAAGGATAAATATTGTTCAATGCTAATGAATTCTAGTGGGTGCATGGATTCAGTACACTGTTACTATACTATGCTACAAAAACATGCATGTTTATGGAAATAAATTGACGACAGCTGAAATACACCAATAAATATACACTCACATAGCACAATCAGGGTTGCACAACAAGTACATATGACTGAAGTGATGGAAAAATCCTGGAAGACTGGAGAGACTGGAGAGGCGCATTAGATGTATCGTTTTCACTCACACATGCTTAACTCTCACTTCTGCACAAGCTTAAGTTTCACTTCTCCAACAGCAATGGAATTGAATCTTAATATGGACGATGCAAGAGTTAGATAAACGGCTTCTATTGTGTCAGAATTATGATTTTTTTTTAGACAAAAAAACTGAAGCAATGATTCATAACGCGATGCTGAGGCGCTAAACACAAACACTCAAAAGGACAAATGTTTACTATCCTTTGGTCTGCTTCTGTTTGGACTGTCAGGGCAGATGGAGCACCATGAAACTTTGATCATGCTGGAGGCAGCATGACTCACGCCCCCCCCCCCCTCTTCCCCTCTCCCCCCACACACATTTTTAATGACCGAGCCAGCGATTGAACTCTTCATTCACAACCACAAAGTCGTGTTTGCGTTAGCAACGTAGTGGTGGCAGTGTGGGTGTGTGTGTGTATCCTAATCTCATGGGCTTGAAAAAGTACTTAGTACTTAGTAGGATCTTTGGTGGAAACTAAAATATTTTATTGTATTATTTTTGTGTTGCCTTTGCTGTTGTTTGGAGTGCAGCCCTGCAATAACGGATACTGTTGCTATGGAAATGAATCTGCAGCCAATCACAGGGCACATATAGACAAACAACCATTCACACTCACATTTCATACCTATGGACAATTTGGAGTGGCTAATTAACCTAGCATGTTTTTGGAATGTCGGAGGAAACCGGAGAAAATCCACACATGCACACGGGGAGAACATGCAAACTCCACACAGAGATGGCCGAGGGTGGAATTGAACCCTGGTCTCCTAGCTGTGAGGTCTGAGCTCTAACCACTCGACCGCCATGCCGCCCCAGACCTCCATCATCTTGGGAGTGGGCTACACGAGTGGTTAGCGTGCAGGCCTCATAGCTACGAGACCCGGATTCAATTCCACTTTCGGCCATCTCTGTGTGAAGCCTACAGACACGCCCATATAAGGAAGTCCGCCCTCTGTGACATCACAAACGGCCAGTTTTACGACACCTTTTGAAACCGAGCATTTTGAGCCATCCCAAACTTCTTTCAAAGCGTATTTTTTAGCACGTAGGCCTCACAGCTAGGAGACCCGAGTTCAATTCCACCCTCGGCCATCTCTGTGTGGAGATTGCATGTTCTCGTCATGCATGTGTGGGTTTTCTCCGGGTACTCCGATTTCCTCACACATTCCAAAAACATGCTCGGGTGCTAGAGTCCATTTTAATTTAAGCTGAAACGCAACTCTGAATCCCCGCTGTCACTTCCTGTCTGCCTGGCACTCATTGTAGCTCCCCGAGGTAACAGACACACACACACATGCACAAGTCTTATTTATGTCTTAAATGGCTTATTTTTAATGCAATGATGTCTGTTATATTGGGTAATGGGCATATACTAAAGGTGACTATAGGGTTGCTATTTAATGTCTAGAGGGCTCTAATGATGTTAAAAACTGCATTTAGAAGGTTCCAAACAGGTTGTAAACTATGAAAATATACCACTTACAAGTAGGGAATTCTGGCTTCACGAGTGGTTAGCACGCATGCCACACAGCTAGGAGACCCGAGTTCAATTCCACCCTCAGCCATCTCTGTGTGGAGATTGCATGTTCTCCTCATGCATGCGTGGGTTTTCTCCGGGTACTCCGATTTCCTCCCACATTCCAAAAACATGCTCGGGTGCTAGAGTCCATTTTAATTTAAGCTGAAACGCAACTCTGAATCCCCGCTGTCACTTCCTGTCTGCCTGGCACTCATTGTAGCTCCCCGAGGTAACAGACACACACACACATGCACAAGTCTTATTTATGTCTTAAATTGCTTATTTTTAATTCAATGATGTCTGCTATATTGGATAATGGGCATATAAAGGTGACTATAGGGTTGCTATTTAATGTCTAGAGGGCTCTAATGATGTTAAAAACTGCATTTAGAAGGTTCCAAACAGATTGTAAACTATGAAAATATACCATTTACAAGTAGGGAATTCCGGCTTCACGAGTGGTTAGCACGCATGCCACACAGCTAGGAGACCCGAGTTCAATTCCACCCTCAGCCATCTCTGTGTGGAGATTGCATGTTCTCCTCATGCATGCGTGGGTTTTCTCCGGGTACTCCGGTTTCCTCCCACATTCCAAAAACATGCTCGGGTGCTAGAGTCCATTTTAATTTAAGCTGAAACGCAACTCTGAATCCCCGCTGTCACTTCCTGTCTGCCTGGCACTCATTGCAGCTCCCCGAGGTAACAGACACACACACACATGCACAAGTCTTATTTATGTCTTAAATGGCTTATTTTTAATTCAATGATGTCTGCTATATTGGATAATGGGCATATAAAGGTGACTATAGGGTTGCTATTTAATGTCTAGAGGGCTCTAATGATGTTAAAAACTGCATTTAGAAGGTTCCAAACAGGTTGTAAACTATGAAAATATACCATTTACAAGTAGGGAATTCTGGCTTCACGAGTGGTTAGCGCGCAGGCCACACAGCTAGGAGACCCGAGTTCGATTCCACCCTCAGTCATCTCTGTGTAGAGTTTGCATGTTCTCCCCGTGCATGCGTGGGTTTTCTCCGGGTACTCCGGTTTCCTCCCACATTCCAAAAACATGCTAGGTTAATTAGCGACTCCAAACAGCAACAGAAACTAACAAAACTGCTGTCCTGTCTATGGAAGAACAGCAGTGACAAGCACCTTTCAGCTCACGCCTCCACTCTTTCAGGATGAGGATGGATAGAATAGGCGATAATAATGACGTCACACTTACAATAATGACATTAATGAATGAAAAAAGTCGTGTTTATAATAAATACGCAACAACATGCCAGCGCAAACTCCCTCAAATTGAAACTTCAGGCAATGAAAAGAAGGAGCGAAGATGACTTGACATAAGAGGATCACGTCACAGCTCCTCGCTCCCCAACACATAAATCACTATACGTCTTTCTGATTGGCGACCAGTTGGCGTACAAGCAAGACGCAGCAGGGGGAGCAGGGGGGGGGTCGCCTTCTAAATCCTGCAGTGACTCATCACTAATTGCTGCATCATGAGCGTGTGAAATAAGACCAGGATTAATGTGCATCATTACGGCTCTGCTGTCAATGGGATATTAAGTTCCGTTAAAAAAAAAAAAAGAAGAAGAATCCAGCTTTACTGGTGGCTCTTGAATCCATTTAACGGCAGCGTGAGTCATGAGAAAAACCCGACTACATTCGTTTAAATCAAACTGTCCATTAAGATAAGACTGCAACTGTAAAGAAATCGAACAAAGCGAGTGGACACTTGAACACTTACAGTGGTGGGAAAAAGTGGTTGCCCACTTCCTGATGTTAGTCACTTATAAATAAATTAATTTCCTCTAAAAAGGCTGCGCTGTGGTCAAGTGGTTAGCGCACAGGTCTCGCAGCTAGGCGACCCTAGCTCAATCCCACCCTCGGCCATCTCTGTGTGGAGTTTGCATGTTCTCCCCGTGTCTTCGTGGTGGCGCCGTTAGAAAATTGTAAACAAATGTGGCTTTACTAGCAAGTAAAGCCACTTATCTGTCTACAGACACGCCCATATAAGGCAGTCCGCCCTCTGTGACATCACAAAAGGGCCAGTTTTACGACACCTTTTGAAACAGAGCGTTTTGAGCCATCTCAAACTTCTTTCAAGGCTCACTTCTAAATGCGTAAACCTCATTTATCGGAAACTTTGGCATCGTTTAATACGAGAATACAACATTTTTGTACTATATTATATATATTATATTTATAGGTCAGAAAAGTGGAAAAACGTAAGAGGTCCCCTTTAAGCATGTACAGTAAATTGGGTGACACCAAATTAAGGACAGCGATAAAAAAAAAATACTTTTTCAACATTTTATGTTAATTAAAAAAATAATAATTAATGTATTTTTTTGCGCACAGGCCTCACAGCGAGGAGACCCCAGTTCAATCCCAGCCTCGGCCATCTCTGTGTGGAGTTTGCATGTTCTCCCCGTGATTTCATGGTGGCGCCGTTAGAAAATTGTAAACAAATATGGTTTTACTAGCAAGTAAAGCCACTTATCTGTCTACAGACACGCCCATATAAGGAAGTCCGCCCTCTGTGACATCACAAAAGGGCCAGTTTTACGACACCTTTTGAAACAGAGCGTTTTGAGCCATCTCAAACTTCTTTCAGGGCTCACTTCTAAATGCGTAAAACTCATTTATCGGAAACTTTGGCATCGTTTAATACGAGAATACAACATTTTTGTACTATATTATATATATTATATTTATAGGTCAGAAAAGTGGAAAAACATAAGAGGTCCCCTTTAAGCATGTACAGTAAATTGGGTGACACCAAATTAAGGACAGCGATAAAAAAAAAATACTTTTTCAACATTTTATGTTAATTAAAAAAAAAAAAATTAATGTATTTTTTTGCGCACAGGCCTCACAGCGAGGAGACCCCAGTTCAATCCCAGCCTCGGCCATCTCTGTGTGGAGTTTGCATGTTCTCCCCGTGTCTTCGTGGTGGCGCCGTTAGAAAATTGTAAACAAATATGGCTTTACTAGCAAGTAAAGCCACTTATCTGTCTACAGACACGCCCATATAAGGCAGTCCGCCCTCTGTGACATCACAAAAGGGCCAGTTTTACGACACCTTTTGAAACAGAGCGTTTTGAGCCATCTCAAACTTCTTTCAGGGTTCACTTCTAAATGCGTAAACCTCATTTATCGGAAACTTCGGCATCGTTTAATACGAGAATACAACATTCTAACGACATTTATAGTCAGAAAAGTGGAAAAACGTAAGAGGTTCCCTTTAAGCATTTACAGTAAATTGGGTGACACATTAGCAAATTAAGGATTAAAAAAATATTTTTTCAACATTTTATGTTAATTTAATGAATGTATTTTTTAGCGTGCAGGCCTCACAGCTAGGAGATCCGAGTTCAATTCCACCCTCGGCCATCTCGGTGTGGAATTAATGAATTTAAACTAAAAATAATAACTGGTTGGGCTACCCTTAGTAGCAACAACCGCAATCAAACATTTGCGATAATTTGCAATGAGTCTCTTCAAGGAATTTTGGCTCACTCGTTTTTTGCAGAATTGTTGCAATTCAGCCACATTGGAGGCTTTTCCAGCGCAGACCATCACACTCCCACCACCATATTTTACTGTATGTATAATGTTCTTTATCTGAAATGTGGTGTTACCTTTACTCTATCTCCTTTACTCTTGTTATCGATCCAGATGGCTGCTAACAAAGCAGCCATTTCTCTCGGTTTATTGTTCACAACCCTAGTACATAGTACTACTAGTTACTAGTACATTCGAAAAGCGTTGCTAAACTGTTATAGCTTTTCATAGCCTTCAACAAATCGGACTTTGAGAACCAAAATGGACTTTTCCGAGCAGAGAGCGAGGTAGACGCTTATCCAAACAGACACCTGGATGACATCGGTCAATGTGACGAGTAGAAGGCCCGGGGGCGACCAGCACAGGGTCCTCCCGAGACCGCTCTGACCTTTGCTTGACCAGTGAGTCCAAATTGAAGTGATTGTTTATTTACTACAAACAATATAAGTTATATGATCTAATATAATGTACATAGAGTATATAATAGTCACTTATATGTTTAGTGGCGTGTGGTGAGATGTTGTTATAATGACAGTCAGGTATTTCACAGAGGGGCTGTAAAGGAGATGAGGTTCCAGGTTGGGAACAGCACCAGTGAGCAAGTTCTGGACTCGTCCAGATTTTTTAAATAAAGTTATGTGAGAGCCATTTATTGACATTAAAAAAGGAATCCAGTGAGTTAGAATTGTTTGGGACAATTGGTAAATACAGTTGTTTGTCAGTGACTGAACTGTGGGACGACAAATAAAAACAGTAATGGACCAAGAATGGATCCCTGTGGCACACCAGAAGACAGACACAAAATCATTCATTTTTACAGCCAGTCAAATATGACTTGAACCACTGAGAAAATTAATCACAACAGTGTTGGGAATCCAAGGAAATACAACTGAGCATTATGAGCAACTGAGCATTATACAACCGGAATAGGTGCAGATTCTGGAAGATCTATAAAGGTTTATGGTGTGTAGCTCCCCTATAGGAGTCCGTAACTAAATACAACTGGCTGAAAATGAGCATTTTAGGTCCAAACAACAATTGCACACAAGCATGAGTCTTCTTTTCTCTTATGGAGGTGACTATAGGGATGTTATTTCATGTCTAGAAGGCTCTAATGATGTTAGAAACTGTATTTAGAAAGTGGTAAGTAGGTTTTCTATGCTGGACAAAGAATGGATCCCTGTGGCACACCAGAAGACAGACACAAAATCATGACTTGAACCACTGATAAAATTAATTACAACAGACCGTGTTGGAAATCCAAGGAAATACAACTGGAATAGGTGCAGATTCTGGAAGATCTATAAAAGTTTTTGGTGTGTAGCTCCCCTATAGGAGTCCATAACTAAATAGAACTGGCTGAAAATGAGCATTATAGGTCCAAACAACAATTGCACACAAGCATGAGTGACTATAGGGATGTTATTTCATGTCTAGAGGGCTCTAATGATGTTCATTCATTCATTCATTTTCTACCGCTTATCCTCACGAGGGTCACAGGGGGTGCCGGAGCCTATCCCAGCTGTCTCCGGGCAAGAGGCGGGGTACACCCTGGACTGGTGGCCAGCCAATCACAGGGCACATATAGACAAACAACCATTCACACTCACAATTTGGAGTCGTCAATTAACCTAGCATGTTTTTGGAATGTGGGAGGAAACCGGAGTACCCGGAAAAAACCCACGTATGCAAAGCCAGGGTGGGATTGAACTCAGGGTCTCCTAGCTGTGAGGGCTGCGCGCTAACCACTCGTCCACCATGCAGCCCACTCTAATGATGTCAGAAACTGCATTTAGAAGGTCACAAGTAGGTTTTCTATGCTCTAACTACAAAAATATCGGATTTATCCAACTTTGCGGAAATTCACTTATTATAGTCGAGTCTCAGAAAACGGTCGGGTGGACGGTGGACTCTACGGGATCACACTAGTGTGTTAAAAAATGACCTAAATGCCCCAAGTCATCCTTGTTCTTCCCGGCAAATCGCCCATGCACGAAGACTGAAGTCCTCCTGTCACAATGAATCCCTTCACTTGCTCCGTTCTATCGACTTTCTTTCACCCGCCCCCTTCTCTTTGCGCTCTCTTTGGAAACATGTGTTTGAAATTTTCACTCAATATGAGTAATTAACATATACAGAAAAGTACATTAAAAGCGCTCAAAAGGATGACGCAGCTTTCATCTTCCTTTATGTGGATTAACATATCAACTTTTTTTTTTTACATTGGAAGAAACACAAATGGAGTAAAATTGCGCTTTGATGATGAAGTATTCATAAGGAATACTCTGCCCTTTACTTAGGAAGCCTCGGGATAAGGATGTTCAAGTGCAGTGGATTGGTAAATAACACACACAACTTCACTCTGTCAGCCCAGCATCCTTCAGAGGCCCTGGTGTGTGCGTCACTGTGAGGTAATTAAGGGTTGTGAGTTCGGGACCTTTTTTTGCTTGGGTCTGCCTACACCGCTCACATTTGTTCTTAAATAATGCATGGTGTCTCTAATTACAGTGCATCTTCTCTGCTCTTTTGCATTTGTGTGTGTATGTTTTTTTTTTATTTATTTTTTTAAAACAGTCACTTTCAAACTGTAACTCTGTCAGTGGGTGTTGTGGCAATGTTTGTGAGAAAACATTGCCACCTTCTGGTTACTCCAACTTCAGTGGAGATGTTTTTATCACGGAGAACAACTCCACAAAAGCTATGTCCTATCGCAGGAAAAACTTTTTTTTATAGCAATCAAAAAAAAAAATGTCAGATTTTTTTTTGCAAAAAAAAAAAATGAAAAAATCTAAAATTTTCATTGTCATTGTCTAAAACAGGGGTCCCCAAACTTTTTCCAGTGAGGGCCCCATGACTTTTCCCTCCTCTGAAGGGGGGCCAGGGTCAGGGTGGTTTGTTTGTTTGTTTATGTTCTATGACTGGGGCAAAGTGTGGTTGCAGTCACGTCACAATAGGTTACCATTTCCAGTTCTATGACAGAAAAATGACCGTGCTTTATTGTTCAGGGGGCCGGGACAAATGTGGAAGTGGGCCGTGTCCGGCCCCCGGGCCTTAGTTTGGGGACCACAGGTCTAAAATGATTAAAATGATTGGAAACATACATAAAATAAATGTAATCGTCTATATCGCGATAGGAATATATATATATATATATATATATATACGTGTGTGTAGATTCACGATGAATTGTTTAGAAAACTGAAATTTTTAAACACTTTAAAGTCTTCCGGAAAAAAGGAAAATAAGGAAAATTCTGATCCATATATATATATATATATATATATATATTTGTATGTATGAACAGCTTCAAATCACATAGAACACGTGACTGAAACTCTATTTACCTAACAGCATGAAAACATTTGAATCACGCTCAAACCTTGCTTTATTATGAGCAACGAGGGGTTGCGTTCGAAGACGCCACGTAATTTAAGAGCGATTCCAAGTTTCAGTTCATTTCCCGAGATTTCCAAGCGTATTAAAATTCCCCAATTCGTACTTACTTCGCGATAGGAATATCCACTCATTTTTCTTTCTTTGTCTTTATGTTTATTCAGACCACATATTCACACATCATAAAACGGTAGCGTGATGCTCGGAGTGTCCCTGAATTACGGGTACATCTCGCGGTAACAACAATACGGAAGTCCGGAGAAATTCCGAGGCTAACCGGACGAGAGACGATTATGTGAGTTAAAGACGTACATATACTATATATATATATATATACGTAGTGTTGGAATTGAAGTACACAGGTATCACGACTGTTATGAGCAAATAAATAAACAAATCGAAAAGTATTCGTGCTACACAATCGATTACTGTTGAAAGTAAATAACAGGAATGCGACACACGGGAATAAGCTAATTTCCTGGCAGCTTATAGTACCGATAAAGTATTTTTTACTGCTAATCTTATCTGTAGTAGTTATTTGTTGTTTAGGTCAGAATGATAGGGGGTCAATACTTTGTGTTGTGTACATAAAGAATATGTATATGTACAAAGTAGTTGTAGTTGGTGCATATAGGCTGCCCCCCCCCCCCCCCATTTTATTGTTGTTAATGAAAGCAAAGCATCCAGCTGTGACTAAATCCATGGTTTTCCCAAACGGAAACATATCCGCTTCGCCGGCAGATGTGTGCTCCTCATTTCTCCCCAGAGGCGCAATCCGCCAAACCATGAAAGACTGAAGAGCTCATTTGAAGCTCCTTTGGGCTTTACGCTGCAGACAGAAGACAAATAGCAGCCTGGTGTTGTCCTGAGGCAAAGTGGACTGTAATCAAAAACCGGGTCAATAGCCGACAAGTTTGCTGTGCTGCTGAATTAGCTCCGATAGGTTTCCTTGTATTTGCCTGTTGCATCAGTTTCTATTGTTTTTGTTCAGAAGGACTTCTGCAATTAAGATTCAATGTTAATAAATTGAATACTTTCAAAGTTCGGAGACCAGGGTTCAATTCCACCCTCGGACATCTCGGAGAGATTATGTCTCTGAGGATGCAGGAAACACCCATATGCAAAAATGTAAGTCAATAAAAATAACTGGGTGGCACGGCGGACGAGTGGTTAGCGCGCAGACCTGACAGCAAGGAGACCAGGGTCCAATTCCACCCTCGGCCATGTCTGTGTGGAGTTTCTCCAGGTACTCCGGTTTCCTCCCACATTCCAAAAAAAACATGCTAGGTTAATTAGCGACTGTGAATGTGAGTGTGAATGGTTGTTTGTCAATTGATACTGACACAACTAAGAAATGCTGCAGACGTTTGAGAGACAGTATGAATTTCCTGCCTCAAAAAAAAACACAACCTAAACTCCAATTCCTCAACTTTACAGAGTGGAAGGTGAAATACTACATAAAAATATTGCATTATTAATATGATATACGATCAAAACAGTGGTTAATTGGCTCTCAAATACAGTGTTGACGGTAGCATCGTTAGCATCAACATCCAGGACAATAATTATTTTAAAAAATATATAAGCGAATGTTTGACCAGTCATATTTTATATTTAAGTTTTCATTAACTGTAAGGGTGCACATTACAGACGGTTGAGTGGTTAGCGCGCAGACCTGACAGCAAGGAGACCAGGGTCCAATTCCACCCTCGGCCATCTCTGTGTGGAGTTTGCATGTTCTCCCCGTGCATGCGTGGGTTTTCTCCGGGTACTCCGGTTTCCTCCCACATTCCAAAAAAAAAAACATGCTAGGTTAATTAGCGACTCCAAATTGTCCATAGGTATGAATGTGAGTGTGAATGGTTGTTTGTCTATATGTGCCCTGTGATTGGCTGGCCAATCTTAATTGTTATGCTATTAAAATGACATTATTTTTCCTCATATTATGAATTTATCGTCATTAAATTGGTCCTTTTTTTGTTTTTCAATAACTTTATTTTTATTTATTTTTTTGTAAAAATACAACTGTATATTCCATTTCTGGTGTTCTTTAAAAAAAAAAATCAAAATTTTCATTCCATAATAATATTTTGACTTTAGAGTCTGCAACCTAATTTTCCAAAATTATAATTAGTGTACAACTTTTCTCTATTCATATTTTGACATTCTTCTAATAAAATTAAAATTTTTAAAAATTTTTGCTGTTGCTGTTTTCTTGTTAAACAATATTTTTATATTACATATTATAATATTCGACCAGCACCCCTGCGGCCTTCGTGAGGAAAAGCGGTAGAAAATGAACAAATTAATGAATTTTCAAAGTTACAGCAAAGAAAACCTGTTTATGACTTCATAAATACATGATTAGAGCCCTGTAGACATGATATAACACCCCTATAGTCACCTTGACGCTCATAGTGTCAATCATATTCATTGTTTACACCACATTGCTGCAAGGACTTGAGATGGCTGCTGGCTACCGAGCGAGCGAGCTAACCGATTGGTCTCGAATGTATTTCTTAAGAAACCAAAAATGGACCACTTCCACATTGCAGTGAAGGAAAACTTTTTTGCACCAATATATTCGGACCCTCAGGCCCACTACAGTTTCTGTTTTTACAGCTTTTCACATTTGTTTCCCGCACTCAGATTTGCACCCCAGCTTGGGGCAGTCACGGATGAAGTACTGTGAGGTCTGTGCGCTAACCACTAGACCACCGTGCCGCCTGAATATATAATATGTAAAAAATTTTTTTTTTTTTTTTTTTAAATAATTTTTAAACACTTCCAAGTCTTCCAGAAAAATGGAAAATAAGAAAAATTCTGATCCTCTACAGGAATAATATCCAACGGTGGAGCAACCATGTTTTTGCAGCTCCAGCAGAATCGGAACGGATGTTTTTTTAAAAAATGAAAGTTAAAATATGGGGGAATTTTTTTTTTTTTAAAAGTGACGGCGCTGGGAAAGAATGGCAAAATACCAGTAAAGATGGGAGGGTTTAACTGGGTCAAATGTGGTGGAAATTTTCCCTAATTTTTAAAAGCAAAATGTCGGCCAATATGGCTCCCTTGTATGTTATGTTTTGTTTATTCAACATAAGCTCCTTTATTGAAAGGAAAAATCCAAACAACCTTGTTGGTAAGTTTATTGAACGTGATGCATTTACATGCAACGTGTAAAGTGTACTCGCCACACATCCATGCCTCATGGGAAAAAAAAAAAAAAAAACCAACCATGCGTAACATAAGTCGAAACCTCTGGAGGCTAGGAATGGACTGTGCGTCCCGACTAAGGATTCCTACAGAAGAGTGGCGTTCAAATGCACTTGAGCAGGTAGGAGTTGCAGTTGGCTCCTCTGCCGCAGTCGCAGAGCTTTCCGATCCGTGGGCCGAACTTCATGGCACAGCGGTCGCCGATCCCACACTAGGGAGGAAAACGGGGACACGCTCATTGACCACAACGTTCTTTGACCATATTGCTCCATTCATGTACCCCGTTTTCTGGAATGGTGACTTATTGAAATGGATAATTTGACACCTCGGAAAACGGGGTGTCCAAAGTGTGGGCCAAAAATTAGCAGTACGTTTACAAAACTGAACAAGTCAGAATATGAACAGAAAAGTTATTAAATGACTCTAATTCTTATAATTGCAATACATCATCAGTTGGCTGAAACTGTTTTTTTAATTTTTATAATTAAATTTTATAATAATAATTATTATTATTATTATTTTAATTTTATAATAATTTATATAATTTTTTCATTATTTTTAAAATTATTTAAAACAAAAGAAAGTTGTAATTTCATCAAATGACCTCCTTTCATTTTTCACTATGTGGAAAAACTTAGGACGCCCCTGCTCTACACTCTCATGTTAGCTTGACATTGACGTTCTGCTCCAATTTCAGCTCAACATTTGCAATAAGTTGTAATTATTACACTAAGTCACAAGTGCAGATTGGCAATAGTTTCCAAGATATAATATTGGGTCAAAATCAGAAATGTATGCGAAATAAGGGTGGTTAGCACGCACAGGCCACACAGCTAGGAGACTCGAGTTCAATTCCACCCTCGGGCCATTTCCGGGTACTCCGGTTTCCTCCCACATTCCAAAAACATGCTAGGTTAATTAGCGACTCCAAATTGTCCATAGGTATGAATGTGAGTGTGAATGGTTGTTTGTCTATATGAGCCCTGTGATTGGCTAATTTTCTTTCTTTATTAATTAATTAATTCATTTTTTAAATTAATTTTATTAAATAAATTTTTACACTTTTAAGTCATTTTTACTTTTATATTTTGTCATGATTCCATTATTTTTATTTTATCAACCATGGTTGTTTGTCTATATGAGCGCTGTGATTGGCTAATTTTCTTTCTTAATTAATTAATTAATTAATTTATGTATTTATTTTATCAAATTAATTTTTACACTTTTAAGTCATTTTTATTTTTACATTTTGTCATGATTCCATTATTTTTATTTTATCATCCATGGTTGTTTGTCTATATGAGCCCTGTGATTGGCTAATTGTCTTTCTTTATTAATTAATTAATTAATTAATTTGTTTATTTTATCAAATTATTTTTTACACTTTTAAGTCATTTTTACTTTTATATTTTGTCATGATTCCATTATTTTTATTTTATCAACCATGGTTGTTTGTCTATATGAGCCCTGTGATTGGCTAATTTTCTTTCTTTCTTAATTAATTAATTTATTTATTTATTTATTTTATCAAATTATTTTTTACACTTTTAAGTCATTTTTACTTTTATATTTTGTCATGATTCCATTATTTTTATTTTATCAACCATGGTTGTTTGTCTATATGAGCCCTATGATTGGCTGGCCACCAGCCTGGCCACCCCCGCCTCTCGGCCCGAAGACAGCTGGGATAGGTTCCGGCACCCGCCGCGACCCTCGTGAGGATAAGCGGTAAAAAAAAAAAAAAAACAATCAGACTTTCTTGGAAACTACAAGACAGATAATTATAAGCATCTGGTGGCAAACCTCCTGAAGTCCTACAAATGAAAGGCAAGTATCTTAATGGGCGTAATAAATAATGACCTTGCATTCACTCGGTATTGGATCAATACCAGAATTAGCTGTATCGCCCAACCCCTCTAATGGAACTTTCTTAATAAGAACAGGACAAGAGAATTGAAACACTTCCTTTCCGAGTCGGATAGCAATCTCCTGCATGGGACTCCGGAATTGCGGCAAGAAAATACGGTTATTGGCTTTTGCGTTAATTGGAGCGACACACTTGCTTTAGTCAACAGCAATACATCGCACAAAGCGAGCATGGACCCCCGGGTGTATCATTTGCATCAGCGATAATATATATATAATATATATATAATATATATATATAGTTACCAGCGGGATGCTGCCTCGCTTCTCCGTGGAAACCCGGTTATGCACCTTGCCCAGTAAAACCTCCAGTGCTTCCACCTGCTCGGCAAAAAAACACACGTCAACGTTACTTCATATCTTATTTGTTACATTTTATATTAGTATTTATTGAATTTCTTCTGCCTGGATGGTGCAAAATATTTTCACAAATTTCACATAAATTTAAATTAGGCACTGGATTAAATAAATACTTCACTCATCTTCAAACGGGAATATGTTTTTCCACTTTTTAATGATTTTACAGTGTTGTGTGATGTTTTTAAATAAAGAAAAATACTTTAATTCCAAATTTTATATTTAGTTTGAATCAATTTGGGGTCATATCTGCACAAGATAATCTATAATAATATTATTAATACCACTAGTACTACTACTACTACTAGTACTGTCTACACTAATACAGTTTTTTTTCAACATGTAACCAAGAAAGTGTCATTCACCCATAATAGCAATCATGCCATTGACAAAATGCTGTGTGCAAAAAAATAAGAAATAAAACCATCATTTTTTTTTATTTCTGGAGGTTAAAAAATATAAATATGATTAAAAAAATAATTTAATATAATTTAATAATTATTATTAAAATTAAAATATTCCTGTATACAAGCAATAATAATCTAACAAAATTAAAATGTAATTTTTATAGCTCTGATTGTATATATGTGTGTGTGTGTCCAAAAAAATAAGAAATAAAACCATCATCAAAATCATTTAATTTTTTTTTAATTTCTGGAAGTTAAAAAAATATAAATATGATTAAAAAATAATTTCATATAATTTAATAATTATTATTAAAATTAAAATATTCCTGTATTCAAGCAATAATAAACTAACAAAATTAAAATGTAATGTTTATAGCTCTGATTGTATATATGTGTGTGTATGTGTGTGTCCAAAAAAATAAGAAAAAAAAAACCATCATCAAAATCATTTAATTTTTTTTTAATTTCTGGAGGTTAAAAAAATATAAATATGATAAAGAAATTCATATAATTTAATAATTATTATTACAATTAAAATAGTCCTATATACAAGCAATAATAAACTAACAAAATTAAAATGTAATTTTTATAGCACTGATTGTATATATGTGTGTGTATGTGTGTGTGTGTCCAAAAAATAAGAAATAAAACCATCATTAAAATCATTAAATAATTTCTGGAGGTTAAAAAAATATATAAATATGATTTAAAAATTCATATAATTTAATAATTATTATTAAAATTAAAATATTCCTGTATATAATCAATAATAAACGAACAAAATTAAATTGTAATGTTTATAGCTCTGATTGTATGTGTGTGTGTAGAGGGGTATTGTTTGTTATAGTGGTATGATTCTCGCTTAGGGTGCGAGAGGTCCCGAGTCCAATTCCCGGACAAGTCCTCCCTGTCCTTGGACCTTATTATTGCAAATTTCCCCACTGAGGGACGAATAAAGGAATCTTAGATACAGGAAGGCAGACCAACAGCAATAATAATCATACTAATAACAGGTGACAAATAAAACGTGACAAAAACAATACAGAAAGTACACGTCTGTGTACATGACGGCTACTAACCAGTTCTCGGTCTGCCGCTGGTTCGTTTCTGTCCACTTCCAAGTCCTCAGCAGAAACCTCCTGGGACGTCTGGCCGTGACAAAGGACGGCCAGCAGGCTGACCATCAGGCTGACCATCAGCACTCCGCGGAAAACAGAGGAACTCTCCATGGTTCTGGGAAGTACGCCTATATAAGAAAGGAGGAGAAGCGACGACAAGATGAGTGGAGCTGCACAAGTTCTCAGCAGGTTCACGTCCACGGGATCATTGCTGCCCTCTTATAAGGACTTATGGCCCCGCCCGGAAAGGGGGCCACTGCGACAGGTTTGGAGCAGCATGCTGAAAAGTCCCTGGACTGATCGCCAGCCAATCACAGGGCACATATACACTGTAAGAAAAAAAAAAACAACGTAGTAGTTTTTACGTAAAAAAACTGTCAGCTGTGGTTGCCAGAATAATCCTTTAAAAATGACAATAGAAATGTAAACAGTCTTACAGGCTAAACTGTACATTTTACAGTTTAAATGTTGATTTTTGTTTATTTTTATGTTAAGTCAGGGTTGTCCAAAGTTGGTCTGCAGCTTGTTTTTTTATTGGCCTATGTAACAGCAAAAATTGGAGGAAAATAGAGAAAAAAGGTGTAATGAAAATAAGTTGAACTGGTAAGACTAATCTAATAAATATAATAATAATAGAGAATTATATATATAATATTCAATTATTATTATATTTATTATATTAGAATTATATATACATAATATAATAAATATAATAATAATAGAGAATTATATATAATATTCTATTATTATATTAGAATTATATATACATAATATAATAAATATAATAATAATAGAAAATTATATATATAATATATATAATAGAATAAATATACTAATACTAATATAATAAATATAATAATAATAGAGGATTATATATATATATATAATTCTCTATTATTATTATATTTATTTATTATTGTCAAAACTATGAGTTTTTTACAGGGTGTGTCCTACATAAAAATAAATTAATACAATAAAATGAAAATTAAATTAATTCTATTATTATATTTATATTATATATAAATATATATAATATAATATATAATATATATCTATTATATGTATAAAGAGAATATATATATAATTCTCTATTATTATTATATTCATTATATTATAATTATATATATAATTTAATTTTCATTTTATTGTATTAATTTATTTTAATGTAGGACACACCCGATAAAAACTCATAGTTTTGACATTCTAAATCCTGTAATATGCATCTTGCAGGTATTCAACACTTTTCAAATCGAGGTTTACAAATGAAAAAGAAAATGCAGATCGTCTCTGTGTAATTTCACAGCTTCCTCTTAGATGGATTCATCATGTTTTGGCCTTTGGGTACAGTAACAGATTAAATCCACCAGGTTTCACTTGATGCTGCAGCCATCACATTAGAATCCATGATAATTGCTATCATCAATTACCCGTTACAAGGAATACAAACCTGGAAGCGACAGAACAGCACATCCCCGTCTTTAATACCAAGGAAGAGTGTGCTGAGGAAAAGGCAGGAAGCAGAACTGGTAAGGGAGCAGAGATGATGATGCTGAGGTTCTCATTGGGAGTGACCAGGATGGATAGGATCAGGGACGAGTACATCAGAGAGACATTACATGTTAGAGGCCCTTTATCTCCAAGGCCTCTAACATGTTGAGGTTCTCATTGGGAGTGACCAGGATGGATAGGATCAGGGACGAGTACATCAGAGAGACATTACATGTTAGAGGCCCTTTATCTCCAAGGCCTCTAACATGTTGAGGTTCTCATTGGGAGTGACCAGGATGGATAGGATCAGGGACGAGTACATCAGAGAGACATTACATGTTAGAGGCCCTTTATCTCCAAGGCCTCTAACATGTTGAGGTTCTCATTGGGAGTGACCAGGATGGATAGGATCAGGAACGATGGCGTGGTGTCTTTGAACGCAACCCCTCATTGCTCATAATAACATGGTTAAAGTATGATTCAAATGCTATGATATTATTAAATAAACTCATGTTAGGTAAATAGTTTTGGGTAAATAGCTTTATTTAAATATTAGTTGAAAGTTAATTTGGAGCTGTTAATACATAAACGTATATAAAACATATACAGATAATATAATTCTGTGATAAATAAAGAATAAAATCCAGTAAAATTGAGCATATCTCAGATATACTGTAATTGCAAATGGTGATTAATCATGACTACTTCATTTAAAAACGTGATTAATTTGATTAAAACCCTAATATACGCATATAAGAGCAGCCAGAGAAAATTATTTTGGGTTGAAAAAAAAATGATGCAAAAACAAATTCATCTATAAACAACTCATACTTAATTTATTTTCAATTTATTTATTAAATGAATTTATTTTCCTGTATTTATTTATTTTTATTGTTTTAAAAAATATATATATTTATTTTATTTATTTAATGCAGACTCAGGCGTGCTAGTCGTGAGGAATTATCCAATATCACTTAAAAAAAAGTAATTATTAATTTAATATTATGTCGAGCGTCAGTGGTGTAATGTAATACTCGTCCGTGTGGCAACACGTAGCTGATTGTTTCGTTCCTCCAATATACTTTGTGATGCACGTGAGAAGTCGTGTTGACAGTCATGGCGAAGTTTTTAAAAAGGATTAAAACAATTATTATATTGGAATTAAATGTACTGTACAAAGTGTCTTTTCGTAACATTTTGGTTAGCCGAAAGAATTATTCAAATGTAAAAAAAACCGTGCTGTGGCTAAGAAAAGGTTGAAAAACACTGCTTCAGACAACTAGTGTCGACTCAGTTAGCCTAGCTAGTTCAGTTATGCGTTGCTATACCTACAGCGGACAGCAGGGGGCGCCGCGCCTTCATGTTAACCGTGCAGAAGCTCGCAAGACCTCCGTTTCCTGAAACGCATACTTCTGGATTAGGAAGAACACACCCAGTGACATCAGTGAAGTTTGAAGAAGAAGAAAAAAAAAGTTCCAACTGTAAGTGTGCACAGAAGAAGCAACAGGACCAAAGGGGTCCTGGTCGGAATTCTTTGGATATAAGGCGTTTTTTTGGGGGGCTTTTTGGGGGAGGTTGGCGGCCAAAGTGTGTTGTTTATTCGTCAAGTGTACTTTAAAGGTGGAGTTTTTTTTTGAAGATGTCAACTTCAGACGAGACAGACGGGCCGAGGCCGAGATATGGATGTAAGTTGTCATTCAGTTTTTTCCATATGCTAAACTGGCGCCTACTTTCCGGAAATGATTGTTTTACGATGTTGGCGTAAAACGCCCACTCAAACTTTGAAGGTGTCTTTGATTTTTTTTTTTTTAACACACCCTAACTAGATCATGGCAGCACGGTTACAACCTCATGCTAACTTCCGCATTTTTTTATATTTTATTTTGAAATGATAACATTCCAACATGAACACACAGTGAGGCCTTTTTCCTGTCTTGAAGTGACTCGAACTAGCTAAGCTATGAAGAAAACTTGTAGAAGTTTCTAGAAGTAATGTGCGTTTAAGCAACAAAAACAGCCGGAGGCGTCATGGAGGAAGTATACGTGATGCCACACAGCAGGAGGGGGGGCCAAACTTTTTCTACTGAGGGCCAAATACTTAATGTAGTATTACGGCGTGGCTTATTTGATTCAGACAAGCTGAGCAAGTTATATTACGGAACATCACGTGGTTACATTTGCATATTCAACATGTCAGTAACGGAGTAGAAAGACGCTTGTTCAATCTTGCACCCCTTTTCAATGTTTACAGTGGATCATTCCACATTTGCCCTTCAGAAGCCACAGTCCTGCTAATAAGCAACAAGGCAACTAAAATGAAAGGAAAGCTATGCAAAACTGTGGTGAGACCAGCCATGTTGTTTGGTCTAAAGAGGAAAAGACAGGAAGCAGAACTGGAGGTAGCAGAGATGATCATGTTGAGGTTCTCATTGGGAGTGACCAGGATGGATAGGATCAGAAACGAGTACATCAGAGTGACATTACATGTTAGAGGCCCTTTATCACCAAGGCCTCTAACATGTTGAGGTTCTCATTGGGAGTGACCAGGATGGATAGGATCAGGAACGAGTACATCAGAGGGCCATTACATGTTGAGGTTCTCATTGGGAGTGACCAGGATGGATAGGATCAGGAACAAGTACATCAGAGAGACATTACATGTTAGAGGCCCTTTATCTCCAAGGCCTCTAACATATTGAGGTTCTAATTGGGAGTGACCAGGATGGATAGGATCAGGAACGAGTACATCAGAGGGACATTACACGTTAGAGGCCCTTTATCTCCAAGGCCTCTAACATGTTGAGGTTCTCATTGGGAGTGACCAGGATGGATAGGATCAGGAACAAGTACATCAGAGAGACATTACATGTTAGAGGCCCTTTATCTCCAAGGCCTCTAACATATTGAGGTTCTAATTGGGAGTGACCAGGATGGATAGGATCAGGAACGAGTACATCAGAGGGACATTACATGTTAGAGGCCCTTTATCTCCAAGGCCTCTAACATATTGAGGTTCTAATTGGGAGTGACCAGGATGGATAGGATCAGGAACGAGTACATCAGAGGGACATTACATGTTAGAGGCCCTTTATCTCCAAGGCTTCTAACATGTTGAGGTTCTCATTGGGAGTGACCAGGATGGATAGGATCAGGAACGAGTACATCAGAGGGACATTACATGTTAGAGGCCCTTTATCTCCAAGGCCTCTAACATGTTGAGGTTCTCATTGGGAGTGACCGGGATGGATAGGATCAGGAACGAGTACATCAGAGTGACATTACATGTTAGAGGCCCTTTATCTCCAAGGCCTCTAACATGTTGAGGTTCTCATTGGGAGTGACCGGGATGGATAGGATCAGGAACGAGTACATCAGAGTGACATTACATGTTAGAGGCCCTTTATCTCCAAGGCCTCTAACATGTTGAGGTTCTCATTGGGAGTGACCGGGATGGATAGGATCAGGAACGAGTACACCAGAGAGACATTACATAGTTTAGTTAATACATAGGCCTCTAACATCGTCTTCTAACAGGGATGACCCAGTGGCCTGAAGAGCAGGGGAGCTTTGCACCACCGCTAGCCTCAAAAGGGGTTCTTTGTATTACTTGCCCCTGTCACCCCCCCCCCCCCACCCATTATTTGGGAGCACCGCTCTGGTCTGTATCGCATGAATCACCTCACAAACACTCACCGCTTTGTTTTTATTATTTTCAGTCCAGGCTGCACGGCGGTGTAGTGGTTAGCGCACAGACCTCATTCCAAAAACATGCTAGCTTAATTAGCGATTGTTTGTCTATATGTGCCCTGTGATTGACTGGCCAATTTTAAGTGTTATGCTATTAAAATGACATTATTTTTCCTCATATTATGAATTTATCGTCATTAAATTGGGCATTTTTCCGCCTTTGAATAACTTTATTTTTATTTTTAATTTTTTCTTGTAAAAATACAACTGTATATTCCATTTCTAGTGTTCTTTTTTTTTTTTAATCTAAATTTTCATTCCATAATAATATTTTGACTTGAGAGTCTGCAACCAAATTTTCCAAAATTATTATTATTATAAATTATAATAATAATGAAATATAATAAATTATTAGGGTACAACTTTTCTTTGACATTCTTCTAATAAAATTACTATTTAAAAAATTTTTGCTGTTACTGTTTTCTTGTTAAACAATATTTTTATATTACATATTATAATATTTGACCAGTCCAGGGTGTACCCCGCCTCTTGCCTGAAGACAGCTGGGATAGACTCCAGCACCCTTGCGACCCTCGTGAGGATAAGCGGTAGAAAATGAATGAATATTTTGACATTCTTCTCATAAAATTACTATTTTTTAAATTTTTGCTGTTGCTTTTTTCTTGTTAAACAATATTTTTATATGACATATTATAATATTCGACCAGTCCAGGGTGTACCCCGCCTCTCGCCTGAAGAGAGCTGGGATAGACTCCAGCAGGATAAGCAGTAGAAAATGAATGAATTTTCATTCTAAATAATAAACATGCCCACAAAATAGAGTATAGTTGTCAATCAGGTGACCCTGACTTCCTCTAAAAAGTCCCTCGGTGTCATGAACTATGGAGGAATCAGCGACTGTGTGGAAATTGGGCAACATGATCCCACCAGAGAAGCTGTTTGTGGAAAAAAAATGAAATTATAATACATATTTGGCTTCTTTAACATGATTTTTTTGTGCTCTAGCTGTTCTGGATGGAGTGGAACGACTCACGGCGGAGGAGATGGATGAGAGGCGGCAGCAGAATATGGCCTACGAGTACCTATGTCACCTGGAAGAGGCAAAAAGGTAAGATCTGGAAGTCTATTCAGGGAATGAGCATCGTACTTTGGTACGGGACAAAAAATTACAAAAAAAAAACATTAAAAAAATTATTATTATTATTTCTAATTATATTATATATTAATATAAATATATTAATACATATATTATTATATTAAATTTAATTATATTATTGAAATAAAAATTAGAAGAAAAAAATCAAAAAATTTACCAAAACTATATTAGGAAAGCAGGAAGTGAACAAATGTAGCAGCTACTGATTATAAAAGTACCAGATGGAGGGGTAGGATTTAATAAGCTTTGCTTCTTCCTACTCCTTTTGGACATGTGGAACTGGGAACTGATTATGCGATGCGTTCAATTGTAATCTGATGCATGTTCAAATGAAATAAAACCATTACCATCAACTACGTGGAATCAAACTATGGGATGGATTGAGTAAGGACCTCAAACAATGCACAACGATGAGCCAATTCAAGAAACAATAGTACCCATTATGTTCTTGTATGGTCATATCACCTTGTACTTTGGTACGTGACGAAAAAAAAAAATTACTATATTAGGAAAGCAGGAAGTGAACAAATGTAACAGTTACCGATTGTAAAAGTACCAGATGGAGGGGTAGGATTTAATAAGCTTTGCTTCTTCCTACTCCTTTTGGACATGTGGAACTGTGAACTGATTGTGTGATGCATTCAATTGTAATCTGATGCATGTTCAAATGAAATACAACCATTACCAAGTACAGTTGTACTATAAGTTGCCTTATCAACTAACCGACATTTTCAACGCGTCACAATTTAAAAAAAGATTTAGGGGCTGATTTCAGACACGTTATGCACACGTCGGCGGTTGGATGTCTGCAGGCCCATATTTTCATGCGAGTATGCTAACAGCCGAGTATGTTTGCCTTTTGGTGACTCAGGGTCGGACTCCTTGCGGGCTCACAGATTTAAAAGAGGAAGAATTGTATGAGACAGGAAGTGACTCAGACCCCTGTTGATTTTTGTGTCTCCAACGGTTGCCACAGGAACGTGTCGTTGTCATAGAAATAGGTTCCGGTGTGAGCGCTGAGGTGTGTTTGTGTGTCGTGGTGTGAAAGTGGATTGTTTATTTTTGGTACTTTTATGGTACTTTTGTGATACTGAGGAATATTAAAGTTGACGCTCAACTTGAGCATTTTTCATGACTTGGCTTACTCCACCTGCATGCGTCAGACCACGCTAGAGCAGACTTTCCCCATTGATTACAATGTTTTAATCAAATTAATCATGTTTTTAAATTAAGTAGTCATGATTAATCACCATTTGCGACTACAGTATGTCTGAAATATGCTAAATTTTACTGGATTTTATTACGTATTTATCACAGGATTATATTATTTGTATATATTTTATATACGTTTATATAAAATATTTGGCCCGCGGGCTGCGTGTTTGAGACCCCTGCCATACAGCATCCATATCAAACTTGCGCGGGGCTACAATAACATTAAACTTTCATATTAAGGTGTGGGCCTAAACTAGCGTACTGCGGGCCACATTTGGCCCGCGTGCCGCATGTTTGAGACCCCTATCATACAGCATCCATATCAAAACTTGCGCGGGCCGCACTAACATTAAACTTTCATATCAAGGCGGGGGCCTGAACCAGCGTCCTGCGGGCCACATTTGGCCCGCGGGCCGCGTGTTTGACACCACTGCCATACAGCATCCATATCAAAACTTGCGCGGGCCGCACTAACATTAAACTTTCATATCAAGGCGGGGGATTAAACTAGCATCCTGCGGGCCACATTTGGCCCGCGGGCCGCGTGTTTGAGACCCCTGCCATACAGCATCCATATCAAAACTTGCGCGGGGCCACAATAACATTAAACTTTCATATCAAGGCGGGGGCCTAAACTAGCATCCTGCGGGCCACATTTGGCCCGCGGGCCGCGTGTTTGAGACCCCTGCCATACAGCATCCATATCAAAACTTGCGCGGGCCGCACTAACATTAAACTTTCATATCAAGGCGGGGGCCTAAACTAGCATCCTGCGGGCCACATTTGGCCCGCGGGCCGCGTTTTTGACACCCCTGCCATACAGCATCCATATCAAAACTTGCGCGGGGCCACAATAACATTAAACTTTCATATCAAGGCGGAGGCCTAAACTAGCGTCCTGCGGGCCACATTTGGGCCGCGGGCTGTGTGTTTGGGGCCCCTGCCATACAGCATCCATATCAAAACTTGCGCGGGCCACACTAACATTAAACTTTCATATCAAGGCGGGGGATTAAACTAGCACCTGCGGGCCACATTTGGCCCGCGGGCCGCGGGTTTGACACCCCTGCTATACAGCATCCATATCAAAACTTGCGCAGGCCGCACTAACATTAAACTTTCATAACAAGGCGGGGGATTAAACTAGCACCTGCGGGCCACATTTGGCCCGCGGGCCGCGGGTTTGACACTCCTGCCATACAGCATCCATATCAAAACTTGCGCGGGCCGCACTAACATTAAACTTTCATATCAAGGCGGGGGCCTAAACTAGCATCCTGCGGGCCACATTTGGCCGGCGGGCCGCGTGTTTGAGACCCCTGCCATACAGCATCCATATCAAAACTTGCACGGGCCGCACTAACATTAAACTTTCATATCAAGGCGGGGGCCTAAACTAGCATCCTGCGGGCCACATTTGGCCCGCGGGCCGCGTGTTTGACACCAGTGCCATACAGCATCCATATCAAAACTTGCGCGGGGCCACAATAACATTAAACTTTCATATCAAGGCGGAGGCCTAAACTAGCGTCCTGCGGGCCACATTTGGCCCGCGGGCCGCGTGTTTGACACCACTGCCATACAGCATCCATATCAAAACTTGCGCGGGGCCACAATAACATTAAACATTCATATCAAGGCGGGGGCCTGAACTAGCGTCCTGCGTGTCACATTTGGCCCGCGTGCCGCATGTTTGAGACCCCTGTCATACAGCATCCATATCAAACTTGCGCGGGGCCACAATAACATTACACTTTCATGTCAAGGCGGGGGCCTAAACTAGCGTACTGCGGGCCACATTTGGCCCGCGGGCCGCGTGTTTGAGACCCCTGCCATACAGCATCCATATCAAAACTTGCGCGGGACAATATTTTCTTATACCCCCACAAGAAGCGGTAAAAATTCCTAATAAAAACACGGCATGCTGATTCTGCAGTAACCACCAGCACCCAGCGAAAACTCAACTCTGAACCCCATCCACGTCACTTCCTGTCCACCCGCCACTCCGCTTCCTTCGGGAGTGCATTAATGAGTCTTATTTATGTCTTAAATGACTCCTATTATGTCTATAATAATGTGTAATATTAGTGTAAAGGTGACTATAGGCGTGTTGGGTCATGTCTAAAGAGAATTCCGATTAATCCTATTAATTGACTACAAAGATAATTAATTGCAACCCTATTACTTGGGCCCTTTAAGTTCTTGGAACAGCGACTAGGTTATGGAGTGAATCTTCACCGTGGGGTCCACCTTGGGTGTGGGTGACATGATGAAAACTGCGAGTTGTACCGTAATTTACAGTAGTATAGTATTCTCATTCCCTGTTATGGAGTCGGAATTTCTTCCCATGAGAACTGTACAATCCGCTTTGACAAGACACTTAATTGGTCCTAAAAAGGTCACCGCACTTGAGAAATGTTGACGTGATGTTGGAGGTATGAGATGCTGGTGTTGGCGGGGCACATGCCTCCCGTCAGTCGACTCGTGGTTGGACCGTGAGTGGTATGACGGGAATGTGGGAATGTTTGCTGCAGGTGCACAGCAGGGTGTGTGAGCACAATTGTGCACCTTTTTTTGTTTTTGTGCCGTGCAGGGGCTTTACCTGTAAAATCGTGCGTGGAAATCTGACTGAAAGTCTGCATATGGACAGAAATACGGAATAAAAATATTCACACCTTAAAAAAGTGATGTACACACACCTTTGTTTTAAAAAGCATAAACAAATGCAAATTAAAAAATGCATTAAAAAAATAATTAATTGAAAATGTAGAAAATGAAAGTGACTTAAATACAAATGTAATACAAATGTAATAAAATACTAAAAATAGCAAATGGCAAATAAATATGGTACACATGGCAACTACAAGGACCAATTTTCTATTCTCTTGTTATTATTATTATTAAATGCTATATTCTAGTATATATCTTTATTCTAAAAATCAAATTTAACAACACAAAAAATGGTCAGTTTATAAGAATAAAATCTAAATTTTGAGAGGAAAAATTCAAAATTGTATGAGAATAACATTGTGACATTATGAGGAAAAAAATATATATTTAAAAAATATTTAAAATTGCGGGAAAAATTATAATGTTATGATAATAAAGTCATAATTATGAGAAGAAAAAAGTAGAAATTGTTGGAAAATGTAAAAATAATTTGTGAGAGTAAAGTCAACCTATGAAGAGGAAAAAAAAAAGGAAAAAAATAATGTCATGGTGAAATATGAAAGAATATATTCCGGAAAAATGTTATTTTTAAAAAGTTATACATGATTAAATATGGGAATTTCCACACATAATAATATTATGTGTGGAAATTCACAGTGTTACGAGAACAAAATTTACAATAATTATTGAAGAATTAAATTGAAATATTTGGAAAATATCTTGCATTTCTGCCTGCGCCTGCGCGCTAACCATATGATTATGATTATGTTATTATTATTATTATACCTGTCATGAGATCATTTAACCCCTGTTCCGGTGTTCAATTGTCGTGCTTATGTCACCGAACAATTACTGACACCTAGTGGCCGATGTAGATTACTACATTCACAATTTGAATGCTTCTTCTAACTTTTGTTGTTTAGTTCATTTAGTTTATGCCTGAAAATACTTAATTTGGGCCAAGAATTACTACAATTTTTTTAAATATGTGTTTTTTAAACTTAGAAATAGGCTGTATTTCAACGTAAAACTGATAATTAATTAATTAATTATCGGAAAAAAGCGAACTTGTGATGTAACGATTGTATATACAGTTACCGACGTTACAAATAATAATAATAAAGGAGTAAACATAAGTGCAGTTTTTCATGCATTTGGTGTAACTCTTAGTCCCCAAATTTGAACAGTGAGACTCCTCTTGCGACGTGGCATCAGTCATTTACGTAAAAAAAAACTAATATTTCATGGAGATCCAAAGTCTTACTCAACATTCTCCAAAACAAGATATTGTGACAGTTGTGTTGCAATCCTGTGCAGCACTGCTTTCCACATCATATTTAGTTTTTTTTTTTTTTAAAAGGAACCACCAACTTCTCCACTGCAATGCTCCGGCCAATCACTTGTAATTTCCTGTTTTCTAACTGCGTCCAAATCCTGTTGTGAATTGCTGCTGTTGTGCTCGTTATGTAACACCAGAGAAGCTTTTGTGTTGTGTGTGTGTGTGTGAGTGGAACAATGACACGCTAATCAGCTAATTCAGCACGTTATATTTATGGTAATGGTAAAGGTATAATTTCATTTGAACATGCATCAGATTACAATTGAACGCATCACATAATCAGTTCCCAGTTCCACATGTCCAAAAAGGAGTAGGAAGAAGCAAAGCTTATTAAATCCTACCCCTCTGTCTGGTACTTTTACAATCACTAACTGTTACATTTGTTCACTTCCTGCTTTCCATAATACAGTTTAAGTTTTTTTTTTGTTTTTTTTTTGTAATAATGTACCTTGTACTGAAGTACTCGGTGATATGAGCATCCAATGCCATAATGGGTACCATAGTATGTGTCGATATAGTGATATATATATAGCACATCATGACTGGTTCAAGACTCTTCATTCTTGTATTTAGCAAATTTATTTTATTTATTAAATTATTTAATTAATTTTTATTAATTTTTTTTTAGGTTAAAATTTTTTTTTTTTATTTTTTTATTTTTTGTCCCGTACCAAAGTACTCGGTGATATGAGCATCCAATGACATAATGGGTACCATAGTATGTGTCGATATAGTGATATATATATATATAGCACATCATGACTGGTTCAAGACTCTTCATTCTTGTATTTAGCAAATTTATTTTATTTATTAAATTATTTAATTAATTTTTATTACTTTTTTTTAGTTTAAATTTTTTTTTTTTTTTTTTAATTTTTTGTCCCGTACCAAAGTACTCGGTGATATGAGCATCCAATGACATAATGGGTACCATAGTATGTGTCGATATAGTGATATATATATATAGCACATCATGACTGGTTCAAGACTCTTCATTCTTGTATTTAGCAAATTTATTTTATTTATTAAATTATTTTATTAATTTTTTTTTAGTTTACATTTTTTTTATTTTTTTTATTTTTTGTCCCGCACCAAAGTACTTGGTGATATGAGCATCCAATGACATAATGGGTACCATAGTATGTGTCGATATAGTGATATATATAGCACATCATGACTGGTTCAAGACTCTTCATTCTTGTATTTAGCAAATTTATTTTATTTATTAATTTATTTTATTAATTTTTATTATTTTTTTGTGGTTTAAATTTTTTTTTTTTTTTTTTTTTTTTGTCCCGTACCAAAGTACTCGGTGATATGAGCATCCAATGCCATAATGGGTACCATAGTATGTGTCGATATAGTGATATATATATATATAGCACATCATGACTGGTTCAAGACTCTTCATTCTTGTATTTAGCAAATTTATTTTATTTATTAAATTATTTAATTAATTTTTATTAATTTTTTTTTAGTTTAAATTTTTTTTTTAATTTTTTTTTATTTTTTGTCCCGTACCAAAGTACTCGGTGATATGAGCATCCAATGACATAATGGGTACCATAGTATGTGTCGATATAGTGATATATATATATAGCACATCATGACTGGTTCAAGACTCTTCATTCTTGTATTTAGCAAATTTATTTTATTTATTAAATTATTTAATTAATTTTTATTAATTTTTTTTTAGTTTAAATTTTTTTTTTTTTTTTTTTTAATTTTTTGTCCCGTACCAAAGTACTCGGTGATATGAGCATCCAATGACATAATGGGTACCATAGTATGTGTCGATATAGTGATATATATATATAGCACATCATGACTGGTTCAAGACTCTTCATTCTTGTATTTAGCAAATTTATTTTATTTATTAAATTATTTTATTAATTTTTTTTTAGTTTACATTTTTTTTATTTTTTTTATTTTTTGTCCCGCACCAAAGTACTTGGTGATATGAGCATCCAATGACATAATGGGTACCATAGTATGTGTCGATATAGTGATATATATATAGCACATCATGACTGGTTCAAGACTCTTCATTCTTGTATTTAGCAAATTTATTTTATTTATTAATTTATTTTATTAATTTTTATTAATTTTTTTTAGTTTAAATTTTTTTTTTTTTTTTTTTTTTTTGTCCCGTACCAAAGTACTCGGTGATATGAGCATCCAATGCCATAATGGGTACCATAGTATGTGTCGATATAGTGATATATATATAGCACATCATGACTGGTTCAATACTCTTCATTCTTGTATTTAGCAAATTTATTTTATTTATTAATTTATTTTATTAATTTTTATAAAAAAATTTTTAGTTTAAATTTTTTTTTTTTCATTTTTTGTCCCGTACCAAAGTAGGAAGTGTCTTTCCTGCATCAATGAGACCCAAAATCCTCCTTTTTTTTGGACATCCCCGTTTTAGTAGTATCAGCGAGGACTTCCTCAATGTATTATCTGTTATGTAAGTATCACTAGATAGATAGATAGTTAACGGTAGTACTACTTGTTTCTTCAAGTCGTCGTCAGAACCGCGAGACACAAAAAGTGCCTTTCACCGTGCATAATGAAGTGTACCGTCATTGTTTGTTTATAGGCCAACGTGCCGACTAAACAATGGAGCAGTCATTCAGGGGTCTTTGTGGAGCCGCCTGAAGAAACAATACTCCTCGCTCTGGTCTGTTAGTGTAACATTCATTTTGACGTCATCGTTCATACTGTAGTACTTTTCCGTCTCGTGGATATAAATTGTGCTGAAGAACGCGGCATGCGTTTCAACGGCACAGTCGGGAGGGAAAAAGGCGGGGGTGGGGAGTGATCTCTTCCTGGAGAGACAGTGGCTTTTTCCTATGAGAGTGACCTTCGACCTTGGCACAACTCCTGCTTCCTTGTCGCCGCACAGAGGAAAGAGAAGATTATTCAGCGGCGTTCTAGTCTGCTGGTAGAACCTTTTAGTGGAAATACTGCACAATGTTTCAGTAACTTTTTTTGTAGAAACGCTAGCCACGTTTACATCAATGGAATCTTTCCCAATGACTTTTCCGAAAACAACGGTATACATGGAAAGGAATATTCCAATCTCTTGTCTACATGCGACGCTATAATCAACCGGAAATTTATGGGCCTTGTAGTTTCCAAGAAACTCTGATTCATTCATTCATTTTTTTGGGAGGTGCTGGAGCCTATCCCAGCTGTGTTCGGACGAGAGGCGGGGTACACCCTGGACTGGTGGCCAGCCAATCACAGGGCACATATAGACAAACAACCATTCACACTCACATTCATACCTATGGACAATTTGGAGTCGCCAATTGGCAAAATGACTAAAGTGTAAATTTTTTTTTTTATAACTTATGTAATGAATAAATATAAAAATAAAATGATTAAGAAATGTGTCAAATGAATATTCATAAAATAAATAAATGAAGTCATGAATAAATATAAAAATGACTTGAAGAAAAGTGTAAAAAATAATTTGATAAAATAAAATACATGGAATTATGACAAAATATAAAAGTAATATATAAATTATATAATGAATAAATATAAATAAATATAAATAAATATAAATAAATATAAATAAATATAAATAAATGATTAAATGATTAAGACGTGTGTAAAATGAATATTTGTAAAATAAAATAAATAAATGAAGTCATGAATAAATATTAAATAAATAAATATAAAAATTAATTTGATAAAATACAATAAATGGAATCATGACAAAATATAAAACTAAAAATGACTTAAAAGTGTAAAAATTAATTTGATAAAATATATCAATAAAATGATTAAATGATTAAGACATGTGTAAAATGAATATTCGTAAATAAAATAAATAAATGAAGTCATGAATAAATATTAAATAAATAAATATAAAAATTAATTTGATAAAATAAAATAAATGCAATCATGACAAAATAAAAAAGTAAAAATGACTTAAAAGTGTAAAAATGAATTTGATAAAATAAATAAATTAATTAATAACGAAAGAAAATTATCCAGTCCGGCCAGCCAACCACAGGGCACATATAGACAAACAACCATTCACACTCACATTCATAACTATGAACAATTTGGAGTCGCTAATTAACCTAGCATGTTTTTGGAATGTGGGAGGAAACCGGAGTACCCGGAGAAAACCCACGCAAAGTCCACACAGAGATGGCCAAGAGTGGAATTGAACTCGGCTGCAGGGGGCATGTTTATTCTACAGTTGATAATCTCAGGGTATACCTCACGATACGATAGGATTTGCAGTACAGTGGTACTTAGCCTCCAAATAACTTATTCTAATATCAAAAACGTATTTCAAAGGAAGTGAGGTCGAGGGACAAAGAAGCAAAGAAATGACCACTTCCACACTAAATGAGAGGACAACCTTTTGGCACTCGATCTCATGTCATGCAATGTTCGTCATAGCCAATGTAGAGGGACGACTGTAGGGGGGGGGTACACCCCTGGACTGGTGGCCAGCCAATCACAGGGCACATATAGACAAACAACCATTCACACTCACATTCATACCTATGGGACAATTTGGAGTCGCTAATTAACCTAGCATGTTTTTGGAATGTGGGAGGAAACCGGAGTACCCGGAGAAAACCCACGCACGCACGGGGGGAACATGCAAACTCCACACAGAAGATGCCCAGGGGTGGAATCGAACTCGTGTCTCCTAGCTGTGGCATAATATATAAAAAGATATACTGTAAAAAAAACCAGCAGTTCATCCAGGACTGGACCATAATGTGTGACATGTGTTTTGGTGTCAATTTGGCTCAGTGCTTATCACAGAAGGGAGATGACGGGTCAAACCAATTGAGAACCACTTAGTAACATGAACATCCCAGAATAGTAAAAATGCCATGACAACAGCTGGGTGAGTGTGCGGGTGTGTCTGTGTTTGTGTGAGGTTGGAAAGGGCGTGTCGCCTGATAAAAGAGCTATTAGTTAACAGTCTTTATGGAGCCTTTCACTCTTTCAGCTCGAGTGAAAGGGGGAGTTTGTTCCTCTTCCTGTCTGGCAGGGGCCAGGCCTGCTGCCGGCACCGCAGGTTGGCTACGCCGACTTCAATAGCAAGGAGCCTCTGTCCTAGCTTCCTGTGAGGGGAGTTGTTTTAGCCCAGCATGTTTATGTATGAGGTCCAACTGGCTAAAAAAATGTAACTCCATTTTTTTCTGGACATGCTGTCTTCTATTGTGGAGTTGCATCATCACCTATTTGTGTAAAATACGTATAAATACATCTTTGGGAGTGAATGGTTGGGTTGAAATTCATTCATTTTCGACCGCTTATCCTCACAAGGGTTGCGGATGGTGCTGGAGCCTATCCCAGCTGTCTTCAGGCGAGCCAGCCAATCACAGGGCTCACATAGACAAACAACCATTCACACTCACATTCATGCCTATGGACAATTTGGAGTCGCTAATTAACCTAGCATGTTTTTGGAATGTGGGAGGAAACCGGAGTACCCGGAGAAAACCCACGCATGCACGGGAGAACATGCAAACTCAACACCGAGGTGGCCGAGGGTGGAATTGAACTTGGGTCTCCTAGCCTGCGCGCTAACCACAACCCATAATTCCATTCATTCATTTTCTACCGCTTATCCTCACAAGGGTCGCTGGGGTGCTGGAGCCTATCCCAGCTGTCTTGGGGCGAGAGGCGGGGTACACCCTGGACTAGTGGCCAGCCAATCACAGGGCACATACTATAGTCAAACAACCATTCACACTCACATTCATACCTATGGACAATTTGGAGTCGCTAATTAACCTAGCGAGGAAAACCCACGCATTGCACAGGGAGAATATGCAAACTCAACACCGAGGTGGCCGAGGGTGGAATTGAACTTGGGTCTCCTAGCCTGTGCGCTAACCACAACCCATTCATTTTCTCTCTGTGCATGCGTGGGTTTTCTCCGGGTACTCCGTTTTTCTCCCACATTCCAAAAACATGCTAGGTTAATTAGCGACTCCTATTATGTCCACTTTTTTTGGATAATTTGTAGTGTCAATGTGACTATAGGGGTGTTATTTCATGCCTTCAGGTCTCTAATAATGTTAAGGTTTAACTATGAAAATAGTGTTTTCATAAATAAGGAATCATACAAACTCGCAATCGTGGAACGTGGTTAGCGCGCAGGCGACATAGCTAGGAGACCCAGGTTTGATTCCCCCGCTCGGGCATCTCTGTGTGGAGTTTGCATGTTTATACCCGGTTTTCTTTTTTTTTTTTTTTTTTTTGCTTGATTTGTTCCATGAATTATTAACAAAAGTTAAGAAAAAGTTAGCTCACAGGCCTCACAGCTAGGAGACCCGGGTTCAATTCCACTCTCGGCTATCTCTGTGTGGAGTTTGCATGTTCTCCCTGCTCTACCGTATACTGTAATCGCCAGTGATAGTGGAAAAAAAATTGTGTGTATTCACACGAGGGTGTATAGAAGGAGAGAAAATGTCCCAACCACGCGGCGGCTTGACAAAGACCTGATTTATTGAAGAGTGGGAGTGTTTTTCTAGCAGTTGAAAGCTGTTACACTGTGCCTATTCAAAAAAGGCCAAGTGTGACCTCACCCCGTTTCCTCACCAGCAGAGATAAACTCAAGGCTTTCCTAATCGGAGCTGAACTTTGAAGGTCTGAATAAAGTTAAGAGCTTTAGAATGAAGAAGTGAGGCGCGATTCATGAAAAGCAACCTGGAACGTTTTCGAGTTTTGACAGCTGCGCCGTTCTTGTTCATCGCCTCAAAAATGAGTTTTGAAGCGTATTTATGTCAACAAAAAACTGCATCTCCTCTTTGTGATATAAGTAAAAAAAAAACATTATTAGTATGAACTTCAGTCTTTGTTCTTTTTCCACATTTTTCCTGTTGTTTTTTTTTTTTTCAAATATTCTTCTTAAATAATATTTGCACATTTTATTTTTGTAATATTATGACTTTATTGCCATAATATTTTGACTTTATTTCCATGATATTCTAACTTTTGTCCAACATAATTTTCCCCAAAATGATTTTATTTTGTTTGTTTCTCACAATATTTCAACTTAAAAACAAGTCTTTACTACTAAAATGACATAATTTTGCCTCATGATATGTAAAATTGTGACTTTATTTTTAATACTTTTTAAAATATTTTTTGCTGTTGTATTAAAAAAATATTTCAATTTTTTCTGCTAAATATTACTTTATTACCTAATTTCCCAATAATTACAGCTTCATTCTTAGTTTTGTTAGTTTCTCATACTGTTTTTCATGTTGCAACTTTTGTTTATTTTTCAAATATTCTTTTTAAATAATATTTGCAATTTTTTTTTTTTTAATACCACAAATTTATCCCCATAATATTTTGACTTTATTTCCATGATATTCTAACTTTTCTCCAACATAATTTTCCCCCAAAATGTCTTTACTACTAAAATGACATAATTTTGCCTTATGATATGAGTTTATTCTCGTAAAATTGTGACTTTATTTTTTAATACTATTTAAAATATTTTTTGCTGTTGTATTAAAAAAATATTTAATTTTTTTTTCCTAATTATTACTTCATTCCTCAGCATTCATGACCACTTTTTCAACTTTATTCCCATAATATTTTGACTTTATTTCCATGATATTCTAACTTTTCTCTGACCTAATTTTCCCCAAATTACTATTTTATTTTGTTTGTTTATCACAATATTTCAACTTAAAAAAACATTTTTTTTTAAATATAACTATTTAAATTTTCTCCTAATTATTACTTTATTCCTACAATATTTTCACATTATTCCTGTAACATGACCACTTTTTCCGCAACCTAATTTCCCAATAATTACAACTTCATTCTTAGTTTTGTTTATTTTTCATACTGTTTTTCATGTTACTTTTGTAAAAATAACACCTTTTTTCTTTTAATATTTCAACTTGATGCTGCTGATATCATGTTATTCATAGAGATGTCAGATAATTATCGGTATAGTTAATTATCGGCCCCATATAATAATAATAATAATAATAATAATAATAATAATAATAATAATAATAATAATAGTAATAATAATAATAATAATAATAATAATAATAATAATAATAATAATAATAATAAATTTAATTTATAACACACTTTACATCAAATGAATGATCTCAAAGTGCAACAGTTACAATAAAAAAATACAAAAATAAAATAAATACAATAAATAAAAAAAAATACCAATTCAAATACCAAAATATCAGCATAAAAATCTGATATATATTTTTATATATATTTTTATAAAATGCTATCCAACACATACGTGTTCATTCCACCACAGATGTGTCACGCTACACATTGAGAATTGGGCAGTTAGTCACTGAAAAAAATATTTTGCGCATGTATGGAAGATTTATTGTTATTGTACAACAAAATGACTTCTATATGTTTCACTGTTTTTACAACACCTAATCATATATAAATATTTGGTCTCCTAATATGTCATATAAGTACAGGTTTATGCAGATCGTTATGGTCTGATGATAAAAATACCAGATGGTCTCAAATGTGAGCACCGTGTTCCTTTACTTTTGCCCAGACCGGATTCAAGTGTGAACCTTGAAACTTTGCTCCACAACATGACCTTCTTGCTCCACAGTTACCAGGTGGTGAAGACATGAACGCATGGAATTCCGTCCCGCCAGGCTTGTCCATGTGGGAGAGCTCAGCGGGTCTCCCACATGGCCGAGCCAAGCGCTGACACGGGCACGCAGCAGGAATGCGACTTCACAATATGACCTCAAAGAAATGAAATGTCTCCCACACCAGGAATGCTGAGGACTCTGGAAAAGAGGTTAAACCAGACCGGGTTGTTTTGCCTCAAAAGTCAAGACGGCCTTGGGGGTGGACTGAAAATTTGGGATTAAAATGACGACGAGCTTTTGCGTATCTAAAACTTCCTAACCCTCAGGTGACCTTAGTTTTGGGTTGGGTGATACCGCCAATCCGGTATTGATTCTAGCTCAAATAAAACACATGAAAAATACTAATGGTTGAATTTCATTTGAACATGCATCAGATTACAATTGAACGCATCACATAATCAGTTCCCAGTTCCACATGTCCAAAAGGAGTAGGAAGAAGCAAAGCTTATTAAATCCTACCCCTCCATCTGGTACTTTTACAATCACAAACTCTTACATTTGTTCACTTCCTGCTTTCCTAATATAGTAAAATTATTATTTTTTTCGTCTCATACCAAAGTACAACGTGATATGACCATACAATAACAAAATGGCTACTATTGTTTCTTGAATTGGCTCATCGTTGTGCATTGTTTGAGGTCCTTACTCAATCCATCCCATAGTTTGATTCCACGTAGGTGATGGTAATGGTTGAATTTCATTTGAACATGCATCAGATTACAATTGAACGCATCACATAATCAGTTCCCAGTTCCACATGTCCAAAAGGAGTAGGAAGAAACAAAGCTTATTAAATCCTACCCCTCCATCTGGTACTTTTATAATCACTAACTGTTACATTTGTTCACTTCCTGCTTTCCTAAAATAGTTTAAGTTTTGTTTTTTATTTTTTGGTCAATTTTTTATTTTTTTTCTTCTAATTTTTATTTAAATAATATAATTAAATTCAATATAATAATATATATTAATATATTTATATTACTATATATAATTAATTTTTTTTTAATTTAATTTTAATTTTTTTTCTAATTTATTCTCTGTAGGCCGTGTTATGAATTATCCTTACTGGCCTTTTTTGCAGTACATTTAGTGAGTGAAGATTGCTTTTATAGTTATTAGCCCATATTTCCAAACACAATAAGTAAGATATGGTAGAACCAGAGAGCAATAAAGAGTGTGGAGTAATTTCTGATGTTATTAAAAATGTTATTATATTATACTTATTCACCATTGTAGTATTTTATATTACATTTCAGTGCTCATACTATGATTACACCAGTACCATATACCGTCATTATGACCTTTTTGTGTTTCTTTCAGATGGATGGAGGCGTGTCTGGATGAGGAATTACCACCCACTACGGAGCTGGAGGAGGGCCTCCGGAACGGCGTCTATCTGGCCAAACTTGGCAACTTCTTTGCCCCTCGCACCGTCTCCCTTAAGAAGATCTACGACCGCGAGCAGACGCGCTATAAGGTGAACGGCAACACGTGCAGTACGAGTCGTGTTTAAATGTACTCATCCAAAAAAAAAAACATAAAAATATACAAACTTTTTCAGTGCTTTGGTTCCGATTTTCTATGAGAAAAGCTCTGATAAAACATTCCACTGTTCTCAAATATCTTCATTTTTATTTTTCTGCACAAAATAACATGAAAAATAAAGAAACAAATCAAGAATAAAGAAAATCAATCAGTAATAAATAAAGAAATATAATAATAATAATAATAAAACGGCAAATAATAAAAACTTAAGAAAGCACATATAGTTGGTGGGTAGACAAATTATTTTTTTCATATTAAAATAAACAAAGCATTATTAGAGCCCTGTAGACATGACAAAACACGACTATAGTCACATTTATACTCTTTTTATTTACAACATATTGCGCAACTGCAGGGTCTTGAGACACATGCTAACTCGCAAACTAGAGAGCTAGCGACCTAAACGGTAGCCTTCAAGTTATTTCCTTTAAACTTAAATAGCCAAAAACTTACCACTTCCACACGGATAGGGAGGATAACTATTAACAGTTATTTAACCTTTAACATGAACATGAATCAAACGTAATATTTTTTCTGGGTACATGATACCATACAGCATCCGTATCAAACTTTCATTAAACTTTCATATCAAGGCGGGGGCCGCGTGTTTGAGACCCCTGGTCTAGGCTGAGAAGAAAACTATACTGCATAAGAAAAGCCGGCAAACAAAACCAAAATATGCTCGGTTTTCCATGAAGTAGCCACACTTGGAAAACATCTGTAATACACGGATGCACGTTATGATTCCAACTCTTTTTTGTTGAATTCCTACAGGCGACAGGAATCAATTTCAGACATACTGATAAGCCTTTTTTTTTTTTTTTTTTTTTTTAATCCTACAGGCGACTGGACTCCATTTCAGACATACTGATAATGTCATCCAGTGGCTCAATGCCATGTCTGAGAAAGGCCTACCAAAGGTGAGCAGAGTAGCTTCTTACTGTGTGATCTACCACACCATGTCTTCACAATACACAATACCATCATTCACGTATACATGGACCCAAATATTCCAATTCCAAGAATTCCAAGAATGTAACCTCATGTGCTTTTGTTGTCGCTCTTATCATAACCTTGTCATTGAATCATCGACGTTGACGTTTCAGATCTTCTACCCTGAGACGACAGACATATATGACAGAAAGAACATGCCACGCTGCATCTACTGCATACATGCGCTAAGGTACTCCATGTCTCTCAACTGGTCTGGCAAGGCCTCAGGATCTACCTGGATCTGCCTGGATCTGCCTGGCCAGAATGAGGACAAGCGGCATAGAAAATGAATGAATTCATGAATTTTTTTAGAGGGGTTTTGAGTCTTTTTATAGTACGGTTTTATACTTATTATTCTGTACAAACCACTGTATCAGTTGCTGATACTAGCACTAAAGACCGTGCCGGTCTTTTAAAGTGGCAGGCTCACCCCAACATGATTTTTGACGCCCCCGAGGGCTTGCTGCTCCTGCTATCACAATCTTTCATGGTAATGGTAATGGTTGAATTTCATTTGAACATGCATCAGATTACAATTGAACGCATCACATAATCAGTTCCCAGTTCCACATGTCCAAAAGGAGTAGGAAGAAGCAAAGCTTATTAAATCCTACCCCTCCATCTGGTAGTTTTGCAATCGGTAACTGTTACATTTGTTCACTTCCTGCTTTCCTAATATAGTTTTAAGTTTTTTTGGTTTTTTTGGGGTCAATTTTTTGATTTTTTTTCTTCAAATTTTTATTTAAATAATATAATTACATTTAATATAATAATATATATATTAATATATTTATATTAATATATAATATATTAATATAATTAAAAAATAAAAATATATTATTATTTTTTTTACATTTTTAAAAAAATATATTATTGGTTATTTTTAGCCTTATGCATTATTTTAGCTGTTTGAAGATGAACTATATTTTTAATTTTCGAAATAAGGAGTTAGTATGTTCTCTGTAGGCGGCATTATGAATTATCCTGACTGACCTTTTTCTTGCAGTACATTTTAGCGAGTGAAGATCATCCTTGTTTCTGTAACCGTTTACAGCTTGTACCTGTTCAAGCTGGGCCTCGCCCCGCAGATCCAGGATCTGTACGGCAAAGTGGATTTCACCGGTAAGTGTTTCAACCTGGAAACCCCCCCCCACCTCCCCCACCCCCCCCCCCCACTCTTTCTGTCTCGGATTGTGTTAACTGTGTTACGTCATAGCGAACGCAACCACGTCGGCACAGTTGACATGCATGTGTTAAATTTGTCTGGCGTCTGCGCGTTGGACACGAAGAGCGCCGAGTCGGGTCTTGATGTTTTCCAGCAAACTGCGGCGCACGGGAGCTTGTGTCAACGTGAAAGTCATTAGCAGCCGTAGAGCTTTTTCCTGTGTGTCAGAACCAGAATGCACATTATCGCACATAAGCCAGGAACAGTCTGTCCTGAACGCCCCCCCCCCCTCCCACTCCACCCCTCCCCGTCTTCTTCTCCGTCCTGCGTCTCTTCCCTGCCATCATGGATCTTGTGCTTTTGTTTTCCCTTTGCCCAGAGGAGGAGATCAACAACATGAAGAGTGAGCTGGAAAAGTATGGGATCCAGATGCCCGCCTTCAGCAAGATTGGCGGGATCCTGGCCAATGAGCTCTCAGTGGATGAGGCCGCATGTGAGAGTCGTTCAAATGTCCTGGGAAAAGGGATTCACTTAACCCCGTGAATGCCAATAGTCATTTTTAGGACGTTATGTCAAATCAGCATTCTTTTATAAATATATATATATTAGGACTGTCAATCGATTAAATTTTTTTGATCGTGATTAATCATATTTGTTTGTTCTTAGTTAACTCGTGATTAATCACATTTAATCGCAGATGGAAATAAGTTTTTATCTATAATAAGTAGGGTAAATGATTCAATGTGCAACTACAACGATAATTATTTGATACAAATTTTATGTAAAAGGAAATTAATTTGGGAACTGGGCCATTATTTAAAAAAATACAGTCAGCAAGCATATGTTTGTATTATAATTTTTTAAATGTATATTTTTTATTATATTATATTTAATTATTCTATTTTTGTTATATATTATATTATAATTTTTATTGTATTATTATTGTATTTTTTTTATTATTAGCATATTAGCTCTTAAAGTCGCCCACACACGTTCAGCAAATACAAAATGTGAGCAAGTGAGACGTCTCACACTAACATGTTTTGGTTTATTTGTGTTAGCTCAAAATAAGATTTGTTTATTCATTCATTCATTCATTTGCCAAGTTTTAAAAAAAATTATAAATTATGTAATGAATAAATATAAATAAATAAAATGATTAAATGATTAAGACGTGTGTAAAATGAATATTCGTAAAATAAATAAATGAAGTTATATTAAAATAAATATTAAATAAATAAATATAAAATTTGATGAAATAAAATAAATAGAATCATGACAAAATATAAAAGTAAAAATGACTTAAAAGTGTAAAAATTAATTTGATTAAATAAATAAATAAATGAATAAATTATGTAATGAATAAATATAAATAAAATGATTAAATGATTAAGACGTGTGTAAAATGAATATTGGTAAAATAAAATAAATAAATGAAGTCATGAATAAATATTAAATAAATAAATCTAAAAATGAATTTGATAAAATAAAATAAATAGAATCATGACAAAATATAAAAATGAAAATGACTTAAGTGTAAAAATTAATTTGATAAAATATATAAATAAAATGATTACATGATTAAGACATGTGTAAAATGAATATTGGTAAAATAAAATAAATAAATGAAGTCATGAATAAATATTAAATAAATATAAATAATAATTAAACATTAAAATAAATGGAATCATCACAAAATATAAAAGTAAAAATGACTTAAAAGTGTAAATATTAATTTGATAAAATAATATAGACAAACAACCATTCACACTCACATTCATACCTATGGACAATTTGGAGTGGCTAATTAACCTAGCATGTTTTTTGGGAATGTGGGAGGAAACCGGAGTACCCGGATAAAACGGGGAGAACATGCAAACTCCACACTTGTGCTGTGACGTGTGTGTGTGTGTGTTTTTTACGACTTAATGTCTATCGCCTTAGCTTGTTTGATAATAATTAGAACAACCTCAACCACTTTTTCATCATCTGTCCATCATATTTCCATACACGGAAATATTGACAAAGAAACAAAACGGCCTCGTAAAGTTCACTATTGCATTTCTAAGGGTCATTAACTTCACGGCGTGTGACGACGCAACCCCCGCGAGGAAGATATTGAATATTAAAGATGATACTCGTGATGACAAAACAGCAGGAGGCGTGTTCCAAAATGGATGATATTTAGATGACTACAACAATGATGGAGAAAGTAGATATGTTCTGCATCTCCATTTGCTCCTCACCGGCCTTTTCTTTTTCTCAGTACACGCCGCTGTGATCGCCATCAACGAGGCCATCGACCACGGCATCCCGGAGGGCACCATGGCGGCCATGCAGAACCCCAACGCTATGCTGGTTAATCTGGACCGTAACTTCGCCCAGCAGTATCACAACACATTATACCAGGCCAAGGGGGAGAAGGTGGCCAACTCACGCAAGCGGGTATGATGTTGTGTGTATTTAATGGTGTGCAGATGTTTTTTATGACTAGATAGGAATACCCGAGTGCGAGTTTTTTTTTTTTTCTGTCAAGAATATAAAGTGCATGTAACCAAGACTGAGGATGTCTTGGTTTTATTTAGAGAAATAATTGAATGTCAAACCTGCCCGAGGCGCTGCAAGCACCTTATAATAAAAACACCGTCATAAAAATATGGCAAACATTTGATGCTGCAAGATGCTACAATGCATACGTTTTCAGTATTGCATCTATAAAATGACTTCAAGGCATGTATTCCCTCCTCCTGCACGGTGGACGAGTGGTTAGCACGCTGGTCTCGCAGCTGGGAGACCCGAGTTCAATTCCGCCCTCGGCCATCTCAGTGTGGAGTTTGCATGTTTCTCCGGTTTCCTCCCACATTCCAAAAAAACATGCTAGGTTAATTAGCGACTCCAAATTGTCCATAGGTATGAATGTGAGTGTGAATGGTTGTTTGTCTATATGTGGCCTGTGATTGGCTGGCATCACACTGGACTGGAAATTTTTTTTTATTCATTAATTTTCTACCGCTTTTCCATACGAGGGTCGCGGGGGTTGCTGGAGCCTATCCCAGCTGTCTTTATTAATTTATTAATTAATGTATATATTTGATCAAATTAATTTTTACGCTTTTCTTTAAGTCATTTTTATATTTATTCATGACTTAATTTATTTATTTAATTTTATGAATATTCATTTTACACATGTCTTAATCATTTTATTTATAATTATATATTACATAATTTATAATTTTTTTACACTTCAGTAATTTTTTATATTAATTCATGACCTTATTTATTTATATTATCAAAGTCATTTTTAATATTCTATTTATTTTTTTTTATTTTATAAAATTTATTTTTATGCTTTTCTTAAGTCATTTTTATATTATACAATATTATATTTTTATATTATATTTTCAGTTACTTAATTAATTTTTTTATTTTATTCATTTTTTGAAACATGATTTTTATGAATTTTATGCCCAAAATGCAGTTTAAAGGAATTTATGAAGGCATTTCTTTTGCGAAATGAACAAGAACATGACAAATTTATGCGCACAAATCATGCATAAATGAAAATTAAATATCAATAATACCACAAAATCAGATATTTCACTTCTAACTGAATGCAATGAACCAAGGAGCAAGATGGCTAAAATTGTGCTCTGATTTACATCCAAATAATTCAAACATCAGGCGTCATATTGACCCACCCACTTTTGGGTCCCGACCCACTAGTTGACAACCACTGATTAATATTTCTTTATAAGCATTTCACATTTTTTTGCGGCATGTAAAACTATAAAAAAATGGCATTGATATTATATTTTTGAAAAATTGATTTGGTTAGCATCCGTTTCAGTTAAAGTCAGACCATCCGGAATGGACGAATGATGAAAACCAAGGTTCCACAGTTTTTTGTACTTACTTGATGTACATTTTTGTCATTAATAGTGTATTGACTGAAGCGTGCGTATGTTGTTGTTTTTCGTACAGCAGATGGAAAACGCTGACGCCGAGAGAGATATCTACGACGAGCTTCTCACCCAGGCCGAAATCCAGGGCAACGTTAACAAAGTCAACGGTGAGCGCCGCGTCCGGACTCGACACACCAGTTTTCCACGCTCGTGTCGTGAAATGTCAACATTCTCCCCCGGCAGTGAATAACGCCCTAAGCGCCGCTGAGCAGGCGTTGCTGAGCGGGGACGAGGATAAGTTGTACGAAGCTCTGAAGGCCATGGGGGTCCACAACCTGCAGCTTCAAAACAAAGGCTGGTACCTGAAACAACTGCAGGCTGACCGGGAAAACAAAGAACTGGTTGGAGCTTTGATGAGACAAATCCAATTCTTTTGTCTCTGTGTTGTCATATTAATCTAATCCGGATTAAATGGTCTTCATTAGGCGTCTCCTGGCCAGGCGCTGACCAAGGAGGAGCTGCAGGCTGGTGTGGACGTGGCCAACGAAATAGCGGAAAGCTACTTGAGAAGTATGACCACTGTCGAACCCGACCCGGAGGTGTTCAAAATGCGGCATGTGGGCCATTTTTAGTCTATGAGCTGTGGCGTATTCTACAAATATAATAGAGTATAAAAAGAAAAGCAAAAACTGAACAAATCAGCCATCATTTGACAGGGATTACGTCAAAATATTAGGACATTTTTCATAATTTTTGGTACATTTTCTTCTTGTAATATTATGACTTTATTCCCATAATATTTAGAATTTATTCATATAATTTTCACACAATTTCAACGTTCTTCACTTCATTTTTTTTCTCGTAATATAATGATTTTATTCTCATAATATTTAGAATTTATTCACATAATTTTCCAACAATTTCAACTTTGTGTAAATTTCCTTCTCGTAATATTATGACTGTATTCCCGTAATATTTAGAATTATTTAAATAATTTTCTAACAATTTTAACTTTATTCATGTACATTTTTTTCTCGTAATATTATGACTTTATTCCCATAATATTTTGAATTTATTCACATAATTTTCACACAATTTCAACGTTCTTCACTTCATTTTTTTCTCGTAATATAATGACTTTATTCCCATAATATGCAGAATTTATTCACATAATTTTCCAACAATTTCAACTTTCTTCATGTACATTTTTTTCTCATAATATAATGACTTTATTGCCATAATATTTAGAATTTATTTACATAATTTTCCAACAATTTCAACTTTCCTCATGTAAATCTCCTTCTTGTAATATTATGACTGTATTCCCGTAATATTTTGAATTATTTAAATAATTTTCTAACAATTGTAACTTTATTCATGTACATTTTTTTCTCGTAATATTATGACTTTATTCCCATAATATTTTGAATTTATTCACATAATTTTCACACAATTTCAACGTTCTTCACTTCATTTTTTTCTCGTAATATAATGACTTTATTCCCATAATATGCAGAATTTATTCACATAATTTTCCAACAATTTCAACTTTCTTCATGTACATTTTTTTCTCATAATATAATGACTTTATTGGCATAATATTTAGAATTTATTCACATAATTTTCCAACAATTTCAACTTTCCTCATGTAAATCTCCTCCTTGTAATATTATGACTGTATTCCCGTAATATTTTGAATTATTTAAATCATTTTCTAACAATATTAACTTTATTCATGTACATTTTTTTCTCGTAATATTATGACTTTATTCACATAATATTTGGAATTTATTCACATAATTTTCACACAATTTCAACGTTCTTCACTTCATTTTTTTTTCGTAATATAATGACTTTATTCCCATAATATGCAGAATTTATTCACATAATTTTCCAACAATTTCAACTTTCTTCATGTACATTTTTTTCTCATAATATAATGACTTTATTGGCATAATATTTAGAATTTATTCACATAATTTTCCAACAATTTCAACTTTCCTCATGTAAATCTCCTTCTCGTAATATTATGACTGTATTCCCGTAATATTTTGAATTATTTAAATAATTTTCTAACAATATTAACTTTATTCATGTAATTTTTTTTCTCGTAATATTATGACTTTATTCACATATTTGGAATTTATTCACATAATTTTCACACAATTTCAACGTTCTTCACTTCATTTTTTTTCTCATAATATAATGACTTTATTCCCATAATATGCAGAATTTATTCACATAATTTTCCAACAATTTCAACTTTCTTCATGTACATTTTTTTCTCATAATATAATGACTTTATTGCCATAATTTTTAGAATTTATTCACATAATTTTCCAACAATTTCAACTTTCCTCATTTAAATCTCCTTCTTGTAATATTATGACTGTATTCCCGTAATATTTTCAATTATTTAAATAATTTTCTAACAATATTAACTTTATTCATGTACATTTTTTTCTCGTAATATTATGACTTTATTCCCATAATATTTTGAATTTATTCACATAATTTTCACACAATTTCAACGTTCTTCACTTCATTTTTTTCTCGTAATATAATGACTTTATTCCCATAATATGCAGAATTTATTCACATAATTTTCCAACAATTTCAACTTTCTTCATGTACATTTTTTTCTCATAATATAATGACTTTATTGGCATAATATTTAGAATTTATTCACATAATTTTCCAACAATTTCAACTTTCCTCATGTAAATCTCCTTCTTGTAATATTATGACTGTATTCCCGTAATATTTTGAATTATTTAAATAATTTTCTAACAATATTAACTTTATTCATGTACATTTTTTTCTCGTAATATTATGACTTTATTCACATAATATTTGGAATTTATTCACATAATTTTCACACAATTTCAACGTTCTTCACTTCATTTTTTTCTCGTAATATAATGACTTTATTCCCATAATATGCAGAATTTATTCACATAATTTTCCAACAATTTCAACTTTCTTCATGTACATTTTTTTCTCATAATATAATGACTTTATTCCCATAATATGCAGAATTTATTCACATAATTTTCCAACAATTTCAACTTTCTTCACGTACATTTTTTTCTCATAATATTATGACTTTATTCCCATAATTTATAGAATTTATTCACATAATTTTCACACAATTTCAACGTTCTTCACTTCATTTTTTTTCGTAATATAATGACTTTATTCCCATAATATGCAGAATTTAATCATAATTTTCCAACAATTTCAACTCTCTTCACATACATTTTTTTCTCATAATATAATGACTTTATTCCCATAATATTTAGAATTTATTCACATAATTTTCCAACAATTTCAACTTTCCTCATTTAAATTTCCTTCTCGTAATATTATGAATTTACAGTTTTTTGTGTTCTTTTTAAATGACATTTTTAGTGGCTTCCGCTGTGTACTTAAATATCTTTTTCTTAGGTTCTCTTATTTGCACGTGACCTTAACAAATGTTGACTTGCTTCCTTTTAAGCATCTTGAAAACTGTCGATGTGCGTGCGTGTTTAGTGTTGAAGGCGGTGGAGCGCATCAACGCCGCCATCCGGGCCGGCGTGAAAGAGAAGACCGTGGAGGAGCTGATGAACCCTGACGCTCAGTTGCCCGACGTCTACCCCAGTGCTGCTGACCTTTACCAGAGAGAGCTGTCCAGTCTGCAGCAGCAAAGTCCCGAGGTAGCCTCCACCAATTAATTCACACCATCAATTAACCCCGTCAATGCCAATAGTCATTCTGTTAGAGTATATATATTAGGACTGTCAATCGATTAAAAATTTGATCGTGATTAATCATTTTTTTTTTATCTTAGTTAACTCACGATTAATCACATTTAATCGCAGATGAAAATAAGTTTTTAATGATTCGATGTGCGACTACAACGATAATTATTTGATACAAATTTTATGTAAAAGGATATCAATTTCGGAACTTCGGGCCATTATTTAAAAAATATTGCATTTTGTGGTCTTAGTTAACTCGCGATTAATCAAATTTAATCACAGATGGAAATAAGTTTTTATCTATAATAACTAGGGGAAATGTCTTTGTGGTAAATGATTCGATGTGCAACTACAACGATAATTATTTGATACAAATTTTATGTAAAAGGATATCAATTTGGGAACTTTGGGCCATTATTTAAAAAAATACAGTCAGCAAGCGTATTTTTGTATTATGTTTTTTTATTGTATTTTTTTATTATATTATATTTTTATTATATATTATATTTTATTTTTTATTGTATTTTTTTATTATTAGCAAAAAATGGAAAAAAATATAAAAAAATATAAATTATGTAATGAATAAATATAAATAAATGTAAATAAAATGTTTAAAACATGTGTAAAATGAATATTCGTAAAATAAAATAAATAAATGAAGTCATGAATAAATATTAAATAAATAAATGTCAAAATTAATTTGATAAAATAAAATAAATGGAATCATGACAAAATATAAAAGTAAAAATGACGTAAAAGTGTAAAAATTTATTTGATAAAATTAATTAATTAATTAATTTAAAAAAAAGAAAAAGAAAAGAAAGAAAATTAGCCAATCACAGTGCTCATATAGACAAACAACCATTCACACTCACATTCATACCTATGGACAATTTGGTAGCCTCGACCAATCACACGCACACAAACACTTCCATGAACATCTTGTCATGAACATCTATAACGTCCATAACGTCCATAACGGCAGGGCTCTCTGTCCCACCCGGAGCTGCTCGTCGCCGTGGAGATGTTGTCTTCAGTGGTGTTGATGAACGAGGCCATGGACGTTGGAGACCGAGACACCCTCTGGAGACAACTGTCCAGCTCCATCACGGGGCTTAGTAACGTGGAGCCTGACTACGCCCAAAGGTTTGTACCGGCCCGGCCTCAGACGCGTGATCTTGTCACACGGACCCACCTTCTACTGTTTGGCTTGTGTTTGTGAATCAGGTACATGGATGAGTTGATGCGTCTTAAGGCGGCAGCCAGGGACGAGGGTTGCGATTATCTCACCTGGAACGACATCCAAGCCTGTATTGATCAGGTCAACATGACGGTGCAAGAGGAGCACGAACGTAAGACACAGACAAAGCATGAACGACGTAGCATCGAATCTAAAAAGTACGTTTGTAGGTATCGCGGCCATCGGATTGATCAACGAGGCGCTGGATGAAGGGGATCCGATGAAGACCTTGGCGATGTTGCAGAATCCGTCAGCTAAGCTCACAGCCGTGGACCCGACCGTGGCTCAGCACTACCACGACAAACTGCTGGAGGCCCGCAGGGAGAAGGCTCATGTAAGATTATACCGTGAACACGCTCACACGACTTCAACCACTTTACACGCGAACAAACACACAAGTCCCTGATCTACCATAGAGTTTTTCTAAATAGTCACAGGATAGATATGTTAAAAATATTCAAATATTCACACTATATGTTCGAATTCAATAGTTGGGAACGGTTGTTTGATGATACAGTATGTGGCCTGCGGTGCGACTGGCAACCAGTCCACTCAGAAGTGGGACAAAATGACACAGAAAGTAACCAATTTTGATGGCAATTGATAAATAATATTCACCCAGCCGTTTTTTAACAGCCGCCCCTCTCGGTACCGGCCATTTTGGATGATTTTGATTAAGGTTAAACTCTCATTTTTCATCATAAAAAAGCTAGTTTCTACCGTTTTCTGTTCTTTAGTAATCCGCAGTAAAACATGGGTAAGTTAGCATTTTTCAAAAAAAAAAAAAAAAAAAAATTGTGAAATTTGTAAAATTAAATAATAAAAAAAAAATCCAAAAATTTTTACAAGTATAAGGATGAAAACGGTAATATTAATGATGATTATAATATGTGATAATAAAAACATTTATTATTTATAATTTATAACTTTCCGCTTTGACACAAATGTAGCCATATATTCATTCATTCATTTTCTACCGCTTATCAGTGTGTTACATAACATTCCGCATTCATCCAAATGTGATAGCCCAATGCTAATTTATAGAGAAAAATTCCAGACCCGACGGCGATAAGTGATTTTAACATTATCAGAGCCCTCCAGACATGAAATAACACCCCTACAGTACCTTTACGTTCATATTACGCAATATTCATTCATTCATTAGTTTTCATTTTCTACCATTTATCCTCACGAGGGTCGCGGGGGGTGCTGGAGCCTATCCCAGCTGTCTTCGGGTGAGAGGACAATTTGGAGTGGCTAATTAACCTAGCGTGTTTTTTGGAATGTGGGAGGAAACCGGAGTACCTGGAGAAAAAAACGAGGCGAACACGGGGAGAACTTGCAAACTCCACACAGAGATGGCCGAGGGTGGAATTGAACCCTGGTCTCCTAGCTGACGGTGCGGTTTCCATCCGCGCATAACTTCCACTGCATGTATTTATGTAACCTTTGGCCTGATGAATCATACAAACGACATTATCGCTTATAGCTTATCGGCCGTCTGTGTTGTTTTTCCAAAGGCACACCATATTTGGTACGATATTATTTCCGCAGTAGAAAAAATACCAACACTAAACTTGCCCCCCCCCCCCCCCCCCCACACATATTCTTCACAGCATGGCTTTGTTTTTACTCCCCCTAAAACACAAATAAAGGAAGTTGCTTATCAAATATCTTTCATCCACCCTCTAAATGCATCATATGGGAACCAAAGTCAACAGGACAGGAAATAACAAAAAGCTTACTTCCATAAAGGGGCGAGAGGCAGGGTAGGGTTCACCCTGGACTGGTGGCCAGCCAATCACAGGGCACATATAGACAAACAACCATTCACACTCACATTCATACCTATGGACAATTTGGAGTCGCCAATGGACAAAATGACTTAAGTGTAAAAAATATATATATAACTTATGTAATGAATAAATATAAAAAAATAAAATGATTAAGAAATGTGTAAAATGAATATTCATAAAATAAAATAAATAAATTATGTCATGAATAAATATAAAAATGACTTGAAGAAAAGTGTAAAAATTAATTTGATAAAATAAAATAAATGGAATCATGACAAAATATAAAAGTAAAAATGGCTTAAAAGTGTACAAATTAATTTGATAAAATAAATTAATTAATAATGGATCATTTTCTTTCTTTATTAATTAATTAATTAATTTAATAAAAATTATTTTTTACACTTTTAAGTCATTTTTACTTTTATATTTTGTCATGATTCCATTTATTTTTAATTAAATAATTTATTAATTTATTTTATCAAATTAATTTGTACACTTTTAAGTCATTTTTACTTTAAAATAAAATAAATGGAAGCGTGACAAAATATAAAAGTAAAATTGACTTAAAAATGTAAAAATTTTAAAAAATTAATAATGGATAATTTTCTTTATGAATTAATTAATTAATTTAATAAAATTAATTTGTAAAGATTATAACAATAGTGATAATGATAATAACAATAATAATATTACAATAATAATAATAATAATAACAGGGGAAAACAAGACTGGCATGAACATGATTATATCTTGCAAAAAGGGGTAGGCATTTATAAGCTGGTAATAATAAAAACTTATTATTTATTATTTATTATTTATTATTTATTATTTATTATTTATTATTTATTATTTATTATTTATTATTTATTATTTATTATTTATTATTTATTATTTATTATTTATTATTTATTATTTATTATTTATTATTTATTATCTTGCAATAAGGGGTAGGCACCTTTTGGCCTTGTGATCAGATAGTTGAATCCAAATGTAGATAATGGAAAGTTATATTTTGATTGATGTAAGAAATGCACTGTAATGTTTCATATATTTGCCCAAATAAAATATAAAAAAAAGATATCTAACGGTCCACTTTCACATTCGCTTTTGTTGCAATAAACATTAGTCATACGTATGTGACTTAGTCATCCCACCAGACGCCACTCCCTGACTTGGGTGCTTCCTGTCAGCAGTCATTATTTACAGTGTGCTCGTTTTGAAACACCTCCTGCAAACAAGCGCTAATCAGGTCTACTAGTACAAAGACGGCTTCTTAGACTGCTGCTGCAGATGTTGGTAGCGCCTGGTTCTTCCCCTCCTTACGCCTGGAGATCAGGTATCAGTCTGACTCACCCGCCCATTTCTCTTTCACTCTCTCTCTCTCTCTCACACACACACACCTCCTCTCTTCTGCCCTGCAGCCCAACAAGAAGGGGCAGGACTGAGAGGGAGGGAGAGTCCTGAAACCAAATGAGGTGGCTGTTAGAGCAGAAGTGTACCATAAAGGGAAGAATTGCACCCTCTGGCTGCAGTAAAAGGGTACTGCAGTCATTTAGAAGAAATGATGCTGATAATCAAATAAATCTGCAATAAATCATTCATTCATTCATTTATTTTCTACTGCTAATCCTCACGAGGGTCTCAGGGCGTGCTGGATCCTATTATAATTATAATTTATTATAATTTATTTTAAATTAAAAAAGATAACATTCATTCATTCATTTTCTACCGCTTTTCCTCACAAGGGTCGCGGGGGTGCTGGAGCCTATCCCAGCTGTCATCGGACGAGAGGCGGGGTACAGCCAATCACAGGGCACAACCATTCTCACTCACATAAATTTTCATATTCATATTTCAATATTTCAATATTTAATATTTCATATTCATATTCATATTATGAGAAAAAATAAAGTCACATTTATTATAGTTGAAATATTAACGAACAAATAAGCTGTAATGTAAAAGTACGTTTCAATGTTAGAAACAAACCAAAATTAAGTTGTAATTACAAAAAAAAGTTGCAATATTATGGGAATAAATCAAAAATATTAATAAAATATACAAATATAAATAAAATATATAAATATATTTATATAAAATATGAAAATAAGTTGAAATATTTTGAAAATTAAAACCCAGGAATAAATCAAAAATATTAATAAAATATAAAAATATAAATAAAATATATAAATATATTTATATAAAAATAAGTTTAAATATTTTGAAAATTAAAACCCAGGAATAAATGAAAAATATTAATAAAATATAAATAAAATATCTAAATATATTTATATAAAATATAAAAATAAGTTGAAATATTTTGAAAATTAAAACCCAGGAATAAATAAAAAATATTGATAAAATATTAATAAAATATATAAATATATTTATATAAAATATTTAAAAATAATTTGAAATATTTGGAAAATTAAAAACCAGCAAAAATGGTGAAAATAAGCTGATATGCAGTTTTGTCTTAAAATATATATATATAACTTCTTGGCATATTTAAACTATGTGGCCCTCTGTAGAAAAAGTCTGCTTTATGCAGTTATACTTCATGTTTCCAATGTCCATCCAGGAGACCCAAGATCCCTCTGCTGTGCTTTGGCTTGATGAGATCCAGGACGCTATTCTCAAGGCTAACCAGGACACGAAGGACGCTTTGCTGTGTAAGAACGCCGTCTCACTTCCTGTCACGTGCACCCGCCTCTTCCCTTACGCTGTACCTGCGTCAACAGTCTCTCAGTCCATCCACGCCATCAATGAAGCGGTGGATAGCGGCGATGCAGCTCAGACCCTGACCGCGCTACGAAACCCTGGGGCGGGACTCTATGGGGTCACGTCTGAATGCGCACAGACGTACCAGGATGACTTGGCCAAAGTCAAGGAAGAGAAGAAGAAAGATGGTGAGGACATAAACTAAGTGTGGAAATGGTTATGAAGGATATAGAAATGTATAGAATAGATGAGCGTAAGTGTGTTTTGGTAACAGTATAGTGTACTGTTGCTAATTAACGCTAATTAACCTAGCATGTTTTTGGAATGTGGGAGGAAACCAGGAGTACCCGGGTTCCCGGATATCACAAAAATCCACAAGAAATTATGTGCGAATTGTGCAAAAAAACTGGAACCTTGGTTAGCATCCGCCTCGGTTAGAGTGTTTTTTTTTGGTTAAAGTTGAAAATTGACACCACAGTTTTGCCTGGGTTGACGTGCATTCTCCGGTTAGCATACAGTATTTTTATGTTTTTCTTGGTAATAACCAAAATAACCAAAATTACCATAAAATAAGACCATGTGAAAAATGTGGCCATTTAATGCGTTATTTTTGTAACTCTGCTAAATTAGCAGTTAGCTTGCACAATCGGACAATGTTATTGTTTAAAAACAAATGTTAGCCTCACTCTTTAGTGGATTGTTATTAGCATTAGCTATAGAAACGTGTTTTGTCTTTACATTTTTGGCTTTCTGGAACGGATTAATTGGATTTTCATGATTTCTTATGGGAAAAATTGATTCAGTTAGAGTATGTTTTGGTTAGAGTCTGACCTCCTGGAATAAATGAATGACGCTAACCAAGGTTTTTTTTTTACAGTATATGTATAAGAAGCAAGCGATACACTTGCGTACCTTGAATAGATGAATGACGCTAACCAAGGTTCCACTGTTTTTATCTGTTCTTTTGATATAAACATATTACACTAGCAGTTAGATTATGTTTTGGTTAGAGTCTGACCTTCTTGAATAGATGAATGACGCTAACCAAGGTTCCACTGTTTTTATCTGTTCTTTTGATATAAACATATTACACTAGCAGTTAGATTATGTTTTGGTTAGAGTCTGACCTTCTTGAATAGATGAATGACGCTAACCAAGGTTCCACTGTTTTTATCTGTTCTTTTGATATAAACATATTACACTAGCAGTTAGATTATGTTTTGGTTAGAGTCTGACTTTCTTGAATAGATGAATGACGCTAACCAAGGTTCCACTGTTTTTATCTGTTCTTTTGATATAAACATATTACACTAGCAGTTAGATTATGTTTTGGTTAGAGTCTGACCTCCTGGAACAGATGAATGACGCTAACCAAGGTTCCACTGTTTTTATCTGTTCTTTTGATATAAACATATTACACTAGCAGTTAGTTTATGTTTTGGTTAGAGTCTGACTTTCTGGAACGGATGAATGACGCTAACCAAGGTTCCACTGTTTTTATCTGTTCTTTTGATATAAACATATTACACTAGCAGTTAGATTATGTTTTGGTTAGAGTCTGACTTTCTTGAATAGATGAATGACGCTAACCAAGGTTCCACTGTTTTTATCTGTTCTTTTGATATAAACATATTACACTAGCAGTTAGATTATGTTTTGGTTAGAGTCTGACCTTCTTGAATAGATGAATGACGCTAACCAAGGTTCCACTGTTTTTATCTGTTCTTTTGATATAAACATATTACACTAGCAGTTAGATTATGTTTTGGTTAGAGTCTGACCTTCTGGAACGGATGAATGACGCTAACCAAGGTTCCACTGTTTTTATCTGTTCTTTTGATATAAACATATTACACTAGCAGTTAGATTATGTTTTGGTTAGAGTCTGACCTTCTTGAATAGATGAATGACGCTAACCAAGGTTCCACTGTTTTTATCTGTTCTTTTGATATAAACATGTTACACTAGCAGTTAGATTATGTTTTGGTTAGAGTCTGACCTTCTGGAACGGATGAATGACGCTAACCAAGGTTCCACTGTTTTTATCTGTTCTTTTGATATAAACATATTACACTAGCAGTTAGATTATGTTTTGGTTAGAGTCTGACCTTCTTGAATAGATGAATGACGCTAACCAAGGTTCCACTGTTTTTATCTGTTCTTTTGATATAAACATATTACACTAGCAGTTAGATGATGTTTTGGTTAGAGTCTGACCTTCTTGAATAGATGAATGACGCTAACCAAGGTTCCACTGTTTTTATCTGTTCTTTTGATATAAACATATTACACTAGCAGTTAGATTATGTTTTGGTTAGAGTCTGACCTTCTTGAATAGATGAATGACGCTAACCAAGGTTCCACTGTTTTTATCTGTTCTTTTGATATAAACATATTACACTAGCAGTTAGATTATGTTTTGGTTAGAGTCTGACCTCCTGGAACAGATGAATGACGCTAACCAAGGTTCCACTGTTTTTATCTGTTCTTTTGATATAAACATATTACACTAGCAGTTAGTTTATGTTTTGGTTAGAGTCTGACTTTCTTGAATAGATGAATGACGCTAACCAAGGTTCCACTGTTTTTATCTGTTCTTTTGATATAAACATATTACACTAGCAGTTAGTTTATGTTTTGGTTAGAGTCTGACCTTCTGGAACGGATGAATGACGCTAACCAAGGTTCCACTGTTTTTATCTGTTCTTTTGATATAAACATATTACACTAGCAGTTAGATTATGTTTTGGTTAGAGTCTGACCTTCTGGAACGGATGAATGACGCTAACCAAGGTTCCACTGTTTTTATCTGTTCTTTTGATATAAACATATTACACTAGCAGTTAGATTATGTTTTGGTTAGAGTCTGACCTCCTGGAACAGATGAATGACGCTAACCAAGGTTCCACTGTTTTTATCTGTTCTTTTGATATAAACATATTACACTAGCAGTTAGATGATGTTTTGGTTAGAGTCTGACCTTCTTGAATAGATGAATGACGCTAACCAAGGTTCCACTGTTTTTATCTGTTCTTTTGATATAAACATATTACACTAGCAGTTAGATGATGTTTTGGTTAGAGTCTGACCTTCTTGAATAGATGAATGACGCTAACCAAGGTTCCACTGTTTTTATCTGTTCTTTTGATATAAACATATTACACTAGCAGTTAGATTATGTTTTGGTTAGAGTCTGACCTTCTTGAATAGATGAATGACGCTAACCAAGGTTCCACTGTTTTTATCTGTTCTTTTGATATAAACATATTACACTAGCAGTTAGATTATGTTTTGGTTAGAGTCTGACCTTCTGGAACGGATGAATGACGCTAACCAAGGTTCCACTGTTTTTATCTGTTCTTTTGATATAAACATATTACACTAGCAGTTAGATTATGTTTTGGTTAGAGTCTGACCTTCTGGAACGGATGAATGACGCTAACCAAGGTTCCACTGTTTTTATCTGTTCTTTTGATATAAACATATTACACTAGCAGTTAGATTATGTTTTGGTTAGAGTCTGACTTTCTTGAATAGATGAATGACGCTAACCAAGGTTCCACTGTTTTTATCTGTTCTTTTGATATAAACATATTACACTAGCAGTTAGATTATGTTTTGCTTAGAGTCTGACTTTCTTGAATAGATGAATGACGCTAACCAAGGTTCCACTGTTTTTGTCTGTTCTTTTGATATAAACATATTACACTAGCAGTTAGATTTTGTTTTGGTTAGAGTCTGACCTTCTGGAACGGATGAATGACGCTAACCAAGGTTCCAAGGCTATATGGGGCTTAATTTACGTGAACTATTCTTATGTGTTTGATGTCCAGGTGATAACAAAAGCGAGTGGGTGCAACACTGGGTGAAGGGTGGACACAACTACTACTACAACCTGACTACAAAAGAGGGTACCTGGGTGGAACCGGAGGGCTTCCTCCAAAACAACACCCAGCTCAACAAGGAGGACATTCAGGTTCGATGCCGTACCCGTGCGGCTCTGCATCCCGCCAAGGCTGCGTCGCGCTATAACTTTTTCATTCTTCGCCTCAGTCCGTTGTTTCGGGGGTAACCACGGCTTACAACCGAGAGCAGTTGTGGCTGGCGAATGAGAATCTCATCACGAAGCTGCAAGCTCGTTGCCGTGGATACCTGGTGAGGAACGCCGTAAAAGAGAGGATGCGGTTCCTGAAATCCCAAGAGCCAGCGGTTACACGCATTCAGGTAGGAAGGAGGGGTTCTTCTCAGGCTCATAATACCTTCTAAGGGTATTATGGAACATAACAGCGCTAAACTTTTCTATGCTTTTATGGCTTTTATTTTGTTTTATTTGTGTTTTCCAGGCTCACTGGAAAGGCCACAAACAGAGGAAGGACTTCAATGAGCGTAAGAAGTACCTGGAGGACCACAGTGACGATGCTGTAAAGGTAAAAAGTCCTCATCTTTCACTCCGATCCGATTAAACATTCCCGACATTCCAGTTAAGCAGAAGAATTCACTCCTTTTCCCTCAGATCCAATCAATGGTTCGGATGCATCAAGCGCGTAAAAAATATCAGGATCGTCTAAAGTACTTCAAAGATCACGTGAGTACACGTTGAAGCAAGTACTTTATTATACCATTTTACAGAATAAAACCCTTGTGAGGATAAGCGGTAGAAAACAAATCAATGTATGCTCCTATAGAGCAGCTGCACACAATAACCTGCACAGAAAGCTTTCTAGATCTTCCAGAATCTGCACCTATTCCAGCTGTATTTCCTTGGATTTCCAAAACGGTCTGTTTTAATTTACTTCACCCACGACTCGACTCCAGGCATGCCCACTTCGATGCGATTGGTCACACGCAGCTAGTAAGGAAGTCGGGTGACGCTCACAAGCATCACTGTGACATCACAGTGAGCCGGTGTTAGAAAAAAAACAGCATAATAGGTCCCATTTAATGTTTGTTTGAAATAAATTCATTCATTCATTTTTCTACCGCTTATCCTCACCAGGGTTGCGGGGGTGCTGGAGCCTATCCCAGCCGTCTTGTGGCCCGCATGACACTCGTTTGAGGCCCCCGCCTTGATATGAAAGTTTAATGAAAGTTTGATACGGATGCTGTATGGTATCATGTACCCAGAAAAAATTTTTTACGTTTGATTCATGTTCATGTTAAAGGTTAAATAACTGTTAATAGTTATCCTCCCTATCCGTGTGGAAGTGGTAAGTTTTTGGCTATTTAAGTTGAAAGGAAATAACTTGAAGGCTACCGTTTAGGTGGCTAGCTCTCTAGTTTGCGAGTTAGCATGTGTCTCAAGACCCTGCAGTTGCGCAATATGTTGTAAATAAAAAGAGTATAAATGTGACTATAGTCGTGTTTTGTCATGTCTACAGGGCTCTAATAATGCTTTGTTTATTTTAATATGAAAAAAATCATTTGTCTACCCACCAACTATATGTGGTTTCTTAAGTTTTTATTATTATTATTATATTTATTTATTACTGATTGATTGATTTTCTTTATTCTTGAATTGTTTATTTATTTTTCATCTTATTTTGTGCAGAAAAATAAAAATTAAGATATTTGAGAACAGCGGAATGTTTTATCAGAGCTTTTCTTGTAGAAAATCGGAACCAAAGCACCGAAAAAGTTTGTATATTTTTCCGTTTTTAATAAATGCGTTTTTGCAATTTAAAACTGCACCAAACATGATCTCTTCTTAATGCAGTGCATCATCACCTCTCATGCAAAAATAGATTTGGCGTTCGGGTTGAAAAAAAAAAACGTATAAATATGTTAAAATGTAAATTCTTGTCATTTATCAACGGTTTATCAATGTCCTTTGGGGTTTGGTGGGGGGGGGGGGGGGGGTAGTGGATTATTAATATTAATTATTGTTTTGACCGCAGATCAACGACGTGGTGAGGATCCAGGCTTTCATCAGAGCAAACAAGGCCAGGGACGACTACAAGACTCTGAGTAAGACGGCGCCCCACCTTTTGACCTTATTTTCTAGTTCCCTTCTTCATGTTCCAAAACATCTTCCCACAGTCAGCGCCGACAACCCTCCGATGGCGGTGGTGAGGAAATTTGTCCACCTGCTGGACCACAGCGACCAGGACTTCCAGGAGGAGCTGGAGCTCATGCGGCTCCGGGAGGAAGTGGTCACCAACATCCGTTCCAATCAGCAGCTGGAGAACGACCTCAACTTGATGGACATCAAAATCGGTCTTCTGGTGAAGAACAAGATCACTCTGCAGGAGGTGGTGTCCCACAGCAAGAAGCTGACCAAGAAGAACAAGGGACATCTCTCCAACATGATGATGATGAACAAACACAGAGGAGGTCTGAAGGCCCTCAGCAAGGAGAAGCGAGTCAAACTGGAAGCCTACCAGCATCTCTTCTATCTTCTACAGGTATCATCTCGGTATTCCGATGGAACTAACGCACCAACGATATTCAACCTGGATGTTCTGCCTGTTTTCAGACTAATCCCACATATCTGGCCAAGCTGATCTTCCAGATGCCTCAGAATAAATCTACCAAATTTATGGATTCCGTCATCTTCACCTTGTATAACTACGCCTCAAACCAGAGGGAGGAGTATCTGCTTCTCAAGCTCTTCAAGACCGCCCTCCAGGAAGAGATCAAGTGAGCTGGAGATGGATTTATTTCATGGTCATCTTCATCTACCCGACATTTTTTTATTTTTTTTCATACCCATGATCCATAAATGGTGGATGGGGGCGGCACGGTGGTCGAGTGGTTAGCGCGCAGGTCTCACAGCGAGGAGACCAGGGTTCAATTCCACCCACCATCTCTGTGTGGAGTTTGCATGTTCTCCCCGTGCATGCGTGGGGTTTTTCTCCGGGTACTCCGGTTTCCTCCCACATTCCAAAAACATGCTAGGTTAATTAGCGACTCCAAATTGTCCATAGGTATGAATGTGAGTGTGAATGGTTGTTTGTCTATATGTGCCCTGTGATTGGCTGGTGCCTCACCGCCCGAAGACAGCTGGGATAGGCTCCAGCACCCCCTCGTGAGGAAAAAGCGGTAGAAAATGAATGAATGAATGAATGAAAATGGTGGACGGCGCTACTGTGCTGCCTCTGTCTGTGCATCAGAGGGAGGCTGACGTCATTGCAGCGCCCCAATGAATGTGTCACTCAGACGCAATACTTTAAGAGTTCCGTTTTTTTCACCAAGCGACTTCGACGTTGTTATTGTAGGAGCTCACACTGAAGAAATATTTTCTTGGCGTAGTGACACAGCGCTGATTTATTTTAGTACTACTAGTACTAGTACTACATACTTTAATTAAACATTCATTCATTCATTCATTTTCTACCGCTTATCCTCCCTCACAAGGGTCGCGGCGGGTGCTGGAGCCTTCAGGTGGTGGTCAGCCAATCACAGGGCACATATAGTCAAACAACCATTCACACTCACATTCATACCTATGGACAAATTTGGAGTCGCTAATTAACCTAGCATGCAAACTCCACACAGGGTGGAATCGAACTCGGGTCTCCTAGCTGTGTGGCCTGTGCGCTAGCCACTTGTCCGCCGTGCAGCCCTAAATTTAGTCACGTTTGTCTACAAGGCAGGAGGACGATTGATCAAATTGACTTAAGATTTGTCAGATCAAAATACCTGAATCTGCACTCTCAGCATCATGTAGTCATGAAAAAAGTAGCACTTTTATAGTACTGTATTTATGGTATATGGCGTATAATCACAATGGGGTGGGTGGAATTGAACTCCGGTCTCCTAGCTGTGAGGCCTGAGCGCTAAACACTCGTCCACCGTGCAGCCCGTTATCCAAACATCTGACAGTCAAAAACAAAACTCATAACATAAGTTGTCTGTCTCCAGATCAAAAGTTGACCAGATGAAGGAGGTTGTCACCGGAAACCCGACGGTCATCAAGATGGTGGTGAGTTTCCACCGCGGCGCGCGAGGCCAGAATGCCCTAAGACAGATCTTGGCGCCGGTTGTCAAGGACATCATAGATGACAAAACGCTCAACATCAAGACCGACCCGGTGGACATCTACAAGAGCTGGGTCAACCAGATGGAGACCCAAACCGGAGAGGCCAGGTGAGCTAGAGGCGGTAACGAGGGGGGAATCGAACGTTCGAGAATCAAATACAAACAAATATGGCGTCTGCGTCCACAGTAAGCTGCCGTATGATGTCACACCCGAGCAGGCTATGGCTCACGAAGAAGTTCGGAACAGACTGGAGACCTCCATCAAGAGCATGAAGGCGGTGACTGACAAGTTCCTTTCCGCTATCATCGTCTCCGTGGATAAAATTCCGTGAGTAAACATTAGCTTCAGCGACGCTTCATCCCAACGTGAGTTCAAATATGAGTTCCCGTTAGATACGGGATGCGCTTCATCTCCAAGGTCCTGAAGGACACCCTCCATGAGAAGTTCCCAGATGCTACAGAGGATGAACTGCTGAAGGTTTGCAGACTCTACACTGCTTGATATGACAAAAACACACTAACTGTGTTACGTGATGTACCAGAAATACAGAACACACGCTTTGAAACAAGTTTTGTATTTTGATCTGACAAATCTTAAGTCAATTTCATCAATCGTTTTCCTGCCTTATAGACAAACATGACTAAACTGAGGGCTGCACGGTCGTCGAGTGGTTTGCATGTTCTCCCCGTGCATGCGTGGGTTTTCTCCGGGTACTCCGGTTTCCTCCCACGTTCCAAAAACATGCTAGGTTAATTAGCGACTCCAAATTGTCCATAGGTATGAATGTGAGTGTGAATGGTTGTTTGTCTATATGTGCTCTGTGATTGGCTGGCCACCAGTCCAGGGTCTAGGGGATAATTTTTTTTTCGTTATTAATTAATTTCTTAATTAATTTATTTATTTTATCAAATTATTTTTTACACTTTAAAGTCATTTTTACTTTTATATTTTGTCATAATTCAATTTATTTTATTTTATCAAATTAATTTTTACACTTTTCTTCAAGTCATTTTTATATTTATTCATGGCTTATTTTTTTTATTTTATGAATATTCATTTTACACATTTCTTAATCATTTTATTTTTTATATTTATTCATTACATAAGTTATGATTTTTTTTACACTTAAGTCATTTTGTCAATTGGCGACTCCAAATTGTCCATAGTTATGAATGTGAGTGTGAATGGTTGTTTGTCTATATGTGCCCTGTGATTGGCTGGCCACCAGTCCAGGGTGTACCCCGCCTCTCGCCCCAAGACAGCTGGGATAGGCTCCAGCAACCCCCGCGACCCTCGTGAGGATAAGCGGTAGAAAATGAATGAATGAATGAATGATGCTGAGAGTGCAGATTCAGGAAGAAGTCTTGTATTTTGATCTGACAAATCTCAAGTCAATTTGATCAATGGTCTTCCTGCCTTATAGACAAACTAAATTGAGGACTAAATGTAGGCCTCACAGCTAGGAGACCCGAGTTCAATTCATTTTTGTAAAACTGAATCTGGGCCATTCAAAAACCGAGTTTCCTCCCGTCTGGCTTTTCGCCCCCATTCAGAACCCGACACTCCGAAGAGTCCTATCTCTAACAGAACATTTTGATTTTTGGCATTTCAGATCGTGGGGAACCTTCTGTATTACCGTTACATGAACCCAGCGATCGTCGCCCCCGACGCCTTTGACATCATCGAGATGTCGGCGGGCGGCCAGCTCACCAACGAGCAGCGCCGAAACCTGGGCTCCGTCGCCAAGATGCTGCAGCACGCCGCCTCCAACAAGATGTTCCTCGGAGACAACGCCCACCTGAATCCCATCAATGAATATCTCAGCAATTCTTATCAGAAGTTTCGGTGTGATACTCGAATCTGTCCGAATTTTTTTTTTTTTTTTTTTTTTTTGCATATTTGACCGTGTCATATTTTTTCTTCTCCGCAGGCGCTACTTTTTGACAGCGTGTGATGTCCCTTCACTTGAAGATAAATTCAACGTGGATCAATACTCTGACTTAGTCAACGTCACCAAACCTGTCATCTACATCTCCATTGGAGAGATTATTAACACTCACACGGTGAGTATTATGATATAGCTGTATACATAATAATAATAATAATAAGTGAACAATGGTCTTTTTATGCTCTTTTGCTGTAGTTTGCAACAAAATGGCACCCAAACATCAGTACGACGATGCCAATTACACACATTTGAGTATACAATGCTTATTACCGTGTCACACTGTGGTGCGTTCAAGGATCGTCAGACAAAGTAACTGCAACGTCCTTTCAGCGCTCCCAAGAAACTAATCACAGCGGTACCTCGGTTAAAGTCATCCTCGGGTAGTGCGTTTTTGGTTAACATGCCAAATTTTTTGCTAATGTTTTGCCTTGGCTTGCGTTCACCCACTTTCCGAAAGAGTCTGAAATACCATCTGGTTTGTTCGCTGCCATCTTGAGAGGGAGGCTGATGTCATTTCAGTGCCCCAATGAATGGGTTGCTCACAATACTTTGTGGGAAAAACTTTAAAAGAGTTCTTTTTTTCCATTTAAAAATCACTTTGGTACAAGTTTGTCAGATAGACTATTTGAGTGTTAACTTGCTGTGTGATGAATTTAGTGTAGTTAGCAAATTATTCTTAGTAAAAATGACTCTTACTTTAGTATACTGTTATAAACAGAAGAGCAGTTAATTGGAGGAATAGCAACATAGAAAATGGTGGATGGCGCTGCTATGTTGCCTCTGTCCGCCAGAGAGGAGGCCGGAGCACAGAGCCCACAGGGAGGCTGATGTCATTTCAGTGCCTCAATGAATGGGTTGCTCACAATACTTTGTGAGAAAACTTTAAGAGTTATTTTTTTCCATTAAAAAATCACTTTGGTACAAGTTTGTCAGATAGACTATTTGAGTGTTAACTTGCTGTGTGATGAATTTAGTGTAGTTAGCAAATTATTCTTAGTAAAATGACACTGTGACTCTTACGTTGTTATACTGTCATATAATGACCTGCAATTTCCAGTAGGTTTCTTTGGGAAAATGTGCTTTGGTTAGAGTCTGTTTTGGTTTGAGTCGGACCTCCTGAAGCAGATTAATGACATTAACCAAAGCACCACTCTCAGAAAAAGCACTAAGTAGCCACAGCAGCTCACTTTTAGCACACAATATGAACTAAAAACTTAATGCACCGCATATGGATTTGTTTTGCTGAAGCTGCTGCTGGACCATCAGGATGCTATTGCTCCGGAGCACAACGATCCCGTCCATGAGCTGTTGGAGGACCTAGGAGAGGTTCCCACTGTCGAGTCCCTCATTGGTGAGTCAACAGAATCATGCATAATCAATTACTATTCTGGACAAATTTTGGAAGTTTGGGAACCCTATCAGCACCGGGACCATTTCAGCCAATCACAGGGCACATATAGACAAACAACCATTCACACTCACATTCATACCTATGGACAATTTGGAGTCGCTAATTAACCTAGCATGTTTTTGGAATGTGGGAGGAAACCGGAGTACCCGGAGAAAACCCACGCATGCACGGGGAGAACATGCAAACTCCACACAGAGATGGCCGAGGGTGGAATTGAACCCTGGTCTCATAGCTCTGAGGTCTGCACGCTAACCACTCAACCGTCGTGCACCCTTACAGTTAATGAAAACTTAAATATAAAATATGACTGTTCAAACATACGCTTATGTATTTTTTTTAATAATTATTGTCCCGCATGTTGATGCTAACGATGCTACCGTCAACACTGTATTTGAGAGCCAATTAACCACTGTTTTGATCATATATCATATTAATAATGCAATTTTTTTATGTAGTATTTCACCCTTCACTCTGTAAAGTTGAGGAATTGGAGTTTGGGTTGTGTTTTTTTGAGGCAGGAAATTCATACTGTCTCTCAAACATCTGCAGCATTTCTTAGTTGTGACAGTATCAATTGACAAACAACTATTCACACTCACATTCACAGTCGCTAATTAACCTAGCATGTTTTTTTTTTGGAATGTGGGAGGAAACCGGAGTACCCAGGAGAAAACCCACGCATGCACAGGGAGAACATGCAAACTCCACACAGAGATGGCCGAGGGTGGAATTGAACCCCCGGTCTCCTAGCTGTGAGGACTACACGCTAACCACCAAAGTGGCAGTTGTTTACTAATATCTGCGTTCCACAGGTGAAAATCCTCTCCCTCCTGATGACCCGAACAAGGAGGTCATGGGAAAAACCGAGGTGTCACTTACACTGACGAACAAGTTCGATGTCCCTGGTGAGGCCAACACTGAGGTGGACGCCAAGACCCTCCTGCTCAAGTAAGATCCTAGAGTTTCTTACATTCATTCAATAGACTCATATTTATATTTAATATATATATTATGTTTCATTCTAGCACCAAGAGGCTGATTGTGGATGTGATCCGGTTCCAGCCTGGAGAGACTCTGACTGAGATATTGGACTCAACAGCTGGTCCGGAGCAGGTCAGGTTACACAATATTTATATGTGGTCAGTAATGTTATTGTAATATTGGGTGAGACACACAAGCACCAGACTTGTTCACCCGACCCCGAACGACAAGGTTTTTATCGCTGGTTCGAATGATGTCACTATTACTTCTAATAAAACAAAAAAAACATTAGTTAAAACTCAACTCTGAACCCCTGACATCACTTCCTGTCTACAAGCCCCGCCCTCACCGTTGCTACACATATGACCATAAGTCTTATTTATGTCTTACTGTAAATATGTCTTATTCCATCCATGCATTTTCTATGCCGCTTATCCTCGCTAGGGTCGCGGGGGTATGCCTATCCCGACTTTCACATTCATACCAATTAATCACCGATTAATCTAACATGCATGCTTTTGGAATGTCTTATTTGTGTCTTACTGTAAATATGTCTTATTCCATCCATCCATCCATTTTGTATGTCACTTATCCTCGCTAGGGTCGCGGAGGTATGCTGGAGTCTATCCCAGCTTTCACATTCATACCAATTAATCACAGATTAATCTAACATGCATGCTTTTGGAATGTCTTATTTGTGTCTTACTGTAAATATGTCTTATTCCATCCATCCATCCATCCATTTTGTATGCCGCTTATCCTCGCTGGGGTCGCGGGGGTATGCTGGAGCCTATCCCAACTTTCACATTCATACCAATTAATCACCAGTTAATCTAACATGCATGCTTTTGGAATGTCTTATTTGTGTCTTACTGTAAATATGTCTTATTCCATCCATCCATATTCTATGCCGCTTATCCTCGCTAGGGGCGCCGGGGTATGCTGGAGCCTATCCCAGCTTTCACATTCATCCCAATTAATCACCAATTAATCTAATGCAAACTCCACACAGAGATACCCGAGCGGAGAATCGGAACGCAGGTCTTCCCGATCCTGATGTCTTATTATATCGACAATACTGTGTAATGGGAGTGTAAATGTGACTATAGGGGTGTTAGCTTTTATTTAGAGGGCTCTAATAATGTTAAAAAAAAACATGATATGTTTTTTTCCATATTTTACCTACAAAAATAGACAATTTCGAAATTATATTTTGTATAATTTATATATTAATATTTATTTATATAATTTATATATTATATTTCACTGAAATTCACTTATCACAGTCAGGTCTGGAACCAATTAACTGTGACAAACGACGGATTTACTGCACAACTGAGAACATATTATTTGAACATATTTATTATTAGTTTTTATTTCATTAGTACGAGTAGCTAATGCTAATGAATTGTGTCCCGACAGGAAGAGGAGTACCAGCGTGCCATGCAACGGCGAGCCATCCGGGACGCCAAGACCCCAGAGAAGATGAAGCAGGTGAAACCGGTCATGGACGATAGCCTCACATTACAAGGGAAGAAGGAGCGGATTCAAAGCAACCTGCAGCGGTTAGCCGAACTGGGCAAAGTCAATCCCGAGAACCGCTATCAGGACCTCATTAACGACATAGCCAAGGTTGGAAGAAGACAATATCACATGGTATCGCATCAGTCATACGATATCAAGATTGATCTGTCTGCATTACAGGACATCAGAAACCAGAGACGGTATCGCCAGCGCAGGAAAGCTGAGCTGGTAAAACTCCAGCAAACCAACACGGCGTTAAATTCAAAGAGCAACTTCTACAACGTGCAGATTGATTCCTATAATCAGTATATTAAGACCTGCATGGACAACCTGGCCAGCAAGGGCAAGTGAGTTCTCCGTACTGGGATTCATCCCAACGAATACGCCTGAAGGATGCCGACTCATCGGATGTTTCTTTGCAGGCTGTCGAAGCCCGGAGTCAGCAAGGCCAAAAAGAGTAAACAAGTTTCCCAGAAATACACGGCCTCGCGCTTATACGAGAAGGGTGTGCTGATCGCCATCGAGGATCTGCAACCCAACCAGTAAGTTCTCGTCATGAGATGATGAAGCCGTGCATCAAATCCAACTAAAAGTCATTACCGGGGTTCGTTCCTTCCTTCCTTCCTTCCTTCCTTCCTTCCATCCTTCCATCCTTCCATCCTTCCATCCTTCCATCCTTCATCCTTCCTTCCATCCTTCCTTCCATCCTTCCTTCCATCCTTCCATCCTTCCATCCTTCCATCCTTCCATCCTTCCTTCCTTCCATCCTTCCTTCCATCCTTCCTTCCTTCCATCCTTCCTTCCTTCCATCCTTCCTTCCTTCCATCCTTCCTTCCATCCTTCCTTCCTTCCATCCTTCCTTCCTTCCTTCCATCCATCCTTCCTTCTATCCTTCCTTCCATCCTTCCTTCCTTCCTTCCTTCCTTCCTTCCTTCCTTCCTTCCTTCCTTCCATCCTTCCTTCCATCCTTCCTTCCTTCCTTCCATCCTTCCATCCTTCCTTCCTTCCATCCTTCCATCCTTCCATCCTTCCTTCCTTCCATCCTTCCTTCCATCCTTCCTTCCATCCTTCCTTCCATCCTTCCTTCCTTCCTTCCTTCCTTCCATCCTTCCATCCATCCTTCCTTCCATCCTTCCATCCTTCCTTCCATCCTTCCATCCTTCCTTCCTTCCATCCTTCCATCCTTCCTTCCTTCCATCCTTCCATCCTTCCTTCCTTCCATCCTTCCTTCCTTCCTTCCTTCCTTCCATCCTTCCTTCCATCCTTCCTTCCTTCCATCCATCCTTCCTTCCATCCTTCCTTCCATCCTTCCTTCCATCCTTCATTCATTCATAACATGCATGCTTTTGTCTTACTGTAAATATGTCTTATTCCATCCGTCCATTTTCTATGCCGCTTATCCTCGCTAGGGTTGCAGGGGTATGCTGGAGCCTATCCTAGCTATCTCATTAATCACCAATTAATCACCAATTAATCTAACATGCATGCTTTTGTCTTACTGTAAATATGTCTTATTCCATCCATCAATTTTCTATGCCGCTTATCCTCGCTAGGGTCGCGGGGGTATGCTGGAGCCGATCCCAGCTATCACATTCATACCAATTAATCACCAATTAATCTAATATGCATGCTTTTGGAATGTCTTATTTGTGTCTTACTGTAAATATGTCTTATTCCATCCATCCATTTTCTATGCCGCTTATCCTGGCTAGGATCGCGGGGGTAGGCTGGAGCCTATCCCAGCTATTACATTCATACCAATGAATCCCCAATGAATCTATCATGCATGCTCAGAGGGTGAAAAACAGCCTAATCGGCCCCATGTAATACTTTCCAATGTTTGTGTTTCTCACATGGCAGGTTCAAGAATGTTATTTTTGAAATCTCTCCCTCCGAGGCGGTTGGCGTGTTTGACGTGAAGGCCAAGCTCATGGGGGTACACTTGGAGACGTTACAGTTAGAATACCAGGTATGCTGCTGATGTAGATGACGATGTAGTCATGGCCCAGCGTTTGGAGAATGCTCCAAATATTCATTTTCACAAATACTCCACAGTGTTATGAAGACTGATGAGATGAATGGCAATCAATTGCAAAGTTTTGATCATGAACTTCATCCCAAACCAAAACATTTCCACAGCATTTCAGCCCTGCCACAAAAGGAGTTTGACATAAAAAGTCCATAAATTGTGGTAACAAGTCATAACTATGAGATAAAAAAGTGGAATTTATGGGATAAAAAGTCCTAATTATGAGATAAGAAAGTCATAATTATGAGATTAAAACATTGAAATTACAAGATTAGAAGTCAATTATGAAATAAAAAGTGGAATTTATGAGATAAAAAGTCATAATTGTGAGATATAAAAGTCATAATTCTGAGATTAAAACATTGAAATTACAAGAAGTTAATTATGAAATAAAAAGGGAATTTTATGAGCTAAAAAGTCATAATTATGAGATTAAAACATTAAAATTACAATATAAGAAGTTAATTATAAAATAAAAATTGCAGTTATGAGATAAAAAGTCCTAATTATGAGATTAAAACATTGAAATGACAAGATTAGAAGTCAATTTTGAAAAAAGTGTAATTTATGATATAAAAAGTCTTAAATTATGAGCTATAAAAGTCCTAATTATGAGATTAAAACATTAAAATTACAAGATTAGAAGTCAATTTTGAAAAAAAGTGTAATTTATGAGATAAAAAGTCGTAATTATGAGATATAAAAGTCATAATTATGAGATTAAAACATTAAAATTACAATATAAGAAGTTAATTATGAAATAAAAAGTGGAATTTGAGATTAAAAAGTCATAATTATGAAATTAAAACATTGAAATGACAAGATTAGAAGTCAATTTTGGAAAAAAAGTGTCATTTATGAGCTAAAAAGTCGTAATTATGAGCTATAAAAGTCATTATTATGGCATTGAAACATTGAAATGATAAGAAGTGAATTATGAAATAAAAAGTCATAATTCTGAGATATAAAAGTCATAATTATGAGATTAGAATAACAGACTTTGTTTTTTCTGTGTTAACCACGCTTGCCAACACCGTTGTCATTCTCAACACCGTCGGCCATGACAGTTCCGTTGTAACGTTGTACGTTGACGTAGCACGTAGCACGTAGCACGTAGCACGTAGCTAAGTGGTCATTGTGTGTTTTCTTCTTGTTCTTCTGTCGCCCTCAGGATCTCCTCCAGCTGCAGTACGAAGGCGTGGCAGTGATGAAAATCTTCGACAGGGCGACCATCAACGTCAACCTGCTCATTTTCTTGCTCAATAAGAAATTTTACGGCAAATAGAGGAAAACAAACGGCCACGGACTGATGTAGCCGCCAATGTAACCGTTTTACGCTTGCTGAAAAGCCCCCGACCGACTTGGACCGCCGTGGTTGTCAGACGTCTTCCCCGAATACGCTTGCTTGTCGTGCCTTTGCAGGTTTATTTTCTACGATGTTGCATCACCGCACAGAGCCAACGCGACCACAAACGTTGGCTCCGGTCCGTTGTTCTTGCCGTTTACGTAACTGTAGCCAGATGTTTAACAGCTGTATTTTTTCTTGAAATATTATGAATATCATGATCACTTATAAAAATGTTATGTTTTATGTCCAGAGATTGTGTTGTTTTTTTTTTTTTGCTGAGCTGATTGATAGAGCCTGATTAGCATCACAAATACAAATACAAAAAATACTCAAACACATGAAAAACATGAATTCTACTTTAGACTTGATGGTTGCAACAGTCAAGCAGTCGGGACCAAAAGAGCTGCCAAAATTTCATTCAATTTTAAATTTCATTGCCGTTTTCACTTCCACTTTTAGTTAATGGCTTTCCTTTTCTTTGGCGCACTACTGCTTGGTAGTATGGGTATATAAAAAATTATGTTATCATTTATATAAGTTATAATTATGAGATAAAAAGTCACAATTCTGAGTTAAGTAAGTCAGAATTATGAGATAAAAAGTCAAAATAATGAGATAGAGTTGAAAAAGTCTAAATTATGGAACAAAAAGTCAGAATTATGCGGCAGGTGTATCTCATAATTCCGACCTCTTTTCTCATAATTGACTTTTTATCTTGTAATTTCAATGTTTTAATCTCATAATTATTGCTTTTTTTTATCTCTCATAATTACGACTTTTTTTATCTCATAAGTTCCACTTTTTATCACAGTTATGACTTTATCTCATAATTGTGAATTTTTGTCTCATAATTTATACTTTTTAATCTCATAAATTCCACTTTTAATCTCATAGTTATGACTTCATCTCATAAATTCTAGTTTTCATCTCATAGTTAGGACTTTATTTGGCAATGTCTACTTTTTATCTCATAATTATGACTTTTCATAATTTTGACTTTTTATCTCACAATTGATTTTTTATCTTGTAATTTTGACTTTTTAATCTTTAGATTAATGTTATGACTTTTTATCATAATTTTGACTTGAACTTTTAATCTCACAATGATGACTTTATCTATCTTTTATATTTGAGTATATCTCATAAATTCTACTTTTTATCTCAGTTATGACTTTTTATCTCATTTTTATCTCACAATTGATTTTTTTATCTTATAATTTGAATTTTTAATCTCACAATGATGACTTAATCTCATAATTTAAGACTTTTTATGTCATAATTTATACTTTTTATCTCATATATTTGACTATATCTGAAAAATTCCACTTTTTAGCTAATTGTTATGACTTTTATCATAATTTTTACATCATAATTTTGACTTTTTATCTCAATTGATTTTTTTAACTTGTAATTTTAATTTTTAATTTCATAATGATGACTTTATATGTCATAATTTATACTTTTTATCTCATAAATTTTACTATATATCTCATAGGTTCCACTTGTTATCTCATAGTTCTGACTTTATCTCACACTTGTGACTTTTATTATATATTTTCTATATTTATAGTATAATATTTTGCTTTCATAGTCATGCTATGACTATGAAAATATTTCATTCATAAATAACCGTTCCAAGCTCAACCCCATCAATTTTAATACTGAGGATATTGGTAGCTGTTACATATGCAGAAGCATTTTGTAACCATTAAAACGGAGGTAAGGCCATATTATTTTTTTATAATTTAAAAATGTAGCAAAAAAAATATTGGGGGGGAACGGGGCTTTTAAAAAAATATTAAATTGGAGACAGTGTGCTGTTTTAGAATGTTGAATTATATACATATTATACCACTCTGCAGTTAACCTGATCCCTTTATCACGGCCGACGATTTGTCGCCCCCGTGTGGTGTTTCGGGGAATGGGTGGAATTTAACGAGGTAATGTTTTTCTCAGCGCTGGAGATAAAAAAGCCATCGGACTAGAGTTGCTGCAACAAGCCTCGTCAAGCGACGACGAACATGGCGACGCGACAAGCGGAAACTTAGCACAACAATTGACAACAACTGATGACTTTCGATCCTCCGGAGTTGGTGTTTATGTTCATATGGGGTCGTCGGGTCGGAGTTTGAGGTCTGCTGTGCTGCCCGTGGATTAACGCAAGAGACTCCATTCCCGCTGTCATCTAGCGTTTAAAGTATGGATTTGTGGGAACAAGTGTGAACACTTACGTGTGTGTGTGTGTATATATGTGAGTGGAAAAACAGTTTTTTTCCGCCCCACTGGAGAAAGTCGACCCACGGAGTGAGTCCCGGATAAGCTCGGCGGACACTTGTTGAAATCCAACTTAGCGAGAAAAGCTCCATTGCTCCTAAGCTAACGCTGTTAGCAAGATTCCGGCTAACGTAGCATATACTTTGTAGAGTATTTCAAGCTAAACCCTTTAAGTGCGACTCACGTCGATTTATGTTCGGTATCCGTTTACCGAATTAGAACGTCGACGGGTGGGCAATGTGGTTTTTGTTGGCGTGTGTGTGTGAAAACGTTACAGGTGGATGTGACAAGTCCGTTTAGCTAGGTTAGCTAACTCGCTACTCCGTTCGTGTTCCGTGTTATGTTGTGTTAGCTTTCACAGCTAAAGTCGAAATAGAGTGTCAATATCAACTCGTATTGCGTTATTAACTTCATTTCAAGTCTTACAATCAACGCAGATAATTAACTCAGTTGTGACAACTTTTATTTATTTATTTTTTTTAAATCAAGTTCTGATTTAGTTTGACTTTTTTGTAATGGATCTTAAAAAAATAGAGCGTTGATTCAGCTTTTTTTCAAAGTCGCTGAAGGGCTTCAATAGTGGAGGGGGGGGCACCATGTCCGGCTCCCCGGGAACAGGGGGTTCGAACCCCCGGAAGTTTAGCGAGAAGATAGCGTTGCACAACCAGAAGCAAGCGGAAGAGACGCGGGCCTTCGAACAGCTGATGACGGACCTCACTGTCTCGAGGGTAAGATACTGGTTCTTCTTCTCTTGTGTTTTTCAATGGAGTTGCGCGAGTCATGAACGAGTCGTTCAAAATTGCGAGGTTTTTTTTTTTTAAACTGAATTGGCACGTGGGGTGGGAGGGAGGGCATGTGTGATCGGATACCCGGTTCATGACAGTTCTTGTGCACGCGCTGGGTTGCAAGTGACTTGATTGAATCGGATACCCGATTCATGCCGGTTTCCGAGCGCGCATTCTGTGACAATTGACTTGAGTAAATCAAGTACCCGATTCATGCCAGTTTTTGCGCATTCACTCTTTGATAAATGACTCACGTCAATCAAGTACCCATTCAATGGGAGTGTCTGAACACCGCCTGTGTGACAAGTAACTTGAATGAATCGGATACCCCGATTAATGTGAGTTAAGTGAATCAATGCAATCCAGTACCCGTTTCATGCGAGTGTCTGAGCACGGGCTGTGTGACAAGTAACTTGAATGAATCGGGTACCCGTTTCATGCGAGCTTCTGTGCACGGGTTGTTTGACAAGTAACTTGAATGAATCGGATACCCGATTTATGCGAGGTTCTGCGAATGCACAATGTGACAGGCGATTTGAGTGAATTGAATACCCGATTCACAACTTCTGTGCAAGCACTCTGACAAGTGACTCGGTACAATCGAGTACCCGATTCATGGGACTCTCTGCACACCAGCTGATAAGTATCTTCATTATATTGGATACCCGATTAGTGTGAGTTTCTGCGTACAGAGTTGTGTGAAAGGCAACTTGAACGAATCGAGTACCCGAGTCGTGCAAGTTCTTGTCATTTGAGAACCACATTCAAAATTGCAGCCAGCAGGGAAACAGGAAACGGGGAAAGTGGTTCCTTAACATCTGCATCAGTTCCCTTAGGGATGCATTTAAGTACTCCAAAGGGAGTGTGCAATCTGGGAAGAGCATCCGTAATGTCCGCCGCAACTTCTAAAAATACAATAAAAAAAAAAAAATATATATATATATATATTGTGCCAATCGCTTCATACTAACATGTGATCTAATTCTTTTTAATTTAATTTAATGAACCATGTAATTTCATCATTTAAGCAATAACTCATGCAATGTCATAAGAATGACGTCCAATGAGCCGTGCTGGCTATCATTCATCAGCCTGTGGGAGGAACGATCGCATTGATTTATTGACTTGTCTTTAGACTCGTCTTAAGAATGGCCATGAATGTACTGTACAGAGAGAGAGAGAGAGAGAGAGCTGTTACTTTCTATGATAAATGATGATTGAATGAGTACGTTGTTGCCAGATGTGACGGCGAATGACCGTTTTGCATAACGACAGGTCATTCAACTAAGTCAACCAAGAAGTAGTCGCCTAGATTCCATGATCTGGATGACTGACAACTCATACGCCGACCTAGCAACCATGTACTGAATAGTTAATTTCTTATAAAATGGTCTACTCATTGCGTTACATTGTGCTCTTCCTATGATGTCTGAGGTGGTCAATGAAGAAGGATGTGGCTTTGAGGCCACAGCAATTGGAAGTTTTCATTCAGGCATGGACTGTCGGTGACCTGTGCACAGCCACAAGGTTGAGGTTGGAATCTAACACTACATAAACAACTGGGATTAGGATTGGCTGCTTTCATGTTTACGCCTGCGACTCAAGAACTCAGTAGTACACTGTATGCAGCGGGAAAGTCTGTAATGGAGTCTTGTAGTGAGTGTAAAAGGGGACTATGAGGGGTTTTTTTCATGTCTGGAGTAAGGATCGACCGATACATCGGCCGGCCGATATTTGCGTTCTTTACTTGAATCGGTATCGGCCAATACGGGCGTGGGTTCGCCGAGATATTTTTCCGCCGGCCAAAATCGGCCATCGGCTAAAGGAAAAAAAAATCGGTTTCGGCATCGGCCGGAAAAAAAACATATCGGTCGATCCCTAGTCTAGAGGGCTCTAGTAATATGGATCACGGTATTTAGAGGCTCGGGAATAGGTATGGGAATAGGTTCAGCTACCAGGCTGCACAGCGGTCAAGTGGTTAGCGCGCAGACCTCACAGCTAGGAGAGCTGAGAACCTGAGTTCAATCCCATCCTCGGGCCATCTCTGTGTGGAGTTTGCATGTTTTCTCCGGGTACTCCGGTTTCCTCCCACATTCCAAAAACATGCTAGGTTAATTAGCGACTCCAAATTGTCCATAGGTATGAATGTGAGTGTGAATGGTTGTTTGTCTATATGTGCCCTGTGATTGGCTGGCCACCAGTCCAGGGTGTACCCCGCCCGAAGACAGCTGGGATAGGCTCCAGCACCCCCCCCCCCGCTACCCTTGTGAGTATACGCGGTAGAAAATGAATGAATGTTTAGATAAAGTATGTAGTAGTAGTGGCGGCACGGCGGTTTAGTGGTTAGCGCACAGACCTCACAGCTAGGAGGACCAGGGTTCAATTCCCGTTCATGCGTGGGTTTTCTCCGGGTACTCCGGTTTCATCCCACATTCCAAAAACATGCTAGGTTAATTAGCCACTCCAAATTGTCCATAGGTATGAATGTGAGTGTGAATGGTTGTTTGTCTATATGTGCCCTGTGATTGGCTGCCACCAGTCCAGGGTGTACCTCTCGCCCGAAGACAGCTGGTCCAGCACCCCCCGCGACCCTTGTGAGGAAAAAGCGGTAGAAAATGAATGAATGTAGTAGTAGTACTCATAAAATAAATCAGCGCTGTGTCACTATGCCAAGAAAATAGTTCTTCAGTGTGAGCTCCTACAATAACAACGTCGAAGTCGCTTTCCCACTGAGCAACACATTATTATACTAAGATTTGCCGAATATTAATAGAGAATATTAGCGTTGAATGTCTTCTGTGTTTTTTTTTACTTTTTATTTATTTATATCTGAGTATAATTTTATTGGAAATGTGAACAAGCTGTCGGAATATACAAAGCTTTGCTGCAGGCTCCAGTGAGTTTTTGTTTGCCAAATTAAGGACCCAAAATTAAGGTCTTTACCGAGGCTGCTTGCAGCCTAATAACCATATGACGCCATTAATAAACGCTTTAATTAATGAACGCTTTAATGATGGAGCTTCAGGTCGAGCACAGGCGTTCATTAGTGGCCGCTGGGCCTGTCGGCGATGCCGGAGCCGCAGCTTTAAAATCATAAACAGTGCAGTGCGATGAACACTTCATATGAGTTTAAATGCAGTTTTTTTTTAATCTCTTGCTCTTCTTTTATCTTTCTTTTTTTTGGCATTTTACATGTAAATAATTATTTTTCCGCTGGTCTTCTGATTTAGTTCTGGAGTGTTTATCGCATTTATTTTCACTTTTTGCAGATCCATTGATAATGCAGAAAAATGTCAAATATTGGCCTTTAGGAAGTGGGGCTAAGAAAGAAGCCATTATTTTCATTAAATCCTTTACTTTTTGATTGCAGTTCTTTTTTTAGCTTACCACTAAACAACAAGGAACCTTGTGTTTTTTGTAAGTATGCTGCTCACGGATCAGAATGGGTCTTTTTTTAATGTAGGCTCAGAAACCGTCTTTAGACCGCAAACTCGTTAAGAATGAGCCAACAGCGCCCCCAGTGGCGGCAGCCAAGAAGTGCACTCCACTTTGTCTGAAGATGCATTCGCTGTGTATCCCTGCTTCAGAATATTAAAGTTATCAACAATCAACTGTTATCAACATTCTCTATAATATGTTTTTTTTGGTTGACTGACAGGTGCAGTTCCAGAAGATCCAGCAGCTTCGTTTATCTCAACCGCGACCGCAGTACTACGGAGGGTCTTTGCCCAACGTCAATCAGATTGGCAACGCCAACACCGACTTTCAGGTGGGGTGATCAGTACTTTGCAGTGCAGTACAAATATACCACTGCTGGGTTTTCAACCACGTGACCTTGGCTGGTTGGTGCAATATTTTAGAGATTAACGTGAATAACGATGCGCGTCATTGAAATGATTTGCTCCAGTCATGAGTTTACATGCTGTGACGTGCGGAGACATAAAAATACCGTAATTTCCGGACTACAGAATGCACCAGTTTTTAAGCCGCACCCATTAAATTTAAAGAGAAAAAAATATATATATATTTACACATATATGGGCCCGTTACGTCATTATATGGGATATTTGGTACACAACTTTTAATTAAATAAGCAACATGGTGGAAAAGTGGCCTCACAGCTAGGAGACCCGAGTTCAATTCCACCCTCGGCCATCTCTGTGTTGGAGTTTTCTTCGGGTACTCCGGTTTCTTCCCACATTCCAAAAACATGCTAGGTGTCGTAACATTCCATTGATGAGAGAATGGCTGCCACAGGAAGTACGCTGTCAATGCCAACATGTGAGTTTGTTATATCTAATCTATGTCTAAGACATCATATTTTCTATAATTTATGTCTACTATATTGGTTAATGGTGGCACGGCGGTCGAGTGGTTAGCGCGCAGACCTCACAGCTAGGAGACCAGGGTTCAATTCCACCCTCGGCCATCTCTGTGTGGAGTTTGCATGTTCTCCCCTGTGCATGCGTGGGTTTTCTCCGGGTACTCCGGTTTCCTCCCACATTCCAAAAACATGCTAGGTTAATTAGCGACTCCAAATTGTCCATAGGTATGAATGTGAGTGTGAATGGTTGTTTGTCTATATGTGCCCTGTGATTGGCTGGCCACCAGTACAGCGTGTATACACCCAGCCTCTCGCCCGAAGACAGCTGGGATAGGCTCCAGCACCCCCCGCAAACCCTTGTGAGGATAAGCGGTAGACAATGAATGAATGAATGAATGAATGATGGCTGGTTAGCGGTTAGCGCGCAGGCCTCACAGCTAGGAGATTGGGTGGTTGTTTGTCTATATGTGCCCTGTGATTGGCCGGCAACCAGTCCTGGGTGTACCCCGCCTCTCGCCAGAAGACAGCTGGGATAGGCTCCAGCACCCCCTGTCACCCTCGTGAGGATAAGCAGGATAAGACTCATCTAAAAAAAAAAAAAAATGTTGGATTATTATTTTGGTGTCAATCACAATATGGGGAGGAACTATGGAGGTCTGCTAAATGTAACATTGGTGACACCTAGTGACCAGTGTAGAATACTACACATCACAAACTCTTTGAATGCATCTTCAGAATGCCTTATTTGTATCATTTAACTTTATTTAGCAATTTTTATGCTTGAAAAATGCTCAATTTAGGTCAATTTTCTTAAATATAACATTTTAAACTAATAATAGTCCATAAAACTGTGAGGATTTATTAATATAATTTGAATATATTTTTCAGGGTGGCTTCCCATCAGGGTTGGATTCTGTCAGAGGTACTCGCCACCATGGGCTGGTTGAGCGAGTCCACAGGGAACGCAACCGCATCAACTCTCCCCATCGCAGACCGATCGACAAGCACGGGCGGCAGATATCCTTCCATAACCGGTCTAAGTAACCGTCAGACATTGAACGTATCGTGTTTGTCATTGTGCTGTGTGGAATTGGGCCCGGCTAAGCATGTGGTTGAAATGAAAGTATATCCTGCAGGTTTAAGAATGTCTGTCTGTGTGAATGTAGCCTCTTATATAGCCTACATTCAATCATGTTGACTGAAAGGATGCGGAGATGGCGAGCAAGATTTATGCCTGAAGGACATTGACTGTTGGAGGCTTTCCGCATACGCTGAATGGACAGTCACGATATGTGAATGGGAGGGTTTTTTTTTCATGGGAAAAGAGATTAGAATCTGCAGAATCTGTAGGCTTATTGTTGGGATGGCGAAGACACAATGGACGTTTTTGTACCATAAATATCAATTGAGCATTCTTAATATTTTGAGCCTCTATACTTTGTCAAGGGATTGACAGTCAGTGTAGTAGTAGGAAGTACACTCCTGATCAAAATATTAGAGCTTCAAAATGGTAATGGTGATGGTTTTATTTCAGTTGAACATGCATCAGATTACAATTGAATGCATCACATAATCAGTTCCCAGTTCCACATGTCCAAAAGGAGTAGGAAGAAGCAAAGCTTATTAAATCCTACCCCTCCATCTGGTACTTTTACAATAAGTTACATTTGTTCACTTCCTGCTTTCCTAATATAGTTTAGTAAATACGTAAATTAAATTAAATTAAATTAAATTAAATTAAATTAAATTAAATTAAATTAAATTAAATTAAATTAAATTAAATTAAATTAAATTATTTGTTTATTTTAAAAATAAAACATGCAACCCCGGGCCCCAGATCCCTAAACCGCAACAACACCCCATGTAGTTATTTATGTATTTTATTTTATTTTTATTTTACTTTTTTTAGTTTTATTTTATTTTAGGTTTTAGTTTTATTTATTTTTATTTTTTATTATATGACCATCCAATGACATAATGGGTACCATAGTAAGTGTCAATATAGTGATATATATTTAGCACATCATGACTGGTTCAAGACTCTTCATCCTTGTATTTAGCAAACATCAAATGGAAAAAAAATTGAAAAAAAACGAGCGTGAGACACGCAAAAAAAAAGAAATATTTAAAAGCTCAGCTTTAAAAGCCAAAATCTTGGTAAAAATGAATTCAACGTCATTATCACTGTCATAATTTCTCTCTTTGAACATTAAAGTTCAATAAAGGGGACCTATTGTGGACTCCTATAGAGCAGCTACACACAATAACCCGCACTGAAAATTTTCTATCTCTACCTAGTGATTACTACAGAACCCACAGTAGCTTCCAAAGATTAATTCATATTTATCTTTCAATAAACGTCTTTGTTGATGCATTCCTAATACTGGGATCCATGTCTTTCTCGGCCCGACAGGTTGCCAGAAGACAAACGAAGGGGCATTTATATTGTGTGATATGGATTCGCACCCAATATGTTTCATTTGCATGTAACATACATTGCGCGCTGATGCAACAGCACGCCCTCGTGTGTGAGGGGGAGTGTTTATTATCCGCCTCTCGAGAGCAATGATTTACAGTTTTTCTCGATTGTTTAAACACATTTTCTGAAAGGATGCCTCATCTTCTCAGAACTCTACACACAAATCCAAAAATCACTCACACATTTCTGAAAACCCCTCAATTCTCCTGCAAAATGAAACTTTACAACCAAAACAGTCTTCATTCTTCTCAAAATGGTGTTTTGTCTCCAAATGAGGCACACAAACCACGATATGATGTAATCACAGTGTAAAACACTGTGATTACATCCACGAACGCCAGCATGTACATATGAAAAACGGTGATTATTGCAAGCGATATTGCAAGTCTATTCACTGAATCTTCCCTCTAAATTATACAAATATTTACTCCTTTACTTCAAAAGATTGTTTAATACTTACCTCATATTAATTACCTGTAATCCTCTAATTACCGTCCGTCGGTGGAAAAGCCGAAACGGTGTTAGCCGAAAATCAAACAATACGCCGTTTACAGATTTCGCTAATGGTGGTATTGAAATCCTTAAGCAAATATTGATTCAGCTTTAAGCTGCTTTTGTATTGATATAAACAGACCAAATTGGTTGGCGGGAGATGAAAAGGGCATCATAGTAACCGGATTATCGTAATAACCGGGTATCGTACTAACCGGAACTAATTATATCATAAAAGATTAGAAATTTGCAGGGAAATGAAAATAGTATCGTAATAAGCAGTACAATCGATATAACCGATATCGATATAACGAGACTTTACTGTATCGCCTAAGCATGGCAAATCCAGCCATGGAAAGCATCCGCTGGAATGTCTCCACATGCATCTTCCATAGCTTGGAAAAAGGGGATTGTGTGGATTTCTGACCCTTTGCCCAGCCTCCCTCATTGTTAGAGCGCTAATTGTAAAAATGTGTGACAGGTGTTTGTTTACCCATGTGATGAGTCTGTGTGAATAATAGGAATATTAATTTGACTGTTTTGAGTGGCGTTGTGTTCTTTATGAAAACAAGAAGTTTTTACTTCATGAAAATTGTGCCAAAACTCAGAGAATTGTGTGTAGTGTTTTGGAAAAAAAGCGTGTTGTAGATCTGCAGGTCTGAGTGTAAAGCAGGAATTGTGCTTATAGTTTAGCAGACTTGGTTCATGGAGTTGGTGCATTGGTTTTATGTTGTTGTCATTGTGTCTCAGGCATCACAAATTGTGTGTAAACAACCGAGAAAAACTGTAATGGCCCGTCAATGTGTTGTGTGATAAGTGGGGAAAAAAAATCTTCCTGTGTTGTGACCTCATAGCAGCTTCTAGTTCCTATTCCTGGGCATTTTTTTTTTCGATATTTAATAGTAATGAACCCTTATGTTTAGACACAGAGATGTCACACAGTAGAAGTTTGCGGCACAGAAAGGCTTCTCATTGAACCAAAATAAAGCACAAAGTGAGAATTTTCACTCCTTTTGACTGGATGTTATGTCTGGGATGAGTGTTAGAATGTAAACCCAGGAAGCCGAACAAGGATACAATGTACTTCCTTGTGAGACACCAGTACGGTTCTCACCTCCATTGTCTTCTTAGCAAGACGTGGTCGTTCACTCATCACATTCCAGGATGCAGGATACGAAGAACACTGTGGAGTTATTCAACTTATTTGAAATGGAAGCTTTGTTGGTTGATTGTGTCACATTGCTACAGAGGGTATTCCTCTTCATTGAAGGCCCCCGGTCTGACAGGACGGCGCTGCCGTATATATCCGCATAGCCGGCTCACACTTTGGAAAATACTTTGTACACGCTCAATTGTCATGTCAGTGCCTGCGCAGGGAATGACGAGAACGAGGGTTGGCCGTTTGGCATTTCGTTTCACACAAATACTAACAATATTTTATACAAGAAATACAATACATATATATATATATATATATATATATATATATATACACAAATATGTATATATTATATATATATACACAAATATGTATATATTATATATATGTGTGTGTGTGTGTGTGAATGTGTATATGTGTGTGTCTACACATATATATGTGTGTGTGTGTATATATGTGTGTGTATATATATATATATATGTGTGTGTGTGTGTGTGTATGTATATATGTGTGTGTGTATATACATGTGTGTGTATATACATATATGTATATATATGTGTGTGTGTTTATGTGTATATGTGTGTGTATATATGTGTGTGTGTGTGTGTGTGTGTATATACATAGTATGTGTGTGTGTGTGCGTATATACATATGTGTGTGTGTGTGTGTATAAAGATGTATATGTATGTATATATATGTGAATTATGTGTGTATATACATATATACATATATATGTGTGTGTGTGTGTATATACATATGTGTGTATATACATATATGTGTATGTGTGTGTGTGTATATATATATGTGTGTGTGTTTATGTGTGTGTGTGTGTGTATATATATATGTGTGTGTGTGTATATACATATGTGTGTGTGTGTATATACATATGTGTGTGTGCGTATATACATATGTGTATTTCTATGTGTGTGTGTATAAAGATGTATATGTATGTGTATATATATATGTGAATTATGTGTGTGTGTGTGTATGTATGTGTGTGTGTATATACACACATATATACACACTGTGTGTGTGTGTGTATATATATATATATATATATATATATATATATATATATATATATACGGCATTTTTACATCCTGCCAAAAAGTGTCCTTGACCAAAATCCACATGGAGAGCTCTCCGTATGGAACAGTATACCTCTCCCCGCCTCCCGACAACAGCTGGAGAAGGTGAGTGTCTTATTTTCAACTCTTCTTCTTTTTCTTCTTCTTCTTTTTCTCTATGTAAGTCAACATCATACATAATAGGATGAGATGGCAAAATAACCCACAAAGTCAGAATTAAGGTGTAAACATGTAATATATAAGTTGTAGTGTGTGTGTGTGGCGGGATTTGAACTGCAAATTAATTATTTACACTGTGGAGAGGTGGAAAATTGTGATTTGGATGCGCTGTATGCCCCTTGATATATGGTGAATCGAATAAAGCCTCTTGAAATTAATGCTTTACGCACATTATAAACCTTGCAATGCAACTTATTTGGGTGCTTGTTCCTATTTTATCAAATATAAGCACACATTTCGCCTCCATAATCTGCCATGACAATACATGTCATTTATTTACGGCATGCCTGTAAAGCGTTAAAAAAAAATTTTTCGGTCGCGTGCTCCTCCACGTTTACTTTTGTGTGTTTGTCATGCCGACACAGACGCTCAACAGGCGGCTCTATGTTGAGCTCAATGTAACAGCTCGCTGGAGACGTGAATATGGCCCACACCCTCTTGGCTTTGTTGATGCTACAAAACAGGTTGGCTGACAAACGTAATCACAGAGCAACCAAACATCGGGGCTCTCAGAGTGGGTGTGTTTTCTGCTCCAGAGTCATGTGACTCAAAGCACATAACGCAAACACTTGGTTTAAGATAGATAAAGGGACGCATGTTTGGTCTATTATGCTGTTGTTGATGGCTGATTTTACACTTGATAAGTTGAGGACCGTTTCCATGACAACATTTTGTTTGATCCAAAAGTGTATTTTTAATGATCTACCGTGGATCACAGTGCCTTTGCCATTTAGTGTAATTTTTTCATATGCGTGTTCTCCCCGTGCATGCATGGGTTTTATGATGCTGAGAGTGCAGATTCAGGAAGAAGTCTTGTATTTTGATCTGACAAATCTTAAGTAAATTTGATCAATGGTCTTCCTTGCCTTATAGACAAACGTGACTAAATTGAGGGCTAAATGTAGTCCTCACAGCTAGGAGATCCGAGTTCAATTCCACCCTCGGCCATCTCTGTGTGGATTTTGCATGTTCTCCCCGTGCATGCGTTTTTTTCCCACATTCCAAAAACATGCTAGGTTAATTAGCGACTCCAAATTGTCCATAGGTATGAATGTGAGTGTGAATGGTTGTTTGTCTATATGTGCCCTGTGATTGGCTGGCCACCAGTCCAGGGTGTACCCCGCCTCTCTCTCGCCCGAAGGAAGCTGGGATAGGCTCCAGCACCCCCGCGACCCTCGTGAGTATAAGCGGTAGAAAATTAATGAATGAATAATAAGAAATATACAAACAAGTACCAATATGAGTTTGGGAAAAAAACTACTATTATTCCCATCATGGGCTGCACGGTGTTGAGTGGTTAGCGTGCAGACTTCACAGCTAGGAGACCCGTGTTCAATTCCACCTTCGGCCATCTCAATGTGGAGTTTGCATGTTTCTCCGGGTACTCCGGTTTCCTCCCACATTCCAAAAACATGCTAGGTTAATTAGCGACTCCAAATTGTCCATAGGTATGAATGTGAGTGTGAATGGTTGTTTGTCTATATGTGCCCTGTGATTGGCAGGCTCACCCAAACAGACAGCTGGGATAGGCTCCAGCACCCCCCGCTACCCTCGTGAGGACAAGCGGCAGAACATGAATGAACCTGGATAACTTGAAAATTGGGGCCTGCACGGCGGACGAGTGGTTAGCACGCAGACCTCACAGCTAGGAGACCCGAGTTCAATCCCACCCTCGGCCATCTCTGTGTGGAGTTTCCATGAATGAAGACATGACACAATGTAGCCATTGTGAGTAAACCTGAAGGGATGAAACTGAATCCAATTGGATGACATGCTTCTTTATGATACCGTGAAGTATGACGGATAAACATAAGCCCCTCAAGCCACACACTACAGTGCGTTGTCGAGAGTCTCACAATAAACAACAAATAAATACCGTAGGTATATGTTGTTTAAATAGCAGCTTATTGTGTTTATTATATGATTATTTATTATATCATTGTCTAGTCAAAAGCAGCCCAAACGTAGCTTCCTGCCACAAACTGCAGCAGATTGTTGTCACAGTATGTAAAATGGCTACCTCCCACTCACTGGTGGATTTTGGCCCACTTCCATATGTTCCAAGCCTTCATAGCACAGCATATGAGCACTGTGCTCTAAATATTTTGAGGGCAGCTCGATGGGGCTTTTTCGGATGGTAATGGTTTTATTTCATTTGAACATGCATCAGATTACAATTGAACGCATCGCATAATCAGTGCACAGTTCCACATGTCCGAAAGGAGTAGGAAGAAGCAAAGCTTATTAAATCCTACCCCTCCATCAGGTACTTTTACATTCAGTAACTGTTACATTTGTTCACTTCCTGCTTTCCTAATACAATTTAAGTGATTTATTCATTAATTTTTTGTTTTATTTTAGTTTTTTTTTTTAAATTTATTTTTATTTTTTGTCACGTACCAAAGTATGCGGTGATATGACCATACAATGACATAATAATAGTAGCCGTCAATATATAGCACATCATGACTGGTTCAAGACTCTTCATCCTTGTATTTAGCAAACATCAACTTGAATTGGCTCATCATTGTGCATTGTTTGATTCCCTTACTCAATCCATTCCATAGTTTGATTCCACATACTGAAATGCTATGCTAATGCTAACGTAGTCCTAACATAGAAGTGTTTCAAATGTACTTCTTCCCTGAGATCATATTTTTCCTCTCTTGTAGAGAAGTATTAGATGACATTTTTAGCTAATTGCTTATTTTTAGCCTTCTGCATTATTTTAGCTGTTTGAAAATGAACTATATCAGTTTAGTTTAAGTTTGTGATTTTAGAAATAAGGAGTTAGTATGTTCTCTGTAGGCGGCATTATGAATTATCCTTACTGGCCTTTTTTTTTTGCAGTACATTTAGCCAGTGAAGATTGCTTTTATAGTTATTAGCCCATATTTCCAAACACAATAAGTAAGATATGGTAGAACCAGAGAGCAATAAAGAGTGTGGAGTGATTTCTGATTGAGAACAAATTTTGCTTTGTTCGATACCGAAATATTTCTGGCCACCTTATGTTGTGTATTTGTAATATGGATAGTGATCCTAATCTGACAAATTCTCGACACGCGTTGCATCACCTATGTACTCCCTCAGGGAGAATTTGGGCTGTGTGTGCAACAAAGTCAGACCTTCCACGGGGGTGCCGGGTGATTTATAAAGACAAATATTATGCTAACATTAAGCTTGTGTTATGATTTGTATTAGTTGTATCAAGCTTGTTGTTGTCAGTGTTGAGTTGTTTCTATTGCACATGCTTCAGGGTCAAAGCCATGGTCGAAATCCCATGCCACCCCCCAGCCCCCCCACACACACACTCTTATTTTGAACCCGCCTTTAGCCTTGTGTTCTTGTACTTGCCTCTCTTGCATGGAATCTGACCAAACTCCCCGGAGATGACACTGTGAAATGTCCTTCAAAGGAGAGATATTTTAAAATGTCTGCTTCCTTCTTGGAGTTTATATCGCATGTGTGGCCATTATTTTTGGGTGTTTATTGAAGTGCTCTGATTAAAATGAACAAAGCATTATTAGAGCCCTGTAGACATGACAAAACACGACTATAGTCACATTTATACTCTTTTTATTTACAACATATTGCGCAACTGCAGGGTCTTAAGACACATGCTAACTCGCAAACTAGAGAGCTAGCGACCTAAACGGTAGCCTTCAAGTTATTTCCTTTGAACTTAAATAGCCAAAAACTTACCACTTCCACACGGATAGGGAGGATAACTATTAAGAGTTATTTAACCTTTAACATGAACATGAATCAAACGTAATAATTTTTTCTGGGTACATGATACCATACAGCATCCGTATCAAACATTAAACTTTCATATCAAGGCGGGGGCCTCAAACTAGTGTCCTGCGGGCCGCGTGTTTGAGACCTCACTCCTCCATAAGACAAGTTGTCTTCTGTCCACTGGGACAGTTTGTGGGATATAGTACGTATGTATGTGCACCCTCAGAATGAAGGTGGAAGAGGGTGTCAAACAATTCCAGCACCAGAGGATTGGCCCCAAAAAAAAAAAAAAAAAATGGTTTCTAGGGAACACTTTGGGCTGGAATGTCGGGTTTGGCAGAAGGAACACTGCCTTATCCTGATCCACATTAACACACAGAGCAGCCAGATCACCCACTCTCTTAGCTGATGCAACGGCAATCAGAAACAGGATCTTCCGTCTGAGAACACGGAGATCCAGATGGGGTACGGATTCCTAACTGGGGGGAGTAAAAGTTCTACGATGCTACAATAATATTACAATTTTCTTTGTTGTTTTCTTATTTTTTTTCCCCAATATTACAACTTTAAAAATGTCTCTTTAATTTTTTCGTTTTTTAATATTCATTTTTAATATAATTATTGTAAAATTCTGACTTTTTTGTGTAAAATGACTTGCTTTTTTTTTAATTTTCATGTTAAATGATATATTTTTAGAATGTTTTATGGCCTCCTCACGAGGGTGCTGGAGCCTATCCCAAATGTCTTCGGGCGAAAGGCGGGGTACACCCTGGACTGGTGGCCAGCCAATCACAGGGCACATATAGACAAACAACCATTCACACTCACATTCTAACATTAAACTTTCATATCAAGGCGGGGGGGCCTCAAACCAGTGTCGCGGGCCGCGTGTTTGAGACCCCTGCTTTAGCGCAAGGGTGTCCAAACTTTTTCCACACTAAATATTGACATTAAAAAACTTTCATATCAAGGCGGGGGCCTCAAACTAGTGTCCTGCGGGCCATGTTTGGCCCGCGGGCCTCGTGTTTGAGACCACTGGTTCAAAGCATAAAAATTCTGGACTTCTCAACAGATTTCCCCCCCCATTGTATCATTATTGTTTATTAATTGACTGTTATTAAAGACTTCTGACTTTGAAACACTTTCCCGACATGACGCTAAACTCCTAATACATTTGTTTCTTTTGAAGGGATCAGCCCCCGTGGAGCGAGGAAAAACGACCCGGGTTTAGGTTAATATCACAACTCAACAGGTGACCCTTGACCCCTCTCCTTCTTCTCTTTTTTTTTTTTTTTTGCCCCCCGGTGTCTTTTAACCGCTTTATTCCTGACTCATGCGGCGGCCAACTGTTACGTTCAGTGTGTTTCCGCCATCTGGCTTGGCAACATAACGTCCTGCTTTCAGTTTTCTCTCATTATATTTCTCTCTTTATGGAACTTTTTTTTTAATGTTTCCCGCTTGATTATGCAGTAAACAAAACATTAATCAGCAATATCTTTCTGACTAACCCGCCTTTAGGAGTCCGGCCCTTCTTGCAAGCTAGCACCCAAGCTCATAATTCACATTACTCTTATTCTCTTCTCATCTTTTTATGTGCTGTTTTGCTAGCAGTGGTGCCTCTGTTGTCGTTATAAAGCCTCTTCAAATGGGATTGAATCATAATTAATAAATGAACATTTAATATCACTTTTACCGTATGTTACAAACTCTCGGCAATGAGGAGAAGGAGGGGAAAGGAGACCACCTTTTTGTTTTTGCAACCGTGATCTTTGCGGCATAACTGCGTTACTTGGCAAAGAACTACCCGAGTCAGCCGGTTATGATGTCATAGATGGGCGACGGTGATCGGTGGGACAACGATTTCCTGTTGATTGCGTGCGAAGAGTCACATTTTGTAATAAAAAATGTTGTGAACTCGACAAGAAATTCGAATCTGCGGTATTTTGCCCAATGAGTATGCCTTGCAGGATAATATAACAGGTTCAAGTCCAGACCCAGATGCTCTCTGAACCTGATTCATTCATTTGGACTATTTGGAGTGGCTAATTAACCTAGCATGTTTTTTTGGAATGTGGGAGGAAACCGGAGTACCCGGAGAAAACCCACGCACGCACGGGGAGAACATGCAAACTCCACACAGAGATGACCGAGGGTGGAATTGAACCCTGGTCTCCTAGCTGTGAGGTCTGCGCGCTAACCACTCGACCGCCGTGCCACCATTAACCAATATAGTAGACATAATTATAGAAAATATGATGTCTTAGACATAGATTAGATATAACAAACTCACATGTTGGCATTGACAGCGTACTTCCTGTGGCAGCCATTCTCTCATCAATGGAACGTTACGACACCTTAAGGGTCTTGAACCCCGGTCTCCTAGCTGTGAGGTCTGCGCGCTAACCACTCGACCGCCGCGCCGCCCCTCTCTGAACCTATAGTCAATAAATATTAATGTTTTTAAAGTTATTGTACGATAATCAAGACAAAAATGACGTTGACTCACTTTTGTGAGATACTGTAGCTCAAAGGTGTCCAAAGTGCAGCCCGGGGGCCATTTTTAGCCGTGTTTTTTTTTTTATTGGCCCGCGGTGGATTCTAAAAAGAAAACTAAACAAAAAAATTATAAAACATTGTTAATTAATATATAGTAAAATATATAATAAAGTCAAAATATTATTGGAATATGGACATAATTATGAGAATAACATATTATTATACATATATAGACACAATGCGGTGAAAATATACTCACGCACACACAAGCTAACTCCTGCTAGCTTCCCCACTCACGCTCTGTAAAAGGAAATTCAGCATTCAGATTGTAATAATTCCACACACGGACGCTTGTTTATCATTAATATCGCTATAATTAATTTTCTTTATCATTGGAGGAATCTATACCAGTATAACGGTACATAAAAAATGGCGCCCAACCCCAATAGTAATAATACACTTTTTCATATATATATGTATGTATATATATATATAAAACTTCTTAGCATATCTACATGTGTTGCTTAACTGACAATACTGTATAATCAATTACAGTATATATAATTATTTATAAATTATTGAAACATAATTTTGGGGATAATAAGCAATGGTTTCCCGTATTATGAGTCATAGGCACATAGACTGTTTTTAACAGAATTGTTTGCTGTCATCCACTGTTTTTGCAGGCTAACCAGATGATGAAAATGTCGTTTTTTTTCCTCCATATTTTTGCATCTGCGTATTTTTTCCCCGGCTTTATCTCAGAATGACAATGCAGATGAATGCGGAGGAAGCGAAATGACTCACTGAACTTATGGCCCTGGGATGTCATCTGCCTCTGTCCAAGGTGCTAAAGCACATTGACTATGTGTCCGCTTCCTCCTACACAGAACCAACTCAGACTCGGCTCTTCATACGAGTGCTATGAACCCAAACCCACAGGACCCCTTCAGCGTGAACAAACAGATGGGCCGAGGTCCCCCTCAGTGTAATGGTGAGTGTACTTTTATACACACACACACACATACTTAGAGTACTAGTTGCCCCCCTGCTGTTTCTTCGTGTTCTTTCTTGTCTTTTATTGGCAATACATTTTTTTTCTGTAAGCTCATTGTAACATCATTAATTCTGTTTATTATACTTTGTATTATACTGTGTTATTAAGTGTTATTGTAATTATGATAGTTTATGACGTTTATGTTTCTTTCCTCCGGTCATTTATTAACAGAGAACACTGTCTGCTGTTTTCAGACATGCCCGTCTTTAATTTGGGCTACGCGTTCATTCTTTTTTTTGATGGTTAAAATCTTGATAATTACGCAGAAAGAAGAATGGATTCATTATTGACTATTTATCTGTGGCATATGTTGAGCACGGTGGTCGAGTGGTTAGCGTGCACACCTCTTAAACTTTTATTGGCTAAATAGGTGACTATAGGGGTACTATTTGATGTCTATAGGACTCTAATAATAATAATAATTCACAAGGTTGTATGGTTGTATGTTATATTTTTTTTGCTACCTTTTTTTGTTCTTTAGTAACCAGCGTTAGAACATGGGTATGTTTCAGGAAAATATCAGTTCCCAACTAAAAACTTTTTAAGCATAACTTTCACTTCGAAACAAATACTTTTTGCTTTGGTGACAGCTCAAATATCTACACAACTATACCAACATAAACAACACAAAATAGCAATTAATTTCCAATTATAATACCTCAAACGATTTAGTGGAACAGGGCGGCACGGTGGTCGAGTGGTTAGCACGCGGAACTCACAGCTTGGAGACCAGGGTTCAATTCCACCCTCGGCCAGCTCTGTGTGGAGTTTGCGCGTTCTCCCCGTGCATGCGTGGGTTTTCTCCGGGTACTCCGGTTTTCCTCCCACATTCCAAAAACATGCTATGTTAATTAATTAGCGACTATATGCATTATTTCTTAATTTATTTGGTTAGCATCCGTTTTGGTTAGAGTCAAAGATGCTAACCAAGGTTCCACTCTTTTATGTTTACATATTTCATAGGTATTGGTATGATACAGGTTGTAAACAGTGGTCGAGTGGTTAGCGCGCGCAGACCTCACAGCTTGGGGACCAGGGTTCAATTCCACCCTCGGCCAGCTCTGTGTGGAGTTTGCGCGTTCTCCCCGTGAATGCATGGGTTTTCTCCGGGTACTCCGGTTTTCCTCCCACATTCCAAAAACATGCTAGGTTAATTAATTAGCGACTATATGCATTATTTCTTAATTTATTTGGTTAGCATCCGTTTTGGTTAGAGTCACTTCTGGAATGCATTAAAGATGCTAACCAAGGTTCCACTCTTTTATGTTTACATATTTCATAGGTATTGGTATGATACAGGGCTGCATGGCGGTTGAGTGGTTAGCGCGTGGACCTCACAGCTAGGAGACCCGAGTTCAATTCCACAGGAACTAGAAAAACACCTCAACTGATAAAACAGAATACTAAGTATTTTAAACCGGAAATAAAGGTTGTCTACCTTGTAGCCATTCTGCATTAAATATGAAATTAGCATGCCACACAGCAATGATCTGTTCTTTGGTCATTATGGGATGACTAACATTACCCTAGATACGCACAGTTTGTATTTTGGAAAGTTTTTTTTCTTTTGGATCGTCCCAACAGCTGGCCTTACTTAATATGTGGTAACACCCCTATGCTTTGTTGTTGTCTCTCCTCATTCATTTTATTGTGTTTTTCTGTTTTGTTTTTTTTTACATGGAGGCTGGCATGGGGCAAGTTTAAACGAGGCACAAGGGGATGGGACTGCAGATGGTGAGTATTGTATTTTCCTGGTAATTTTATACTGCGTATATATGTAAAAGGGTCTAAACTAAAGCATCTCTCTGCAGTCTTTTCTTTCCCCACGCTACCAAATGAGGAGAGTCTCATCGGCGTCAGTAAGCCACTCCCCAAACAACTGTGGGAAGCCAAAAAGGTGAGAGTGGTGGTGTCCGACCTCTGGTGGGGGGGCGCTGTTCTTCTAACGCATGTTTTCTTTTTTCAGGCCCAGTCTCTTGCATCAAGGCCGAAATCATGTGAAGTGCCCGGTATCAAGTAAGCGTTATGTCCATGTCATTTTTGGGTTGAGTCCACCATGAACCGATTCATTCAGTAAAAAAAAGAATCAGTTCATTTTAGTCAAAATGGTCGTTAGCCTGTGATCTCCCCCCCGTGCATAGACCCACTCAGCCGTGTCGAGTCAGTCCGTTAACTCATGTTCACGTTCGTTCCGACTCAACAGCGCAAAACACATGATGACTAGTGGTGTGTCGATCATGAACGAACGGGTCAGAAGAAGTAGTTCTTTTTTGTGAACAGAATGAACAATCTCTCGGTCTTTCAGTCAGCTAACCCCACCCACCCACAGAGCGTGGTGCAACGATAGGACACAGATAGTCCTGAACGGGTATTTTAGGACCGGTGACCTCGTTCATTCCGTTCACAAAAAAGAACTAGTTCTTTTGACCCGTTCGTTCTTGACCGACACACCACTAGTGCTTGACAAAGACTGCGGTTTCACTGACTCACGGGTGCTCGATAGCGGTGGGCAAAACCGTTCATTTCAGTGAACCGATTCATTCAGTAAAAAAAAAAAAAATCAGTTCATTTTGGTCATTTTAGTCAAAATGGTCGTTAGCCTGTGATCTCCCCCCCGTGCATAGACCCACTCAGCCGCGTTGAGTCAGTCCGTTAACTCATGTTCACGTTCGTTCCGACTCAACAGCGCAAAACACATGATGACTAGTGGTGTGTCGATCATGAACGAACGGATCAGAAGAAGTAGTTCTTTTTTGTGAACGGAATGAACGAGGTCACCGTCAGTGTCGGTCAATCTCTCGGTCTTTCAGTCAGCTAACCCCACCCACCCACAGAGCGTGGTGCGACGATAGGACACAGATAGTCCTGAACGGGTATTTTATTGACCTTGTTCATTCCGTTCACAAAAAAGAACTAGTTCTTTTGACCCGTTCGTTCTTGACCGACACACCACTAGTGCTTGACAAAGACTGCGGTTTCACTGACTCACGGGTGCTCGATAGCGGTGGGCAAAACCGTTCATTTCAATGAACCGGATCATTCCGGTTGATTCAGTAAAAAGAGCCATTCATTTTGGTCATTTCGGTCAATTAGCCTGTGATCTCCCCCTGTGCATAGACTGCATAGACGGAATGAACGCGGTCACCGACAGTGTCGGTCAATCTCTCAGCCTCGGCCTTTCAGTCAGCTCACCCCACCCACCCACAGAGCGAGGCGCGACGATAGGATAAGGAAAAGGAACGGTGAAAAAAAAGAATTTGCAACTGAACGGACTGAACGGGTACTTTAGGGGCGGTGACTTTGTTCATTCCGTTCAAAAAAAGAACTAGTTCTTTTGATCCGTTCGTTCATGGCCGACACACCACCAGCCAACAGTAATTGTAAATTCCAGTTGACATTGTGTTTTTTTTTTTAATTATCAACAATATTAACAGATTGGGTTTTTATTTCTTCCAGTATTTTCCCGTCTCCAGAGCAGAACCCTGGTCTTTCCCACTACCAAGGCTCATTAAATACAGGCGGCTCCCTACCCGATCTCAGTAACCTGCACTTCCCTTCCCCCCTCTCCACTCCGCTGGACCCCGAAGACAGCGGAGGATACCCTAATCTCAGTGGAGGGAGCAGCACCGGAAACCTGCCGGCAGCCATGATGCACCTCGGCATTAGCAACTCACAGGGTTAGTTGAAGCACCCTTTTACGCTGTTCCATTTACATTCATTCATTTTCAGGAGCCAATCACAGCTGTCGTCGGGCGAGAGGCGGGGTACACCCTGGACTGGTGGCCAGCCAATCACACGACACATATAGACAAACAACCATTCACACTCACATTCATACCTATGGACAATTTGGAGTCGCTAATTAACCTAGCTTGTTTTTGGAATGTGGGAGGAAACCGGAGTACCCGGAGAAACATGCAAACTCCACATTGAGATGGCCGAAGGTGGAATTGAACCCGGGTCTCCTAGCTGTGAAGTCTGCACGCTAACCACTCAACACCATGCAGCCCATGATGGGAATAATAGTAGTTTTATTTCCAAACTCATATTGGTACTTGTTTGTATATTTCTTATTATTCATTCATTCATTTTCTACCACTTGTTTTGTTTGACTTGACTTTGACTTACACATTTTTACTTGAAGCTTGACTTGGCATTGCAAAATACTGAATGCCCCCCCCCCCCCCCCGACTACTATTAATGTCCAGTGAAGTTTAATTAATTTCAACCTTATGACTTTAGACTTTTCTTGTTTTCTTTGACTTGACTTTGACATGCACGTTTTTACTTGTGGCTTGACTTGGCATTAAAGACTTGCAAAATCCTGAATGCCCCCCCCTGACTACTATTAATGTCCAGTGAAGTTGAATTAATTTCAACCTTATGACTTTAGACTTTTCTTGTTTTGTTTGACTTGACTTTGACATGCACGTTTTTACTTGAGACTTGACTTGGCATTAAAGACTTGCAAAATACTGAATCCCCCCCCTCCGACTACTATTAATGTCCAGAGAAGTTGAATTAATTTCAACCTTATGACTTTAGACTTTTCTTGTTTTGTTTGACTTGACTTTGACATGCACGTTTTTACTTGAGACTTGACTTGGCATTAAAGACTTGCAAAATACTGAATCCCCCCCCCCCCGACTACTATTAATGTCCAGTGAAGTTGAATTAATTTCAAACCTATGACTTTAGACTTTTCTTGTTTTGTTTGACTTGACTTTGACATGCACGTTTTTACTTGAGACTTGACTTGGCATTAAAGACTTGCAAAATACTGAATGCCTCCCCCCCCGACTACTATTAATGTCCAGTGAAGTTGAATTAATTTCAACCCTATGACTTTAGACTTTTCTTGTTTAGTTTGACTTGACTTTGACTTGCACATTTTTACTTGAGGCTTGACTTGGCATTAAAGACTTGCAAAATACTGAATGCCCCCTCGACTACTATTAATGTCCAGTGAAGTTGAATTAATTTCAACCTTATGACTTTAGACTTTTCTTGTTTTGTTTGACTTGACTTTGACATGCACGTTTTTACTTGAGACTTGACTTGGCATTAAAGACTTGCAAAATACTGAATCCCCCCCCCCGACTACTATTAATGTCCAGTGAAGTTGAATTAATTTCAAACCTATGACTTTAGACTTTTCTTGTTTTGTTTGACTTGACTTTGACATGTACGTTTTTACTTGAGACTTGACTTGGCGTTAAAGACTTGCAAAATACTGAATGCCCCCCTGACTACTATTAATGTCCAGTGAAGTTTAATTTATTTCAACCCTATGACTTTAGACTTTTCTTGTTTTGTTTGACTTGACTTTGATGTGCAAGTTTTTACTTGAAGCGTGACTTGGCATTGCAAAATACTGAATGCCCCCCCCCGACTACTATTAATGTCCAGTGAAGTTTAATTTATTTCAAACCTATGACTTTAGACTTTTCTTGTTTTGTTTGACTTGACTTTGACTTGCACGTTTTTACTTGAAGCGTGACTTGGCATTGCAAAATACTGAATGCCCCCCCGCTCCCCCGACTACTATTAATGTCCAGTGAAGTTGAATTAATTTCAACCTTATTACTTTAGACTTTTCTTGTTTTGTTTGACTTGACTTTGACTTGCACGTTTTTACTTGACTTGGCATTAAAGACTTGCAAAATACTGAATGTTGTGCCCCCCCCCCAACCCTCCAACCCTTCTTAAAGAACATCCAGGCACACAAAGAAGCGACAGAAGAAAGTTAATTTGTATTTCTACACACAATGGAACACATTGAACACATTTCAGTGAAATCATTAGTGAAACAAACAAAGCCAATATTGCCTCCAAGCAAAAAGCCCTGCTCTCATTTTTTGGATCTTGAGATGGTCATCTCTGCCAGCCAACGCCGGTTATGGAACGCTTACCGGTTGAATGATCTCTCTGTCTCAAAACGTCCTCACTTTGAACTTGGCCTACCCTCTCATCCTGCCCCCCCCCATTTCACACAATAAAGGTCCCTAATGACTGTCAGGAATGCATGCTGCAAAATGTAATACATAATGCATCAAGATGGAATTTCTGCATTTTATTTCGGCTGAGTTGAGCCAAATTTTGTCGTTGCTATCGTTGAAAAAAACGATGCATGTACTGTACAATAACGTGTACTGTATTGCCACCCTTCCACCGAGGTGACCAGTTATGAAATAACCAGAGTTGTGAAATTAAATCACGAAACCACTCATCTTAAAAATAGTTTTTAATATGATTGAAGTGGTTGCGTCACAGGTTTACATACAGTCATCATGGGAATTGATTTTAATGCTTAATCTTAAGATTAAGGTATTATTATTATTATTAGGTATTATTATTAGTGCCCTCAAGATATGAAATAACACCCCTGTAGTCAATTTTACATTCGCATTCACCAATATTAATTCATTCATTTTCTACCGCTTTTCCTCACAAGGGTCGCGGGGGGGGTGCTGGAGCCTATCCCAGCTGTCTTGGGGCGAGAGGCGGGGTACACCCCGGACTGGTGGCCAGCCAATCACAGGGCACATATAGACAAACAACCATTCACACTCACATTCATACCTATGGACAATTTGGATTATGCATTGTTTGAGGAAAATGGGGGTTTTGGGACCCCCCTGGAGTTAGGGGGTGCTTATTTCACCTTTGGCTTTGGGTAAAGGTAATACTACGACTTTTTTTCTAATATATATATAATATATATACAATTTGGAGTCGCTAATTAACCTGGCATGTTTTTGGAATGTGGGAGGAAACCGGAGTACCCGGAGAAAACCCACGGAGAGAACATGCAAGTCGAGGGTGGGATTGAACCCCGGTCTCCGAGCTGTGAGGTCTGCGCGCTAACCACTCGACCGCCGTGCCGCCCCGTTTACAACCTTGTGAATTATTATCATTATTATGATTATTATTAGAGCCCTATAGACATCAAATAGCACCCCTATAGTCACCTATTTAGCCAATAAAAGTTTTAAAAAGTACATATAATTTATTTTGATGATAAGCCTTTGCCAGACCGCTCATTGAACGTGTCTGTGGACTAGAATTTTGTAAAATATAATTTTTTTTTTTCTTAGTGGCTTGCTAGGGTCGCTAAGATGTTTGTATGAGAACACACAACGGGCAGGAAACGCATCCCGGAAAACATTAAGAAAGATTGACAAGTTGAATGGCCAGTCCTCCAACCCCAAAAAATGTCAATAGATGAGTGAATATGTTTATGTCGCTATTTCCATCTTAAATGTGGCCCACTTTGGCGATATTATTATTATTATTAAGTTTTCATATTTGTTTGCCTCCCCCAGGCCTCTCCTCTTCTCTGAGCAATCCTGCAATCCAAGCATCCCTCAACAACTGCCAGCTTCAGGCTTCTCTCAGCAATCCCTCCATCAACTCCTCGCTGCGTCTTTCTGGTAACTCCCCTCGACGAAGACCCGCCCCCATCAGCCCCCTCACACTCTCCCCTGGCGCCGAGCAACGGAGGGGTCTGCCGAAGCAGTTGTCTCCTACTATGTCCCCATCGTTGTCCCCCATTACACAGGTATTACACAGCGTGTTAATTAAAAAAAAAATACTCTTACTTATATATAATGTATTTTTTAATGTTTTCAAAAGAGTTAAAGTTGAAAATACAATAACAAAAAAAGCTATTTAATAACTCAAAGACAACATACTTGCTAGTGGAATTTGGTGACTGCTTAACTTGTGAAGTAATACTGACACTGGTGGCATTCTCCCCCCCCCCCCCCCCCACGGAGGGAGTTGCTTTAGACACCAGCAACATGCCAAGGGAGCCGCCCCCTCCCTACCCGCTCTACCAGCAATCCCCAAACGCGGTGGACCAGACCCGACAGTTGCAGCAGCCACACCGGCATCAACAGCAACCCGTCTCCCCTCTGCAGAGCGTCCCGCTGGACTTTAATCCAAGTCAGGTAAGTACCAGGAATACTTCCTTCATCCCGTTTAGTTACTTATTTTACCCAGAATGGTGGTGTTCTGTGCAGTACTAGTACATCTAAGTACATAACATGCACATTACAAAGGAACCTGTCCCCGACATTAACACCAAATGTAACACCATGTTTACGACTTTATAAATACGCTTAATCTTATTAGTGCCCTCGAGATATGAAATAATACCCCAATTTTACACTCTCATTACCCAATATAGTAGACATAATTATAGAAAATATGGTAACATATATTTGATATAACAAATGCACATGTTTGCATTGACAGCGTACTTCCTGTGGCAGCCAAAAATACTGTTTGTGAAGTCATTCATTCATTCATTTTCTACCGCTTTTCCTCACGAGGGTCACGGGGGGTGCTGGAGCCTATCCCAGCTGTCTTCAGGCGAGAGGCGGGGTACAGTGGCCAATCACAGGGCACATATAGACAAACAACCATTCACACTCACATTCATACCTATGGACAATTTGGAGTCGCTAATTAACCTAGCATGTTTTTGGAATGTGGGAGGAAACCGGAGTACCCGGAGAAAACCCACGCATGCACGGGGAGAACATGCAAACTCAACACCGAGGTGGCCGAGGGTGGAATTGAACTTGGGTCTCCAAGCCTGCGCGCTAACCACAACCCATGATTCCATTCATTCATTTTCTACCGCTTATCCTCACAAGGGTCGCTGGGGTGCTGGAGCCTATCCCAGCTGTCTTCGGGCGAGAGGCGGGGTACACCCTGGACTGGCGGCCAGCCAATCACAGGGCACATATAGACAAACAACCATTCACACTCACATTCATACCTATGGACAATTTGGAGTCGCTAATTAACCTAGCATGTTTTTGGAATGTGGGAGGAAACCGGAGTACCCGGAGAAAACCCACACATGCACGGGGAGAACATGCAAACTCCACACAGAGATGGCCGAGGGTGGAATTGAACCCTGGTCTCCAAGCTGTGAGGCCTCAGCGCTAACCACTCGCCCGCCGTGCCGCCATTATAGAAAATATGCTGTCTTTTTTCTTAATGTATTTTAACAGCAGTCTGGCTTGTTTTCTCTTGGCAGCACAACAACATGGCAGCGCTCTTCGGCGACTCTTTCATGGAGCAACAGTTGTCCAGTCGCCCAAGCAAAACTCTATCATACCAGGTCTGACACACACACACATACACACACGCATGTGCCAGCCAATCACAGGGCACATATAGACAAACAACCATTCACACTCACATTCATACCTATGGACAATTTGGAGTCGCTAATTAACCTAGCATGTTTTTGGAATGTGGGAGGAAAACCGGAGTACCCGGAGAAGGTACCCGTAGGTGTAGATGTCATTTTGAGGATTTTAACAAGATAATTCATTTTTTTATTTTTTGGAAAAAATATTATTCAAAGAGTATCATTTGAATACATTAAAGCAGGGGTCTCAAACTCAATTTACCTGGGGGGCCACTGGAGCTAGGGTCTGGGCAAGGCTGGGCCGCATCAGGTTTTCCAAAAAAAAAACCAAAAAAAAAATGCATTTATTAAAAACATAAAAATATACAAACTTTTTCAGTGATTTGGTTCCGATTTTCCACAATAAAAGCTCTGATAAAACATTCCACTGTTCTCAAATATCTTAATTTTTATTTTTCTGCACAAAATAAGATGAAAAATAAATAAACAAATCAAGAATAAAGAAAATCAATCAGTAATAAATAAATATAATAATAATAAAAACTTAATAAACCACATATAGTTGGTGGGTAGACAAATGATTTTTTTCATATTAAAATGAACAAAGCATTATTAGAGCCCTGTAGACATGACAAAACACGACTATAGTCACATTTATACTCTTTTTATTTACAACATATTGCGCAACTGCGGGGTCTTGAGACACATGCTAACTCGCAAACTAGAGAGCTAGCGAACCTAAACGGTAGCCTCCGAGTTATTTCCTTTAAACTTAAAAAGCCAAAAACTTACCACTTCCACACGGATAGGGAGGATAACTATTAACAGTTATTTAACCTTTAACATGAACATGAATCAAACGTAATAATTTTTTCCGGGTACATGATACCATACAGCATCCATATCAAACATTAAACTTTCATATCGAGGCGGGGGCCTCAAACTGGTGTCCTGCGGGCCACATTTGGCCGCGTGTATTACGTTTGTGTGTTCGGGTGTAACAAAGATTCCGGAAGTGATCCCGCCAAAAACGTTTCTCACCGTCAACACTTCCATCTTTCCTGCTTTCTGCCATCTCTGCACCCAACCAACCGTCTGCCGGCCAGTTGGACCAGTTCAGTTTACTGGAAACCGCGATGGGTTCCACAGCAGGTACATCCTGCTTCGACCCTTCCTCGCCCGCCGTGTACTCGTCCCAGGCAGGCCTTGCAGGGCTCGGTGGTAACCACGGTAACCCGCAGGACCCCATGAACATGTTGTACTCCAACTGCAGCGGGGGACTGCCCAACATCATTCTCACTGGTGAGTGCCCACCATGCCGAGGCGGGCGTGGCGGCGGCCAGAAAAATGACTTCCTGTGTCGTCACCTGCAGATGACTCCCATCCCGCTCTGTCGAAAGACATCGGCAGCGTGCTTTCCACCGTCCCCGAGTGTTTCGACTCGGAAGGGGGCTTCCCGCTGGAAGACGAGCTTCACATTGAGCCCCTCAGCCTGGACGGTCTGAGCATGCTCAGCGACCCCGATATGGTGCTGCCGGACCCGTCTGTGGAGGATACGTTCCGCAGCGACAGACTCTGAGTGACCCCCCCCCCACACTCACCCCCCCCCCCACACACACACACATATGCATGAATGTGAATATGCATGCATGGAGCAGGCTGCCACCAAGCATCGGAAAATGTGAACAAGATGGCCGCCATAATCTACACTTTCCATAACGTAGTTTACACCCCCCCCCACATTTACCATACATTCGTGATGGTACAACCCGTCGTCTGTCGGCCTGCTTTGTCCCCGCTTGAATCTAATCCGGCGCGTCCCCACACACGTTCACCTTCTTTCGTCACCATAGCAACATCGTCGCCATGGTTACGTACCGCAGCAACCGGCGGAGATGCCAACACAGGGTTGACTTTTTTTCTCACAGCTCCCATAAACGCGTCGCGTCATGTCACGTAGGAAAACAATCAAGTCTTAGCAAATGTTTTTTTTTTTTTTTTTTGAGGCCACAGATATTTATAAATATATAAATATATATTAATATAAGTCCAATTTTTAGTATGACGAGAATGATTATTATTATTAGACAACAAAAAGGGCAAACTGTTTTAAAACGTGTGTGTTACTGAAAGGCTAAAATTCATGCGAGGCGTGCTTTGCGTAAAGATTAGATATATTCCCTTTAACAGGGACGATGTATGCATCCATTTTTTTTATTATTATTATTATTATTATTACGTCAAAATGTATGTTGTATTTGAAGTTTCGTACAGCGCTTGCACCGTACCTCCATGTGTGTGTGCTAAAAGGGCATGGGGCTGTACATATATATACCACTGTGGGTCAGCCACCTTTGCAGACCCCCCCACCCCCCACCCCAATACCCCCATGTGGACATGGGACAACATGTAACATTGCACTTCATATATTTTGCACTATTTAGTTACACCAGAATAATGTTTTTTTTTTTGTTGTTTTTGTTTGTTTTTTTTTTACATGACAAACCCAAAGAATGAAGACTATTCAAATTGGCATTGAGTGCCCCCCCCCCCCCCCTTGTTGTCTGGGAATGAGGATTAATTAATTAATCCAAGAGTGATGGAGCATTGCACCGCTTCGCTCATTTAGCTATGCAACCACCCCGTCCCCTATGCGGCCCCTTCCCCACCTGTTGAAGAGCTATGCCATATACACTATGCAGTGTAGCAAAAACATGCAGGTTCCTGATCCGGAAGCATCCAAACAATATTACATGTGTCCGGTGTCCACAGTGTTTATACTTCAGTCTGGGAACGACGGCGTCGGTAATAATCAGGGGTGTCCAACATAAAAAAAAAATAAATTTAAACGGCAAAAGAAGTAAAAAAAAAAATGATAAATTCAATTATACAATTTGTCACTTGCAACACAAAGCTAGCATTCATTTTTACCGCTTATCCTCACAATGGTCGAGGGGGTGCTGGAGCCTATCCCAGCTGTCTTGCTGGGAAAGACATGCAAACTCCACATTGAGATGGCTGAAGGTGGAATTGAACCCGGGTCTCCTAGCTGTGAAGTCTGCATGCTAAAAAAAAAAGCACATTTTATACTCCCTTATAACCCACAAGACATGCTGGGTAACTTTTGGCATGTGTATGTGTGTTCCTCAGCATTCCTTGTTGGTTATATTAGAATTATAATATATAATAATTATTTAATATAATAATATAATAACAATATATAATAATTATTAATAATAATTAAATAATTATTATTAACTAATTATTTATTATTATATTATTATATAATAATAGCACACGTTTATAACAAGTAATAATAATATTATAATATAATTAATTATTATTATTATAATTAATAAATAATGATTTATTATTACTACTTGTTATAAACTTGTGCTATTATTATTAATAATTATTAATAATTAATAAATAATTATTACTGGCTAATTATTATTTATTATTGATTATTATTAATTATTAATCAATTATTATTAGCATTATTATCCCAGCTCACAACTTTGTTTTGAGGTTTATAAGTGACGTGACGTCCATTAAAATGTTAACTCATAACAAAACAACAAACCGCCCTCACTCACGGTGCGACAAAAAGAATCCTATGAGTAACATGGAATTCACCACACAAAAAACGATGCGGGTATTGAACGCTTCCACTGTAATATACATGCAAAAAAAAAAATGTAAAAAGACTCCTTCATAACCCGCAAGACATGCTGGGTATGTTCCCATGTATTCCTTGTATTATAACGTTTAGTTTGGACACCTCTGGTCGACGTGGACGGTCGTGAAGAATCCTAATGACATGCTTGTGTTAGATTTTTCCGTCAAAAGTGACGCACGGGTAAAAAAAAAAAAAAAGCATAAAATGAATCGGGTTCGGGGGTTTGTTTTTATCGGACTTTTTGAGGTATTTTTGAGGTTTGGACTCGCTTTGTCCTAAACAGCGCTAGCAACGGGAGCTACTTTTTAACGTTTTCTTTTCTTTGTCGGGATGCATCTAACACGCTTTGTCTTTTCCTGCCTGCCTTTTGCTGCCTTACACGTGTATTTCATCTTTTTTTTTAATAATTATTATTATTCCAGCTTTTTAGCTTTAGCTATCTGTCATTTACCATCACTTTTGTTGCGCGCGTCCTGCATTTTAGCCACATATTCAAATGTACAGTTCTGTTATTTAAAAATATATGTCCACTAGTGTTACTACTTATTTTATATGTCATTGATCCGAGTCTTTATTTTTTCCTCACAAAATATGAAACTGTTTTTAATGTGTTTAGCGCTTACCTTTTTTTTTTTTTTTTTTGATTTTAATATAAACAATAAAAGCCCTCATTACTGTGCTATATGGAGATATTGGGTGGTGGTGTTCCATTCTTTACCGCTAGATGGCGACAAAGGTACACGAGCAGGAAGCATCATTTTATGTCGATGTGGTACCACGAACTATAACAATTGTTGATTGTGATGAAATTAAATCATAAAATTACTCCATTTTTTAACAGTTTCAGTAAAATAAAGTAAAAATAAGTAAACCAAAATTATATACAAAAAATAAAAAAATATCAACAATAAACAGCAGGTATTTGTGGAAATAGACAAAAAAACATGCTGGTATCAATCTGATATTTGGATCGCTTTTTGAGGCTAATTATGAAAAATTCCACAGTTAAAAAAACAAAACAGGACATGTCCTGGGAGAACAGGACGTTTGGTCACCATATGACATACTGTATACATAAGGAGTCAAAGACTTGAAAAGATAATCACAGTCATCAGCCAGAGGCTTAGAGTCGCTCCACGGCGTCATGATGATGTTGACTTGAAATTCCTGAGTGTGTGTGCGTGTACGCGTGTGCGTGTGCGTGTGTGTGTGTGTGTGTGCGTGTAAAAAGCAAATCTTTCTTCCTAGTGCTTCAGGGTTCACCAAATCACGCCCTCTCCAGGCCTTCTATTTACAAGGTAAAAAAAAAAGAGTCGTCACAGACTACCCATGAGTCAGTAAAACTTGAGTCTTTCTCGATTACCCGTAAGTCACTGAAACCCAAGTCTTCATCGAGTACCTGAGAGTTGGTGAAACTTGAGTCCTCGCCAAGTACATGTGAGTCTTTGTCGAGTACCCGTGAGTCAACGAACTGAAGGCTTTGTTTAGTACCTGTGAATCAGTGAAACTCGAGTCCTCGCCAAGTACCCGTGAGTCAGTGGGACTCAAGTCTTCATCAAGCACCCATGTGTCAGTGAAACTCAAATCTTTGTTGAGGACCCCCCCCCCCCCCCCCCGGTTGGTGAACATGAGTCTTCATCTAGTACCCATGAGTCAGGGAGAGTACTTGTGTGTCCATGAAACTTGAGTCTTCAGGGAAACTTGAGTCTTTGTCGAGTACCCATGAGTCAGTGAAGTCTAGTTATTGTCGCGTACCCATAAGTCAGTGAAACTCAAGTCTTTGTCGAGTACCCATGAGTCAGTGAAACTCAAGTCTTTGTCGAGTACCCATGAGTCAGTGAAACTCGAGGCTTTGTCGAGGACCCATGAGTCAGTGAAGTCTAGTTATTGTCGCGTACCCATAAGTCAGTGAAACTCAAGTCTTTGTCGAGTAACCATGAGTCAGTGAAACTCAAGTCTTTGTCGAGTACCCCTGAGTCAACGAACTGAAGGCTTTGTTTAGTACCTGTAAATCAGTGAAACTCGAATCCTCGCCAAGTACCCGTGAGTCAGTGGGACTCAAGTCTTCATCAAGCACCCATGTGTCAGTGAAACTCAAATCTTTGTTGAGGACCCCCCCCCCCCGAGTCGGTGAACATGAGTCTTCATCTAGTACCCATGAGTCAGGGAGAGTACTTGTGTGTCCATAAAACTTGAGTCTTCAGGGAAACTTGAGTCTTTGTCGAGTACCCATGAGTCAGTGATACTCAAGTCTTTGTCGAGTACCCATGAGTCAGTGAAACTCGAGGCTTTGTCGAGGACCCGTGAGTCAGTGAAACTCGAGTCGTCGTCGCGTACCTGTCAGTCTGTGAACTCGAGTCTTTGTCGACCACCGGCGAGTCAGTGAAACTAAAGTCATTGTTGAGGACCCCAGAGTCGGTGAACTTGACTCTTCATAAAGTACCCATGAGTCAGGGAAACTTGAGTCTTCGTCGAGTACCTGTGAGTCTGTGAAATCTAGTCATTGTCGAGGACCCATGAGTCAGTGAAACTTGAGTCGTCGTCGAGCACTCGTGAGTCTGTGAAATCTAGTCATTGTCGAGTACCCATGAGTCAGGGAAACTTGAGTCTTTGTCGAGTACCCATGAGTCAGTGAAACTCGAGGCTTTGTCGAGGACCCGTGAGTCAGTGAAACTCGAGTCGTCGTCGCGTACCTGTCAGTCTGTGAACTCGAGTCTTTGTCGACCACCGGCGAGTCAGTGAAACCAAAGTCATTGTCGAGGACCCCAGAGTCGGTGAACTTGACTCTTCATAAAGTACCCATGAGTCAGGGAAACTTGAGTCTTCGTCGAGCAATCGTGAGTCTGTGAAATCTAGTCAATGTCGAGTACCCATGAGTCAGTGAAATCTCGTCATTGTCGGGTACCCATGAGTCAGGGAAACTCGAGTTTTTGTCGAGTAGCCATGAGTCAGTGAAACTCGAGTCGTCGTCGAGTACCCATGAGTCAGTGAAACTTGACTCTTCATAAAGTACCCATGAGTCAGAGGAACTCGAGTTGTCGTCGAGTACCTGTCAGTCTGTGAACTTGAGTCTTTGACTCTTCATAGAGTACCCATGAGTCAGGGACACTCGAGTCTTCTGTGAAATTTGAGTTTTTGTCAAGTAACCATGAGTCAGGGAAACTCGAGTCGTCGTCGAGTACCTGTCAGTCTGTGAACTCGAGTCTTTGTCGTCCACCGGCGAGTCAGTGAAACCAAAGTCATTGTCGAGGACCCCTGAGTTGGTGAGTTGGTGAACTCTTCATAAAGTAGCCATGAGTCAGGGATCAGGGAAACTCGAGTCTTTGTCGAGTACCCGTGAGTCTGTGAAATCTAGTCATTGTCGAGTACCCGTTTGTCAGTGAAACTTGAGTCACTGTCAAGGACCCACGAGTCGGTGAACGCTAGTGTTTTGAAGCCTTCATTCTCAGACAATGAAAAACAAGTAGCTAGTTTTTCAACATGTCCGTGAACGCAACACGACTTCCACACTGTAAACCACAGCACAACCGAGCATGACTCCTCACAGCGGCGGTGTTTTTATCAGCGTGTGAAACCTGGTCCACCCGTCAAGACTCTACACTCATCCTGGAGGGTTGCCAGACTCGGTAAAAATCTGAAGGGGGGGTGGGGGGGGGTCAGGACGCCCCTTTAATGTCTTGTTGGAGCTGTGAAGTGCCTCTCGGGCTCGGCGGGCCTCTTATTACAGAGCGGAACACCGCTGCCAAAGGACGCACAATGAAAAAGGGGCAACACGCACACGTGTGAATGAATGCCGTGATTACAGTAAACACACCACACTTGAAATGTGAAGCAATTACGAGCCAGGGAACTATGAGGGAAATCTTTCTGCAAGCAGGGACAAGAACAGCTGAAGCACAACGCTCTGGAGCTGACCATTTTAGAGCCATTAAAGCGTGATGATGATGATGATGATGATGAAACTTCTGCTTGTTTGGATGGAACCTGGTTGGTCTTTGCTAGAAAATGGGAAGTGGGAATTTTTCTTATATTTGCAGCCTGAAAAGACACTTTAGGGCAAGGGTGTCCAAACTTTTTCCACACTAAATATTGAAAAATGAAAGGATGCAAAAGTCACTTTATATATGCTTTATTTATTTTATTATATGCTGAGAAGTTCTATATATTACTCCAAAAACTTTTTTTTCCACCAACCCAATTTTCCAGTAATAATAACTTAATTTTTAATTTTTTTTTCAACTTTTAAATGAAAAAATAATGTATTTTTTCTGTAATATTTAATATATATGCCGCTAAAATCACATTATTTTTCCTCATAATATTACAAGTTTATTCTGGTAATAATTATTTTTTTTCTCATTAGAGTTAATATTAACTAATTAATTAATTAATAATATAATAATATATAATATAATAATATTATAATATAATTTTTTTCTCATAATTAGGACTTTATTCCCATAATAGTTTGATTTTATTCTTGTAACATTATCACTTTTTCGCAACCTAATTTTAATAACTTAATTTTTAATTTTTTTTTCAACTTTTAAATGAAAAAATAATGTATTTTTTTCTGTAATATTTAATATATATGCCGCTAAAATCACATTATTTTTCCTCATAATATTACAGGTTTATTATGGTAATAATTTTTTTCTCAGAGTTAAAATTAACTAATTAATTAATTAATAATATAATATAATTATAATAAAATAATATATATCATATAATTAATATTTGACTTTATTCTCATAAGATTTTTTCTGTTTTTTTTTCATTTTCTGCTGTAATTTTTGTTTTTCCAACTATTTGATTTTCCTTCCTTCCTTTCTTCTCATAATTAGGACTTTATTCACATAATATTTTGATTTTATTCTTGTAATATTATAACTTTTTTCGCAACCTAATTTTCAGAAAACGACAACTTTATATTTAATTTTTAGTCTCTTAATATTATGACTGTAAAGATATTTTATTGTCATGAAATTACAACTTTTTGTCATTAGATTGCAACTTTTTTTCTCCTAATATTTTGACATATTCTGTTAAAATTACCGCAGAGTTTTCCAGAATTTTCCAAAAAAACTGTTTTGACGTTCCTGCGGCTTTAAATGCAGGACTTCCAACGCTGCCCTGTTATGTCTGCAAGGCTTTAGATGATAAGTTCAAGGTCGGGGCTTGAAATTGTTACACAGGGCTGATAAGATGTGAGTTAAAGGGCCAGCGCCATACTGTAGCAAGGTGGAGACAGTTCTCTGTCTCAGTCATGGGGGGGGGGGGGGTGGAAAGGCGGCGGGGGGGTCACCATCAGTAAATAATGTCTATTTACTCCTCTTTTCTCTTTGTATGATTCATTAGAATATGTAAATAAACAAATAAATACTACCTAAACTACTTTTTTGTTGTGCCTGGTCGCTTGTTGCTAGGCAGAGTTTATTGGGGCACAATAATAACTGCCCCGTAGGCCGAACATAACATTTGCATTTGTCAGCCACACCCATGTTTGAATGTGGGGTGGACGATACTGCAACTTTTGGTGTTGATCCGATACCAAGTAAATACCGATACTTTGTACTTGGAATTTTATGGTATGTTTGTTTTATGGTCATGATTATAATCTAAATAAATACAGGACAAATATTTTATTAAGTATTATTTATATTTTATTATATCTCTGATATTGATATGAGTATTTTAACTTATGTTAAAATATATACAATGTATTGTTAAAAAGGTGCTGTTGTGTTTGGAGCCCATATGCAAATGAGTGCGCGTGCCACCTCCGACCGGAGAGGACAAGCCGTGCTGTGATTGGACGAGACGGGACAAGCTGAGCGTTGATTGGCGGAGAGAGCAGGAATGCAGCTCAGGTGGAGAGAGAGAGAGAGAGGGAGAGAGAGAGAGAGAGGGACAGACATTGTGTCTACTTCAGGACACTTTGTTGTAGTCGGAGTGAGTGGAGCTTTCGTGGAGGACGTTGGACTTGTTTGGGCTTCTAAATGAACAACAAAGAGAACACTTTAAGTACTTTTTTGGTTACTTTTCCACCGAGAAGCGGAAATAGGATTTATCTACATTTTGTGCTATTTTAATGCCATTTTTTGCTAGTCGAGTTTCGAATGTATTTGTTAGCATAAAATGTGGCACGAGAGCTTGAACACGATGTGTTTGTGACAGCCGGATGTCAATAAAGTTTTTTTTTGATAAAGTTTTTTTTTTTATTTGTCAAAGTAAGTCTTGAATGAAGCCAAAGCAGAATTGAAGAGGCGGGCCATGGGAGGCTCTGACGTCCGTGTGTGGACGCTCTCAGCTGGGATGCAAAGTGCGCCTGAGCCGCTCCGTTGGAGACCATGAGAAGAGAGCCAAAGTGCACCTGACTTGCTTGAAGCGTGTGTCCACCGCCATGTCCTCTTCCTGGGCGAGGTAAGACCTCTTTTTACTGCTTGTGGTGGAATGAAGACGAGGCCATTGTTTGCTAATTGGACTCTTAATTGGACACGTGGTCAAATATTTCAATATTTACAGTACTTGAAAGCCTTTTGATGGGTGGGAGGTGATACATTCCTGGGACAGTTGACTTTTCTCCCCATTTTAGGACGTTTTGTTTTGTTTGTGGCCTAATTGTCACATACGTATTCTGTACCTTTTTTAGGTGCTTTTTTTTCGTGATGATTGTCAGGTGTCAGCATATCTTGATACATGTATCATATATTCGCATCATATCAATATCAAACAATATTGGCTCCAGATGTGTATTAATAAATTTTAATATATGTTACCAAACGTGATACAGACTTGGGGACAAATGATTTAGTAGCAATCTGATGGTGACTGTATAAAAATATTGAATAAGAAATACATAATTGATCTATTTGTGCCATGAATCTATAGAATATATTTCACTTGGATTTGATGGCCTTTCAAAGATATTTATATTTATGGAGATGCACCTGTATTTATTTCATTTATCATTAATTATTCCTTAATCAATCTATTTTATGATTTTATAATTTTATTATTTTATTTTAATAATGTGTAATGTATTTTTATTATTATCATTGATTCCGGTATTATTATTATTAATCAATCCTTAATCAATCTCATTTATTATTATTTTATTATTTTATTATTTTATTATTTTATTATTTTATTATTTTATTATTTTATTATAATAATGTGTAATGTATTTTATTATTATCATTGATTCCGGTATTATTATTATTATTATTATTATTATTATTATTATTATTATTATTATTATTATTATTAATCAATCCTTAATCAAGCTCATTTATTATTATTTTATGATTTTATGATTTTATTTATTTTATTTTAATAATGTTTTTTATTATTATCATTGATTCCGGCATTATATTATTATTATTTATTATTATTATTTATTTAGAGATGTACATTGACCCTTAATCTCTTTACTTTTTCAAATATTTTATTTTCTATTAATTATTTTAAAATATATTTATAATTTTTTTTTACTGTAGAAAAAACAAATGTTATAAAAATAAAAATATATTTTTTTACTGTAAAAAAAAGTAATAAAATTTTTTCATTCTTTTATTTTTATTTTTATTTATTCTCATCTGATTTGTTTGTATTAGTTACTTTCTTATTTATTCACATTTTAAGTAGATTTTTTGTATTTTTCGAGAGAATGATCCGATACAAAAAATAATCAACTCCACATTGCACCCGTTTTTCCCACACATCTCCGAAATGCCACCGGCTCAAATCCGTGGCTGCAACTGTGCATGCAAACTCTATTTATTATTCATCTGTCTCTTAGCATCATGACCTTCCGTCCACCTTGGCTGTGTTGTGTTTGTGGAAACAAAACACAAGAATATGTCAGCCCTTTAAGCCTCGATGTGATGCGTCAGATGTCTGTCAGGGGTGATTGGTCCACAAATACTCACGCAGCATGAACACGGAGCTCGGGAATAAGATCTCTAATTTGGTTTTTGACATGCCATGATGTCATTTTTTCCCCCTGCGGCAAGGAAAGGAAAATATAAACCACGAGCTTTCCTCAGAAAGATTAGCTTTAATTGTTGCACTGGGTGGGGGCTGCACGGTGGTTGAGTGGTTTGCGCGTAGACCTCACAGCTAGGAAACCCGAGTTCAATTCCATCTCTGTGTGGAGTTTGCATGTTCCCCCCAGTGCATGCGTGAGTTTTCTCCGGGTACTCCGGTTTCCTCCCACATTCCAAAAACATGCTAGGCTAATTAGCGACTCCAAATTGTCCATAGGTATGAATGTGAGTGTGAATGGTTGTTTGTCTATATGTGCCCTAAGTGTGAGGGTGTGCCCCCGCTTCTTGCCCCAAGACGGCTGGGATAGGCTCCAGCACCTCCCGCCACCCTCGTGAGGATAAGCGGTAGAAAATGAATGCGAAGTAACAATCCAATAGATGGCTCTAATACACCACAAGGAAGCAGAACACAATTCCCATTCACTACCATTCGAGTTAATGAAGCAGGCACTTTTTTTTAATAAGATGAGTTGAGGCCGGTTGTTAATTAACCTGTGTATTCAACTATATATACTATATATATAAAACATAAACTTTTAGGTTCCCCAGCATGCCTTGCGGGTGATAGATGCGGGTTTCGTTTAGCATGTATATCAGTATGTGATTTTGATAGCCACATAGTTCTCTGTGTGTTGAGTTGTGTTGACTTTAAAAAAAATAATAAAATAAAAATTTTAAAAAATAAAAAAAATATATAAATTTTTTTTTTTTTTTTTTTACATAGGCATTTATGTTGATGACATGCTGTGTTGTATTTGCTGGAAATAAGAGTGCAGGTTACATGTTATGTTTAGCGCTTAGTAGTTGTTTAGTATTGTTTATTACCCACGTGGTCACGGTAGTTGATTTATGTGATATTTGTTATTTTGTTGCACCGTGAGTAAGTATATCATTCTATATAGAAGGCCCTGCGGCCACATTTTTTTAACCCATCACCCCTGCCATAAAACAACCTGAACAGTCCGGTTTACGATGACACGGTTCTCTGTCCCCCCCACGGTTAAACGTAGCTTGGTTTCTCCCGGAGCGTTTAAATCATCTTTTCAATGTTAACCAAGGTCTTAACCAAGGTCTTAACCAAGGTCTTCAAGGGGCAGCAGCTGTTGAGGCACAAAGAGCTTCCGTTCGAGGTGAAAGAAGCCGATTTCACGAGTCGGACCACAGAGCGCTCGATTGTTTGTCGCTTCCTGAGGGGTCAGAGTTGACCCTCAGCCTGAACATCTGCTAAAGGTTCAGCTATTCAGTGACTTGCTCCTTTTATAACAATTGGACCCTCCGCTGGAGATTCGGGGTGCGCCGTAGGTCTGGCTCCGGGGTCAAGGGTCAAGGCCAAACGTATAGTTGCATCATCGACTACCTCTGAGGTGCCTCTTTTTAAACGGGACGCCCGTATGTCACCATGCAGGAACACTGAAGGAACTTCAGGGGGTCTCGGGTGGTTCACACCTTCTCGCAGGTCAGGGGACGCATTCTCACCTGCTAGCCGCTCTTTCCTGTTCCCCGTAATAGCATTAGCAAATACACAGTGTGTGGGGGGGGGGGCTTGTATATTTGTACAGGCTTCAATGTGGACACTTTTTCAGACACATATTAATGAATAAATCATGCAGTTTCGTGGTTGAATATGGCTTATTAATGAAAAAATAATGCGTCATCTCTTCAACGCTACAAAGTTGCAGGCAGAGTTCTTATAAAACGCACTTCTGCCACCTGGTGGCAGCTTAAAACTGCACCAAATGTTCTCTTTTTTTATTGTGGAGCCGCGTCATCACCAAAAAATGTAAAAGACGTATTATTATTATTATTATTATTATTATTATTATTATTATTATTATTATTATTATTATTATTATTATTATTATTATTAATTGCGCAAGCAATCGGGTTGAAAAAAGCGTCTTTGGCAAAAATGAACTAAAGTACAAATGCAAGTAATTCAGAGGATGCATTCAAATTGTGAATGTAGTATTCAATATTGGTCACTAGGTGTCAGTAATTGCCAGATTGCTGCCGGGACATATGTACTTTTTGAAAATAAAAACACTTTTTTAATTTACTTTATTTGCCTTTTATTTAACCTTGTCAAAAAAAATGGCATTTGTCAAAAAAAATGGCATTATATGTACTTTTCGAAAATAAAAACACTTTTTTGTTTCTTTACTTTATTTTTGTTTTATTTAACCTTGTCAAAAAATTTAATTATATGTACTTTTCTAAAATAAAAACACTTTTTTCTTTACTTTATTTGCCTTTTATTTAACCTTGTCAAAAAATGGCATTATATGTACTTTTCAAAAATAAAAACAGTTTTTTCTTTACTTTATTTGCCTTTTATTTAACCTTGTCAAAAAAAATGGCAGTATATGTACTTTTTTAATATAAAAACACTTTTTTCTTTACTTTATTTGCCTTTTATTTAACCCCGTCAAAAAAGTGAATTATATGTACTTTTCGAAAATAAAAACACTTTTTTCTTTACTTTATTTGCCTTTTATTTAACCTCGTCAAAAAAATGGCATTATATGTACTTTTCGAAAATAAAAACAGTTTTTTCTTTACTTTATTTGCCTTTTATTTAACCTCGTCCAAAAAATTTAATTAGATGTATTTTTCGAAAATAAAAACAGTTTTTTCTTTACTTTATTTGCCTTTTATTTAACCTCGTCAAAAATATTGCATTATATGTACTTTTTGAAAATAAAAACACTTTTTTTGTTTCTTTACTTTATTTGCCTTTTATTTAACCTACAAATGTCACATCATTTTGACTGACCCCGTATATCAAAGCACATAGTATATAATTTAAGTTACAGTGGGGTGGTAATTATTCATAATTCATTGAGTTAAGCTCGTGACGCAGTTAGCCGCACAAATACAGCGCAAACTGGAGACATTTTGATACTTATAGTTGGCGTTAGCCTTGAAACACCGTGTCTGTAAGTAATGTGCAACTGTAATAAAACATATGTGAACTGAGAACAGTTTAGTTCAATTAGAACATAATTGTGTCCAGCTCGAAGATTGTCATTATTATTATACATCTGAAGACTAAATATTTTCTCACTAAATCCAAAACCAAAAGAAAACAACAGTAGCCACATTGAGGCTCATCGGGGCTGGTTTTTCCAAAACAAGCAGTAATTTGGGCGTGTGTTTCCCTCGCTCCCGAGTCGGTTAAAATAAACAACTTGTCTCGCCTTGATTAAAGCTAGGTCCCGCTCCCTGGCCTGCAGCTATGCACTAATATGCTGCTATAGGCTTAATGAGAGCAGGAGGGGGGCGGGCTGACCCCTCTCACCTCTGGAAGGGCCCCTGCAGTTAGGGGGCCAATCAGTCAGTGCCCGCGACTGCTGTCTTTTTATGTTCAAATACTGCAGCCTGAGAAAAAGAAAGTCGTTTATAACAATTATAACATTTATCGAAGGAGCCTGTATTGGAGTCCATTCAAAGCTAGGATTACGATATACTTGCTTTGAAATGTTCAGAAGGCAGCGGATGCGGCTGAAGGGGCCCAACAGAGGCGGGCAAACCTGCTTTTCATTCAGCTTCTCATTCACTGATTTGTATCGGCAGCGTAAAAACCCTGATTGGAACATCGCGAGTAAATCAATCTTATAAATCATATTGTCAATATGTAGATGGACATTTTCCCTGCTTATTTATTATTATTATTATTATTATTATATGATTTTAGGTGTGTTTGCATTTCGCCGGTTTCAGTTCTGAGTTTACTCCAGCTGTGGCGACACTGACCATAAAGGCTATGAGTGGTCGGATGGTAGAACATTAACTTCTCCGATTTTGGATCCACATTTGCAATAACACTGCCCTTCTCTCTGTTAATTACCATCATTCACTCATTACGAAGGACGCTATAAGCCAGGGGTCTCAAACTCAATTTACCTGGGGGCCACTGGAGCTCGGGTCTGGGCCAGGCTGGGCCGCATCAGGTTTTCCAAAAAAAAAAAACGCATTTATTAAAAACAGAAAAATGAATAAACTTTGTTTTGGTTCCGATTTTCTACAAGAAAAGCTCTGATAAAACATTCCACTGTTCTCAAATATCTTACTTTTTATTTTTCTACACAAAATAAGATGAAAAATAAATAAACAAATCAAGAATAAAGAAAATCAATCAGTAATAAATAAATATAATAATAATAATAATAAAAACTTAAGAAAGCACATATAGTTGGTGGGTAGACAAATGCTTTTTTCATATTAAAATGAACAAAGCATTATTAGAGCCCTGTAGACATGACAAAACACGACTATAGTCACATTTATACTCTTTTTATTTACAACATATTGCGCAACTGCAGGGTCTTGAGACACATGCTAACTCGCAAACTGGAGAGCTAGCCACCTAAACGGTAGCCTCCAAGTTATATCCTTTTAAACTTAAATAGCCAAAAACTTACCACTTCCACACGGATAGGGAGGATAACTATTAACAGTTATTTAACCTTTAACATGAACATGAATCAAACGTAATAATTTTTTCTGGGTACATGTCAAACTTTCATTAAACTTTCATATCAAGGCGGGGGCCTCAAACTAGTGTCCTGCGGGCCACATTTGGCCCGCGGGCCGCATGTTTGAGACCCCCTGCTATAAGCGAAATAGTCCCAGTCAGAATTAGCATTGCAAGTGTTTTGGTCAACATGGCCTCCTTTTCCCCTCTGATAGGCTGAAGGCTCAGAAGGGAGTGTCTGCTCAGCCAAGTGTGACGGAGATACGTGTCGTTTAATTGGACAGGACAACTACTGACTTGGGATGGAGCCAAGCGTGCGAGTGTTTATGGTGCCGGGAACGGATAAAAGTCAGTGATGAAGGCCGATAAAAGGAGGATAAAAAGGGATGTGTGGGATAAAAACATGGAAAAAGGACAGAGGGCATTTTTTTTCCGAATGACTTCCATGTTCATTTTATCCAACGGTGACATGATATAAAAGTGGCGACAATGCCAGGAAGTGTTTAAAAACGGGGGAGGGGAAGTCTTTCCGGGATCACTTATCTTTGGATTAGTCCCACGGAGGAATGGAGGTGTTTGCCTGCTGGTGAAGTGGAGATTAAGCGATGAAGGCTGGCTAAAGTGTGACTAAACACCTGAAGCGTCTGTGAACATCAACGGATGCTACTTGATTACACAACAAAATCAACACCAACTTTTACAATATAAGAATATTTCGCTACTATATATCTCCATGTCCTTTAGCTCATGGAGATATGAAGACTCATGGAGCTCATGGAGACTGGCTCAAATCAATCAAATGTCCGCCAATAAACTCACAAACGAATATTGCTTGGCTAAATTTTCGAATTGGATGTCATCTTCAGTAGATATTGCTCCAAAATCTCCAACAAAACTGTAATACCCGAAGTAGTGGTTAAGGAAGACGTAGTTACCGATGCTATTCCGATTTGTAATTTAATGTAAGATATTTTTCACGAATATGGTAATGGTTGAATTTCATTTGAACATGCATCAGATTACAATTGAATGCATCACATAATCAGTTCCCAGTTCCACATGTCCACATTTGTTCACTTCCTGCTTTCCTAATATAGTTTGGGTTTTTTTTTGGTTAATTTTTTTATTTTTTTTCTTCTAATTTTAATTTAAATAATATAATTAAATTTAATATAATAATATATATAATATATATTTTTATATTAATATATAATTTATTAATATAATTTTTAAAAAATAATAAAAAAAAAATTGCCTCACAGCTGACTTGATTCCGCTTCCAATATATTGTTTGTGTCTCGGCAGGAAGCTGACTCTGTGTGAGGCCCTGACCTTTGTCCTGCTGCTCGTCGCTCCCGTCTGCTTGCCCTCCCTGCAGAGCGTAAGTCCTCCGGACAAGTCGCTGCACGACAACGTCGGAAAAGCATCTCATTTTTCGCTAGTTTTGTAATGACGTAAAGCCTACAAAGACGGCTAACGCTGGTTATGATGGGATTCTCTAAAAAACAGCTGACAGTGTGAATGAAAAACAGGTTTGGACACCATTTTTTATTTCTTTCCCAACGGAAATATTATCAATAAAAAAAACAATCATGACTAGATATTTAAATCAGAACCTGACAGTACTAATCTACTGTACACAGCCTTTACAACAGCTTTTACAACCCAGTTTTGTTTTCTCTTTCCTAGCCTATTATAGCTTCTTTTTCCGGATTCTACAGACTAAAATGCTGCAATTAAGCTAATTGGCGCTCTTAGGTTCCATAAGGGAATATGCAGCTCATTTGGATCATTTGACCAGGCTCAGATGGGAGCCGGTCTCCGACATGATTTCTAAACTTTGCTTCAATATGTTATACATTGGGCTGCACGGTGGACGAGTGGTTAGCGCGCAGACCTCACAGCTAGGAGGACCGGGGTTCAATTCCACCCTCTGTGTGGAGTTTGCATGTTCTCCCCGTGTATGCGTGGGTTTTTCTCCGGTTACTCCGGTTTTCCTCCCACATTCCAAAAACATGCTAGGTTAATTAGCGACTCCAAATTGTCCATAGGTATGAATGTGAGTGTGAATGGTTGTTTGTCTATAGTATGTGCCCTATGATTGGCTGGCCACCAGTCCAGGGTGTAGTCCTGAACCCACGAAGAAGCGGAATAGTATGCGTTGTAAGGAAAATTTCAACACATGCACACAAGCATTCACACATGTACACACACAGTTTGTTTCCAAATGTGAAAACTTTATTTTGATGTAAAACTTAAATTTTTTTTGGTCTTGTTTATGTTGGTATAGTTGTTTAGATATTTGAGCTCCCATAAAGGCAAAAAAAAAAGTTTTTTTTTTTTTAGTCGGGAGCTGATATTTTCCTGAAACTTACCTATGTTTAACTGGTGATTAATAATTGTTAGGTTCCATGTTTATATACTGTAGCCGTAGAACATAATATTCTGCGTGCCTTAAAAGATCAGTCGAAATCACGTCACTGAGATCAAACAGCGAGCGCTAGTTCGTCATGATCGGCGCCATGAACTACGAATATCATTTTTCCCGACTTTACCCTTCTCTTTCAATAAATAAATCATATTTACAAACAATATATAACATATTTAAACCACTTCGTACCGCTTTAAATTTCCATCTGTGAACGGAGGTTCTATCGTTCATTGCTGTTTGTCTTGCTGTCAGACCGGCAGCCGCCCGCCCCCCCCAACCCTGCCCCCGTCCTCCCCCCTGGGTGTGGCTGCAATAACCAGACACTGAGCTAGACTATCCCCTCAGAACGAAGGTCACCGCACGGTACATGTTTTGCTTTTAGCCACGTCTTTGCACATTTAGTCATTATTTCAAACTAGTGTCCTGTGGGCCACGTTTGGCCCGCGGGCCGCGTGTTTAAGAGCCCTGATCTAAACGATATTGTATCCTTCCCTCATGATATTCAGAAATAATATATTCATAATAAATTGATTGCTGCTTTGTGGTAGTCTATGTTGTTCCGGTTAGTCAATAATAACACAAAATATCCATTACCTTATTTTACTTTACCTTAACACTGCATGATGTCAGCTATGGCATGTCCAACATAATAAAGTGGCAAAAAGTCCAAACCCCTTGTAGTGTGGAAGTGGTAAGTTTCTGGCTTCTTAAATTTGGCGCTAACCAGGGTGTACCCCGCCTCTTGCCTGAAATCAGCTGGGATAGGCTCCAGCATACCCCTGCGATCCTGATGAGGATAAGCGGTATAGAATATGGACGGATGGAAATTTGAGGCTAACTGGTTAGCCTGTCTCGAGTCCCTGCAGCATAAGAACTGGACAATGTGGGATAAATAATACATTTTCGGAGGTAAAGGTGATCTAGGGGTGTTATTTCAAGTCTCTGGGGCTCTAAGGGACGACTGTATATATTATTGTGAATGTGGTTGGCTCTACTGTACTATATAAAATACTAGTCATGATGATGTGCTATATATATCACTATATTGACACTTACTATGGTACCCATTATGGCATTGGATGCTCATATCACCTCGTACGTCGGTATTCAACAAAAAATAAAAATATATATTTAAAAAATTATATTAATATATAAATATATATTATATTAAATGTAATTATATTATTTAAATAAAAATTAGAAAAAAATAAAACATTGACAAAAATAAAACCTCACAACTTAAACTATATTAGGAAAGCAGGAAGTGAACAAATGTAACAGTTACTAATTGTAAAAGATTTTAATAAGCTTTGCTTCTTCCTACTTAATTTAATTTAATTTAGTTAGGGTTAGGGTTTTAATTGATTTTTTTTTATTAAAATTTAAATAAAAAAAAAAATTTAATTGTAAAAATTTGCAAAAAAAAAATTAAGTTATATTAGGAAAGCAGGACGTGAACAAATGTAACAGTTACTGATTGTAAAAGATTTTAATCAGCTTTGCTTCTTCCTACTTAATTTAATTTAGTTAGGGTTAGGGTTTTAATTGATTTTTTTTTAATTTAAATTAAAAAAAAAAAAATTTAATTGTAAAAATTTGCAAAAAAAAATTAAGTTATATTAGGAAAGCAGGACGTGAACAAATGTAACAGTTACTGATTGTAAAAGATTTTAATAAGCTTTGCTTCTTCCTACTTATTTTTTTAATTAAAAAAAATGTAATTGTAAAAATTTGCAAAAAAAACAAGTTATATTTGGAAAGCAGGAAGTGAACAAATGTAACAGTTAGTGATTGTAAAAGTACCAGATAGAGGGGTAGGATTTAATAAGCTTTGCTTCTTCCTACTCCTTTTGGACATGTGGAACTGGGAACTAATTATGTGATGCATTCAATTGTAATCTGATGCATGTTCAATTCCAATTAAACCATTACTATTACTGTAGTACCCCACCGGGAGCCAATATAATTTCAAAGCCCCTTAGTAAATGTAGTATTTTATTCTTGTTGTCTACCCGGGAACATAGTATTATCCCGTCGGGTGCGGAAGCATGAGTAAAGGTTAAGGTCACTTTCATTCATCTAGAATGCGCCTTCCAACTGTTATTAACACTAATTTGAGCGTCTGTAACGCTAATGAGGGCAACCTGGGGTGACCCTGCCATGGAGAATGATGAGAGTCATTGCACAGGTCGCTCTCTATTTGCGTGTTGGCATTCCTCACGTTTGACGACATGTTTATATTCGCAGGATTCATATTGACTTTTCTGAAATGGTTTTTATCTCTAGGTATAAATAGGAGAGAGATTAAGGTATGTGGCGTTGGAGCTGGATGTCGAGGAAATGAGCTCACGTCAGCGTAATGTTGTGATGGAAACAAGGCAGTGTGTGCGTAAGGAACTGTCAGATTGGATTTTATGAGCGGCAAAGTCAAAAAGCTCCAGTGAGCTCGAGGTATTCGAGTTTGCTTGTAATTCTGACCATCATCAATTTTCAGATCAGGTTTTGAATAGGGAGGACGGCCATGTTGTCGTTGTCAACATTGGTGACCCGAGCGCCGATTAAAACAATTAGGAGTATTGTCGGTGTCAGTCAACATAAAAAAAAAAACAACGACATAAGCTATTATCGACATAACCGCAATCGAAACTATATCCATCAGTATAATGTTGCCGTTATTCGGCGCCATTACGCGCCAATCACATAACCTTTGGCGCTAACTGCGGCACATTGGACGAGTGGTTAGCGCGCAGACCTCGCAGCTAGGAGAACCAGGGTTCGATTTCACCCTCTGCCATCTCTGTGTGGAGTTTGCATGTTCTCTCCGTGCATGCGTGGGTTTCCTCCCACATTCCAAAAACATGCTAGGTTAATTAGCCACTCCAAATTGTCCATAGGTATGAATGTGAGTGTGAATGGTTGTTTGTCTATATGTGCCCTGTGATTGGCTGGCCACCAGTCCAGGGTGTGCTCCAGTGAGGATAAGCGGTCGAGAATGTATGAATGAATGAAATTTTCTTGGGCCTGCACGGCGGTCGAGTGGTTAGCACGCAGACCTCACAGCTAGGAGACAAGGGTTCAATTCCACCCTCGGCCATCTCTGTGTGGAGTTTGCATGTTCTCCACCGTGCATGCGTGGGTTTTCTCCGGGTACTCCGGTTTCCTCCCACATTCCAAAAAACATGCTAGGTTAATTAGCCACTCCAAATTGTCCATAGGTATGAATGTGAGTGTGAATGGTTGTTTGTCTATATGTGCCCTGTGATTGGCTGGCCACCAGTCCCGGGTGTACCCCGCCTCTCTCTCGCCCAAAGACAGCTGGGATAGGCTCCAGCACCCCCGTGACCCTCGTGAGGAAAAAGCGCTCCAACTGGCGCAGTTAGACTCCTAGCATCATTGACGCAACTTGGCTCGAGCCATTACATTCCAGTTGATTCCAATATTAGGCGGATTGTTTGTGACATTTGGTTCCACTTGGTGGACACAAAAAGATTTTAAACATTTTGAAATTTTCTTGGGGCTGCACGGCGGTCGAGTGGTTAGCACGCAGACCTCACAGCTAGGAGACAAGGGTTCGATTCCACCCTCGGCCATCTCTGTGTGGAGTTTGCATGTTCTCCCCGTGCATGCGTGGGTTTTCTCCGGGTACTCCGGTTTCCTCCCACATTCTAAAAACATGCTAGCATGCTAACATGCGACTCCAAATTGTCCATAGTTATGAATGTGAGTGTGAATGGTTGCCCCACCTCCCGCCTGAAGACAACTGGGATAGGCTCCAGCACGTCCCCACGACCCTCATGAGGAAAAGCTGTATGAATGAATGAAATTTTCTTGCCGCCAAACTAAATTTTTTACCGCCGTTGCAGGCCACCATGAGCCACTTGGGAGGCAGTTTGAGCCACTGCACGCCACTAGGCACCTTATTGGCGACACTTGGCGCCAACCGGTGCCGGCCCAGCGGACTCTTAGCATTAGATTTGTCAGATCAAAACACAATTGGCTGCTATTTCAGAAATTCACTACTTCCTGGTTCAGCACACTTAAGCATCATGGGTACTGTAGTTCTTTTAGCATCATGAACATAAAGCTAATCTACTGCCGTAACTACACGTCAAAAATTGGATCGGTTTTAAAAGTAATGTTAAAATATCATCCCGGGGACCCAATATGATCCCGTCGTGTTACCCGTATCGCAGATACACAACAGTTCACACACACACACACACACAGCCGTGGGGGGGGGGTGTGAAAGGAGAGTTAAGTGGGTGTGAGTCAGCTCCTGAATGAGAAACTGATAGAAACATTGCCAGTTTCACTCCTTCGGGGCACTGACTCTGGAATGTGTTTGAATCCCTTTTATTGATGGTCCCGGTCCAACAGGGTAACAAGGTTGTACAAAGTACTTTTATTTCATGTACTGTTCATTTGGTAACTTTACCAGCACAGTATTTTTGCTATAATTAGTAGTAGTTCTGAAGTATACGCAAGTTTGAGAAAAAGTAGCATGTTATTTAGATTTGTGTTAACATTTTTGGCTTTTTGGAATATATGTATTATTTCTTAATTTATTTGGTTAGCATCCGTTTTGGTTAGAGTCGCTTCTGGAATGCATTAAAGATGCTAACCGAGGTTTCACTCTTTTATGTTTACATATTTCATAGGTATTGGTATGATACAGGGCTGCACGGTGGATGAGTGGTTGGCGCGCAGACCTCACAGCTAGGAGACCCGAGTTCAATTCCACCCTCTGTGTGGAGTTTGCATGTTCATGCGTGGGTTTTCTTTGGGTATTCCGGTTTTCTCGCACATTCCAAAAACATGCTAGGTTAATTAGCGACTCCAAATTGTCCATAATGTGAGTGTGAATGGTTGTTTGTCTATATGTGCCCTGTGATTGGCTTGTACCCCAAGACAACTGTGTGGCCTGCGCGCTAATCATGTAACCGTGCAATGCCACATTTGTTTACAATTCCCAATGACGCCACCATCAGCCACAATTTGGAATTTTTGGAATGGGTCATGGAATTGAACCTGGGTCTCCTAGCTGTGAGTCCCATGTGCTAACCACTTCACCACCGTGCAGCCCCAAATTATTTTTATCAATTTATTTCAGGCTTCCTGGGTTTCTGCGTGGGGTCCTGTCAACGAAACCTCTTTGGGCCGCCCGGCGCGACCCCGACGCCAACTGCACTTTAGGAACGAATGGGCAAGCTGGAGCGGCTGGTCTGTGTGCTCAAGAAGTTGCGGCGGTGGTGCTTCTGTGCGCACGCGAACCTGCATCACCAGGTTAGTACCTCCGAGCTAATAGCTAATGTAGCATTCTGGATGTAGAGTTTGGGCCTTAATAAACGCATTCAAAGGGAAAATATGGTAATGGTTGAATTTCATTTGAACATGCATCAGATTACAATTGAATGCATCACATAATCAGTTCCCAGTTCCACATGTCCAAAAAGGAGTAGGAAGAAGCAAAGCTTATTAAATCCTACCCCTCCATCTGGTTACTTTTACAATCACTAACTGTTACATTTGTTCACTTCCTGCTTTCCATAATACAGTTTAGGGTTTAAACTTAAACTTGTATAGTAATTTCCAGTGTATAACTCGTACTAAGTACTTTTGTTTTGAGTTGTGGAATCCTATAGAGCTGCTACACACAATAACCCACACAGAGAGCTTTCTAGATCTTCCAGAATCTGTACCTATTCAGCTATATTTCCTTTGATTTTAGTTTTAATTTATTCCTCCCATTGCCCGCCTCTGGGCACGCCCCCACTTCACTGTAATTGGTCCCACTCAGCTTGTACCTGGGTGGGCACACCCATATAAGGAAGTGGACATAAATGGGTTCTACCGCTTATCCTCACGAGGGTCGCAGGGGGGTGCTGGAGCCTATCGCAGCTGTCTTCGGGCGAGAGGCGGGGTACACCCTGGACCTGTGGGCAGCCAATCACAGGGCACATATAGACAAACAACCATTCACACTCACATTCATACCTATGGACAATTCGGAGTCGCTAATTAACCTAACATGTTTTTGGAATGTGGGAGGAAACCGGTGTACCCGGAGAAAACCCACGCAAAGTCCACACAGAGATGACCGAGGGTGGAATTGAACTCGGGTTCTCCTAGCTGTGAGGCCTGCGCACTAACCACTCCTTCACCGTGCAGCCATATTTTTATCATTACAGTATAAAAAAAACCTGTTTACGACCTTGTATCAGAGACCTCTAGCCATAACATAACACCCCTATAGTCACCGTTACTCTCCTACCAGCCAATATAGTAGACATTAGCCAGCCAATCACGGGGCACATATAGACAAACAACCATTCACACTCACATTCATACCTATGGACAATTTGGAGTCGCTAATTAATTAACCTAGCATGTTTTTGGAATGTGGGAGGAAACCGGCGTACCCGGAGAAAACCCACACCCCTATCCCTAACCCTAACCCTGGTCTCCGAGCTGTGAGGTCTGCGTGCTAACCACTAGACCACCGTGCCGCTTCCAACAAACTATTTTATAATAATATTCTTTAAATGATCAATCAGGACGTAAGACACAACGTGAGCATGAAATACATTTTGTGTCACTGACGTCGTCTTTGTGTGTGACAGAAACCCCGTGGGTGGACCATGCGGAGGGGATCCCAGGCAATACAAGATCTGCAACACCAAGGTCATTCATCAGAAAGGTTTCCACGCTGTATAACATTAAAACCTTCAACGCTTTCGAATTTGAATCATAGGCGCGTTCGGGGGCTGGCGTTGCACTCGAGACCTTTTCAGGGGCGTGAACTGGAATTTCACACTCGTGTTAACCTTTGTCGTCACCGCGGAGCTCGCTGATGTATTGCACGCTCCCACCGCAGAGGACTGTCAGAAGCGCTACCGTGCGTTTTGGAAGCGTGCGGGGTTTTGTGTGGATGTGTTTACACGGGGCGATCACTGCGGTCCGTACTTGTTCAGGATCTCACAGATGAGTTGGAGCTTGTTTTAGGAGCTTTGAATAGGAGTGTGTGTGTGTGTGTGTGTTGCACTTTGTACCCAGTGATTCCCACACATGTTTTCTGCACCCTCTTTGGGACAAAACGTGCTCAGTGACTAAGGGTTAAAGTATTTGTTTTGTTTTTTTCCATTTAAAAATATTTAGTTTTTTAACATTTTTATAAACCAGTATAGAGTTCATTCATTCATTTTCTACCGTAGGGGTGCTGGAGTCTATCCCAGAGGCGGGGTACACCCTGGACTGGGTGTCACAGGGCACATATAGACAAACAACCATTCACACTCACATTCATACCTATGGACAATTTGGAGTGGCTAATTAACCTAGCATGTTTTTGGAATGTGGGAGGAAACCGGAGTACCCGGAGAAAACCCACGCATGCACGGGGAGAACATGCAAACTCCACACAGAGATGGCCGAGGGTGGAATTGAACCCTGGTCTCCTAGCTGTGAAGTCTGCACCGAACCACTAGACCACCGTGCCGCAGTATAGAGTTTGAACCATAACTAATTTAATCAATTATCTTGATGGCAGGGTGGCACGGCGGTCTAGTGGTTAGCACGCAGACCTCACAGCTAGGAGACCAGGGTTCAATTCCACCCTCGGAGTGGAGTTTGCATGTTCTCCCCGTGCATGCGTGGGTTTTCTCCGGGTACTCCGGTTTCCTCCCACATTCCAAAAACATGCTAGGTTAATTAGCGACTCCAAATTGTCCATAGGTATGAATGTGAGTGTGAATGGTTGTTTGTCTACATGTGCCCTGTGATTGGCTGGCCACCAGTCCAGGGTGTCCAGGGTGTACCCTGCTTCTCGCCCAAAGACAGCTGGTATAGGAGGAAAAAGCGATAGAAAATGAATGAATGAATCTTGAAATGCTGCCTCTGTTTACCAGAAGGAGCCAAAGGAGCCCAGCAAGAGGCTGACGTCATCGCAGCACCCCAAATGAATGTGTTTCTTAGATGCGTAATGGGAAAACTTTATTAATTCATTAATTTTCTACCACGTATCTTCACGAGGGTCGTGGGGGAGTGGGGGGGGGGGGGGTGCTGGAGCCTATCCCAGCTGTCTTCGGGCGAGACGCGGCGTACACCCTGGACTGAGTCGCCAATTAACCTAGCATGTTTTTTGGGAATGTGGGAGGAAACCGGAGTACCCGGAGAAAACCCACGCATGCACGGGGAGAACGTTCAAACTCCACACAGAGATGGAGATGTGAGGCCTGCATGCTAACCACTCGACCGCCGTGCAGCACCGGGAAAACGGCGGGTTCGTGTTTGAGATGAGATTCCGTCTGGGAAATATTTATATTATTTACGTTTATTCCATGTTTAACAGTAGTCGCTATTTTTATTGGGAAATCATGGCGCCCCGACATCAGCATTTGCTTAAAATAAGGTTTTTCCCAGGTTAGCATTGATCGCCTTATTCGTCAATGATATCGATTCAATAACGACAACCTTCATTTGTGTGCAGGAGTGCCCTCCAGGCTCAGAAGATTTCCGAGAGATGCAGTGTGCTGCCTTCAATGACAGACAGCTGGTGGCAGGAAACTCATTCCGATGGAAAACCTTTCATGGAGGTCAGTGTGGCACATATAGCAAATCATGCTAGGTGTGCCTTTATTTATTTATTGACACAGGAAGTAAGACGAGCAAAGACAATATGCTTCTTTTACCAGATTGATGAACAAAATGCTGATCACATTGAGAACCTGGAAAATTCACCGAGTGCTCTTCGATTTTCCGCCAAATAACATAACATGCATATTTTTGGAATGTGGAAACCGGAGTACTCGGAGAACATGCAAACTCCACACAGAGATGCCCAAGCGGAGAATCGAACCCAGGTCTTCCCGACCTGCCAACATGCATTAAATTAAGTTAGGTTAGGTTAGGCTAAGTTAAGTTGAGTTAGACTTGCATTAAATTTAATTTAATTAAATTTGACTTGCATTTAATTTAATTAAATTTGACTTGCATTTAATTTAATTAAATTTGACTTGTATGTAATTTTATTTAATTAAATTTGACTTGCATTTAATTTTATTTTTATTTAATTTAATTTTATTTAGTTAAATTTGACTTGCATTTAATTTTATTTTTATTTAATTTTAATTTAATTTAATTAAATTTGACTTGCATTTAATTAAATTAAATTTGACTTGCATGTAATTTTATTTAATTAAATTTGACTTGCATTTAATTTTATTTTTATTTAATTTAATTTTATTTAGTTAAATTTGACTTGCATTTAATTTTATTTTTATTTAATTTTAATTTAATTTAATTAAATTTGACTTGCATTTAATTAAATTAAATTTGACTTGCATGTAATTTTATTTAATTAAATTTGACTTGCATTTAATTTTATTTTTATTTAATTTAATTTTATTTTTTAATTTTAATTTTATTTAGTTAAATTTGACTTGCATTTAATTTTATTTTTATTTAATTTTAATTTAATTTAATTTAATTTGACTAGCATTTAATTTTTTATTTTATTTTTATTTAATTTTAATTAAAACATTACAAACATTATTTTTATCCTTGTGAAATTTCTGCCATTTTTTAATTTTCATTTTCCAATAATTTCAACTTTTTAAAAATTATTATTATTATTAAAATTATTATTTCTTAATTATTCCCCTCATATTTTTGACTTCTTTTAACATTAAAACTTTTTCCACAACCTAAATTTCCAAATATTACAGCATTTGTTTATTTCTCATATTTGACTTAAAATAATATTTTCTTCAATATTTCAAGTCTGTGCTACTAAAGTGGCTTTATTTTTTCTCATAATATTTCACATTTATTTGTGTAAATTGTGACTTTTTGGTCACTTTTTCTTCCACTTCTTTTTTTGTGAAATTATATCAAACCTTTATTATGTCCAAGAATGTGCCGCGTCCACACTTTGGACACCCTTGCTGTAAATTCTTACACAATAAAATATACCTGCTAAACAATACTAGCATGTATACTAGCTGTATAACCCTGAAAGGCATGACGGTCACTCTTGGACTCTTGCACGCAACAGGAAGTTGACTCGCAGTTCCATTGTGTGTTCCACATGTGTTACCGCTTGCGTTACCCTTGGTTGCACCGTGAGCGAGGCAGGCGTTTGGGTCGCTGTATTTTTACTGTCAGTCCTGCACTGCGAGCGACTTTCCGTGTTTCTGTCCTCCACTAAAACGTGTCCTCCAGCTCGACTTTGACCCCCAGCGCCCCCCTCTGTCCGTCAAACGTTTTCCACCAATAAACCACCGCGCCTCTGACTGAACATCTCCCCCACCAGGTTCCAACCCCTGTGAGCTCAGCTGCCTGGCCTTGGGTCATAACTTCTACTACAACTTTGGTCGTGTGCTTGACGGCACCGCCTGCGACAAAGAGCCCGGAGCGGTGTGTGTCAACGGACGCTGTCTGGTAAGAGTCCATGTTTTCACTGGTACTGGTCTTGAGGAGTCGGGTCCATGCTGTGCAGAGTACATTCTTCATGCGTAGTAGTTTTCATTGATCTTTACAACAGGGGTCTCAAAGTCAATTTACCTGGGGGCCACTGGAGCTAGGGTCTGGGTAAGGCTGGGCCGCATCAGGTTTTCCCAAAAAAAAACCCAAAAAAAACGCATTTATTAAAAACAGAAAAATACACAAACTTTTTCAGTACTTTGGTTCCGATTTTCGACAATAAAAGCTCTGATAAAACATTCCACTGTTCTCAAATATATAAATTTTTATTTTTCTACACAAAATAAGATGAAAAATAAATAAATCAAGAATAAAGAAAATCAATCAATCAGTAATAAATAAATATAATAATAATTATAAAAGGGCAAATAATAAAACGGCATAAGAAACCACATATAGTTGGCGGGTAAACAAATTATTTTTTTCATATTAAAACGAACAAAGCATTATTAGAGCCCTGTAGACATGACAAAACACGACTATAGTCACATTTATACTCTTTTTATTTACAACATATTGCGCAACTGCCGCAATCCTGAGACACATGCTAACTCGCAAACTAGAGAGCTAGCGAACCTAAACGGTAGCCTTCAAGTTATTTCCTTTCAACTTAAATAGCCAAAACTTACCACTTCCACACAGATAGGGAGGATAACTATTAACAGTTATTTAACCTTTAACATGAACATGAATCAAACGTAATAATTTTTTTCCGGGTACATGATACCATACAGCATCCGTATCAAACTTACATTAAAACTTTCATATCAAGGCGGGGGCCTCAAATTGGTGTCCTGCGGGCCACATTTGGCCCGCGTGCCGCGCGTTTGAGACCGCTGCTTTACAACATCCAGTAGTTCCATTTTTTTTTTTTTTTTTTCAAATTCTGAACTGATGCATGTCTTTATGGATATATTTGCCCACACATGCGTGGATTTATGGGGCTGTAGTCCAATTCCGCCTGCAGCTGCTGGAGACGACACCTCTCTAAACTGATCAGGATGCATACCATAATATACGTACCTCTCTGTGTGTGCATTTGGTGTCAGCTCATTTTATAATACCATGGAAGTCTAACAGCGGTGTCCAAAGTGCGCTCAGGGGGCCGTTTTTCGACCCACGGCTTGTTTTTGTATTGGCTACTGATGCATTCTAAACGTAAACAACAACAAAAATGGTGGGCGGAAGTGCAGGAAAAGTTTAAATTGGAATCCCTAATTTTATGGCCTCACTTGATCAGGTTTTTTAAAAATGAATAAATCATACTGTGTTGTGGTGAATACGGCCTATTATTAGTAAAAAAAAATACATATTTCTGGTTATAAATGAAGCATTTTCGAGCATAAAAATAATTAAATGAGGTAAAATACAAAATGCTGTGATGATATGTAGTATTATATATATATATATATACACTGGTTACTAGGTGTCAGTACTGTTACTGTAATGAATGGAAGATGAGACACACAAGCACCAGACTTGATCACTGCAAAAAACGGTTTTTATTTCAGGTTTGAATTACTGGTTCATAGCGGTTAATTGGTTCCAGATCCGACTTATTATTAAGTGAACTTTCGTGAATTAGAACTTGGGCATCAATCAGTAAATAATTCTAAAAATATAATAAAAATTATTATAAAATTATAAAAAAAATATTTTTTATAAAAAAATATTAATTTGTAATATTTATTTTTTATAAACAATTATATTAAGTGAATAATTTCACAGTTAGAGTGCCTGTTTATGAAGGCTTTACCATCATTAGAGTCCTTTAGAGATGTAATAACACCCCTATAGTCACCTTTACACGCCTATTATTATAATTGTATCGACCACATAGCGCAAGATCTTTGAAGGGATGGCCGCCGCTTTAAGCATAAGTGCATCCGAGCTAGCTAGTTAGCTTCTAGCTGATTTATTCTAAGTCGAAGAAAAGGTTTTAAACAGAGTGGGGGGGGGGGGGTGGAGGACAAAGTAAGAAGTAAAAACAAAAAAATTACCACTTCCACATGGAATGGGAGGCGAACATGGGACCGTATTTACACACTTGATGGGCCGTACGTGGCCCTCGAGCCGTAGTTTGCCCATCCCTGTTATGTCTTAAATGACTTATTTTTTTGTGATTATGTCGACGATACTGTGTAATACAAGTGTAAAGGTAATAACTATAGGGGTGTTATTTCATGCCTGGAGAGCTCTAATAATAAACAGTATTTAGAAGGTTTTCTGTGCTGAAACTGATGAACCGTGCTAAACAAAGGGGTATTTTTTTTTTACCCCATTTGCCCAGTATCGGACCAGTATCGATCCTGAGTATTTCACCATCCCCACTTGTGACCCCGATGGGGGCCCATGTGTTCATTTCCTGTAAATCCTTGGCATGTTTATAAGGACTTAGGGGCCTAATTATAGGTCTCCTAAAATGCCGCTCTTGAAGCTGGGAACCTCCCCCTTGATTGGTTTACAGTACAACCAAGGAGATGAAGGCTGACGTAAAAAAAAAACAAAACAACACGCTCTGTACGTAGCATCGTTATCGGCCATCTTTACCCTGTACTTTGGAGTTTATAGCTTCCCTCGTGGGGGCCCCCACCGCTGCTGTTTTCTTCAATGAATGTTGTAAGACAAGAAAATGACAGGGAGAAGCAAATGTAAGACGTACGGTATCTCATCGTACGTCAGCTGGAGTGAAAATTAGTTTCGGGATGACTCAACAACAAAAGGTCGAATGTGCAGACTGCGGAATATTCAACTGATAATATTAACTCTTTATGATCCTTTATAACACTTTTATTTACCGTGCAGAAACCTGGCTGTGACTCCATCTTGGGTTCCGAGCAGCAAGAAGACGCCTGCATGGTCTGTGGAGGGAAAAACACCACCTGCCTTCATCACAGGAGTGTTTACCAGAGCAACGGCCTGGAGGCAGGTAGGATACACACACACACACACACACACACACACACACACAATAATCACTTTCAGACCTGCTTGATTTCAGGATCCACTTACGTTCTTATCATTAATGTTCAGTCACAAGGTTTTTGTTGCCAAACAAAAGTTGGCTCGCCTCATTCTAAGAACAGGGGGTCCCAAATTGCAGTTGTTGTCTCACAAAGGATGGGAGCATGCAGAGTCCAAAGCCTTAATGGAACCCACACCAACATGGATACTTTAACAATTAATTAATTAATTAATTTAATTTAATTCGATTAAATTTATTTTTTTTATTCTTCATTTAATTTTTTTATTCTTCATTTAATTAAATTAAATTTATTTTTTTATTCTTAATTTAATTTAATTTATTTTTTATTCTTAATTTAATTTAATTTTTAATCTTAATTTAATTTATTTTTTATTCTTAATTTAATTTTTTTATTCTTAATTTATTTTTTTTATTCTTAATTTAATTACATTTATTTTTATTCTTAATTTAATTACATTTATTTTTTATTCTTAATTTAATTTATTTTTATTCTTCATTTAATTTTTTTATTCTTCATTTAATTAAATTTAATTTATTTTTTTTTATTCTTAATTTAATTTAATTTAATTAAATTTTTATTCTTAATTTAATTTAATTAAATTTTTATTCTTAATTTAATTTAATTTAATTTTTAATCTTAATTTAATTTATTTTTTATTCTTAATTTAATTTTTTTATTCTTAATTTAATTACATTTATTTTTTATTCTTAATTTAATTTATTTTTATTCTTAATTTAATTTATTTTTAATTCTTAATTTAATTTAATTTAATTTTTTAATTCTTTATTTAATGTTTAAAAAAATGTAATATTTTTTAAAAATTTTTAAAATGTAAAAATTTGTAAAAAATAATAATAATTAAGTTATATTAGGAAAGCAGGAAGTGAACAAATGTAACAGTTACTGATTGTAAAAGTACCAGATGGAGGGGTAGGATTTAATAAGCTTTGCTTCTCCCTACTCCTTTTGGACATGTGGAACTGGGAACTGATTATGTGATGCGTTCAATTGTAATTTGACGCATGTTCAAATTAAATAAAACCATTACCATTACATTATTCTCATGAAATTATGAAATTTATGACTTTTTCCTCATTAAATTACACTAACTTTTTTTTCTCTTAATATTTTGACTTTATTCTTGTACAAATGACAGTTTAACATCAATTAAATTAATTAAAGCTTAAACGGTCAGACTTTATGCGACTAAAATAATGTTGTTTTCTGATGCTTAGGTGGGCCTTTTGGATACAACGAAGTAGCCAAGATTCCAGCTGGAGCCACTCACATCCGAGTCACGGATAACAGCCGGAATTATCTCGGTAAGATCACGGACACACACACACACACACACACACACACACACATGCCATCTGGTCTTTTGTGCGTATCAATTTCACGTTACTGCTGTGTCACCGCCTCCATGGTTACACTCGTAAATCCAACATGTCGCATCATTTTTTTTTTTTTTTTTCATAGACTCGCTGTCACTTCCTCTCCCTGGAGACAGGAAGGTCTCAGCAGTCCTGTCTGGTTACTGATGGATGTTGTGTGTGTTTTCCAGGCAACATAAGCAGCAACTTCTATTCTTATCTTGTTTATGAGACCAAAATAAAACCGGATTTAGTCGTAGCGCACACTGTGGTCCTGAGGCTGACACATGTAAACGCTCTATCTGGTCGCTGAGGGTCTTTGTTTCCATGATGTGTCATGGAAAATCCCTCCCGAGCACTGAGTCCAGACCGCTGCCTTATAAGGTCCTGTGGCGTATTTCTTTCGATAAAGTGCACCCAAATTCCTTCTTTTGACTACTTTGTTGTGATCCACTGGTACAGAAACATGTCACGATATCAAAATCACCTTTTCTGTTCGTATAGCTCTCCAGAACGGTCGTGCCCAGTTTGTGATCAACGGGAACTGGAAGATCAGCGTCCCGGGGGAGTACAACGTGGCTGGAACCAAACTTCTGTATCGGCGGTCAGCTGACACCTGGGAGAGCTTTGAGGTCCCGGGACCAACCCAGGAAGACTTGCGTCTAATGGTAAGACCCCCGAAGCAGGGGTGTACAAAATTTTTAAATAACACTCTGAATATTTGGTATAAAATAAATCTATTAGTTTCTTCTCTACCAAACACGTATTTATAAGATTTTTTTTTTCAACCTGAGAGATGTATTTTTTGATAGGACTGGACGCCATCCATACAGTCAGGGCATAGAATACAAATCTTTTTACTTCGTTTTATGACAGAAAAATTCTGCTTATTCTGTTATTTTTCATTTTCCTATAACTAACTATATAAATTCTCTTTTTGTTATCGACTTTATTCTCATAATATTTTGACTTTATTCTCGCAATGTTAGAGCTTTTTGTGTAACCTAATTTTACAAAATAATGTTAATATTATGATTATTATTTCTAAGCGTGTCTGATATTGGATTTTTTTTTATCAAAAACATATCTGTTGATAACGATATGTGTAACATGGCATATCTCCTGAACACATATTTTGTATACAGCATTTTTTTAAATATCGGTTTTCGTGTTTTTTTTTTAGAAATTTTTTAGAATTTTTTTAGAATTTTTTTGTTTTCTTCTCATAATACTACAGCTTAAAAAAAATTCTTCACCATTTCAACTTTATGCTGTGAATTTTTTTTTTATTTATTTAATTATTTTTTATTTATTTAATTATTTATTAATAAAAATATTTTTGTGAAATTGTGAATTTTTATTTTTATTTTTATTTTTATTTTTATTTTTATTTTTATTTTTATTTTTATTTTTATTTTTATTTTTATTTTTATTTTTATTTTTATTTTTATTTTTATTTTTATTTTTATTTTTATTTTTATTTTTATTTTTATTTTTATTTTTATTTTTATTTTTATTTCACTCAACTCGACAACCGCTGCACATTTCCATTATTACAGTCATAGGTAGTAAAATACTCCTAACTCAGAAAGTACTGTAGTATATCTCATCTCAATGACTATACCATCATTATGTGTAGGTTCTGGCCACAGACAGAAACCCAGGGATCGAGTACGAGTACTGGTTGCCCCCAGACCAGTATGACCTCTACCATGGGAGGAGAAGCCCTCTGCGTCAGACTCACCTCTCTGACGGCTACCTCCCCTGGGAGCAACCCGGCACCACTACCACCACCACTACCACCACTACCACTACACGGCCCCCCCAGGTCACCACCCGCCCCCACTGGTGTAAGCCTCATTTATTTTAAAGTAACAGTAGCTAATTCCTTCTTTATCAAAGTAACATTTTTGTAGTTCTATTTTTGCATAGAAAACTTATTGACGACCCTCTAAAAATGTTTTTAGCATTTTTAGAGCCCTCTAGACATGAAATAACACCCCTATAGTCACCTTTGTATTTGTATTACCCAATATAGTAGACGAATTACGAAAAAATAAGCCATTTGAAATATAAATAAGACTTGTGTTCATGTGTGTTGCTGTAAATGGGTTCCGGTGCTAGGTGAGCTTGAGTGAGGTTGCGGACAGGAAGTGGTATTGCGGGTTAAGAGCTGAGTTTTAGCTTGGCTTGAGTAGGTAGGTACTATTCCTTCCTTATTAACGGAACATTTTTGTAGTTCAATTTTTGCATAGAAAACTTATTGATGACCCTCTAAAAATGTTTTTAAGATTATTAGAGCCCTCTAGACATGAAATAACACCCCTATAGTCACATTTATACTTGTATTACCCAATATAGTAGACGAATTACGAAAAAAAAATAAGCCATTGAAAACATAAATAACACTTGTTAAATGGGTTCCGGTGCTAGGTGAGCTTGAGTGAGGTTGCGGACAGGAAGTGGTATTGCGGTTTAAGAGTTGAGTTTTAGCTTGGCTTGGGTAGGCAGGTAGGTAGGTAGGATTCCTTTTTTTTATCATTTTTGTAGTTCTATTTTTGCATAGAAACCCCATTGACGACCCTCTAAAAATGTTTTTAACATTATTAGAGCCCTCTAGACCTGAAATAGCACCCCTATAGTCACATTACACTCCTATTACCCAATTTTGAATCTCTGCTATTACTCCCATGTCTTGTAAAATGCACGCTCATACCAAATAGTGTGGTGTGATTTCTTTCCAACAGCATTAAGAAGGCCAGTGAAGCCACCGCGCCAATCTTCCCACCCCATTCTGCCTCGCCTGGAACGAGAGGAAAACCACAGAAACCTCCTACCTCAGCCCTCGCCTGGAAGTAAGTTCACCGGGAGTTGATCGCTGTACAGTACTACTTCTACTGGAGCTTGTAAAGTTGCCGGTCAGCCAAATGTAACGAGCAGAAATCGAACCGCGACATGTTTTGATCTGACAAATCTTAAGTAACTTTGATCGCATGTAGAATTACTTCGGTTTCTTTTTCGGACATGAACACAACAGCAGCGGTTCAACTGAGACAGTTGCAACTTCATGCACATATTTTATTTGTTGCCGAAATGAAGCATTTTAAACTGTAAATGTTGGATGAGACACACAAGCACCAGACTTGATCACAGGAGCACTTTATTTACAATCCACTTTATTTTTGTAGCACATTTTATAAACAGAGTGCTGCACAGACTAGTAAAATAAAAAGTAAAAATTAAATAAATAAAGTTACAAATTGAATTTAATAATAAAATAAAATAAAATAAAATAAAATATTAAAACAGGCTTTTATTGCAGCTTTGGAGGGGCTACTGTTGTAGCTGCCTAGCTTCAACTCTTCTGTTTATTTATAAGAAAGTCATCCTACTTTGTGGAAATTCACATATCACGTTTGGGTCCGGAAGCGATTAATTACGATAATTAAGGGATTAATTTAAATACAAAAACGACATTAGGGTCACATCTATACTATATTGGGTAATACTATATGTACCATATCGGGTAATACAAGTATAAAGGTGACTATAGGGGTGTTATTTCATGTCTAGAGGGCTCTAATAATCTTAAAAACATTTTTAGAGGGTCGTCAATAAGTTTTCTATGCAAAAGTAGAACTACAAAAATGTTCCGTTGATAAAGAAGGAATCCTACCTACCTACTCAAGCCAAGCTAAAACTCAACTCTTAACCCGCAATACCACTTCCTGTCCGCAACCTCACTCAGCTCACCTAGCACCTATTTACAGCAAAACACATGAACACAAGTCTTATTTATGTTTTAAATGGCTTATTTTTTCTCAATTCGTCTACTATATTGGGTAATACAAGTATAAAGGTGACTATAGGGGTGTTATTTCATGTCTAGAGGGCTCTAATAATCTTAAAAACATTTTTAAAGGGCTGTCAATAAGTTTTCTATGCAAAAATAGAACTACAAAAATGTTCCGTTGATAAATAAGGAATCCTACCTACCTACTCAAGCCAAGCTAAAACTCAACTCTTAACCCGCAATACCACTTCCTGTCCGCAACCTCACTCAGCTCACCTAGCACCGGAACCCATTTACAGCAACATACATGAACACAAGTCTTATTTATGTTTTAAATGGCTTATTTGTTCTTAATTTGTCTACTATATTGGGTAATACAAGTGTAAAGGTGACTATAGGGGTGTTATTTCATGTCTAGAGGGCTCTAATAATCTTAAAAACATTTTTAAAGGGCTGTCAATAAGTTTTCTATGCAAAAATAGAACTACAAAAATGTTCCGTTGATAAAGAAGGAATCCTACCTACCTACTCAAGCCAAGCTAAAACTCAACTCTTAAACCGCAAGACCACTTCCTGTCTGCAACCTCACTCAGCTCACCTAGCACCGGAACCCATTTACAGCAACACACATGAACACAAGTCTTATTTATGTTTTAAATTGCTTATTTTTTCTTAATTTGTCTACTATATTGGATAATACAAGTATAAAGGTGACTATAGGGGTGTTATTTCATGTCTAGAGGGCTCTAATGTTAAAAACATTTTTAAAGGGTGGTCAAAATCCGAGACAGAACAGAAAAAGGGGATGTGACAATTAATGACTAATTAATGCTGGTTTTGTCATGCAGGGCATTGTGGGAAATGTAGACGAGTTAAAGGTCGAAGAGAGCGCCAGAGACAGTATTGCCAGAAGGATTTCGGTAAGTCGGAACTTTACTCGGACTTTATACGTTCGTTTAAAAGGGAAAAACACCAAACACTAAATTGTCATTTATCATCAGTTTTTCGTGCCAGAGTCCTGGGGAAGCTTTACAGAGGCGCAGAGACGCGTTACGACGTCCAGATCCTCCACACTTACCGGAACAGCTTCCGTCTGGAACACCGCGAGTTCCTTTGGGCCCCCAACGTGTGCGACTGCCCCCATCTGGAGCCGGGAAAGCAATACATCCTGATGGTGCGCCGACACATTAACTACGAGCAGACGCTAAACCGCATCCTGTTGGAGGAGGACAGCTACGCGGCGCCGTACAGACCCCGAGAGGACCAACTCCTGCGGCCGCTGGAGAGGCTCTGCAGCAACAGAGGTCGGAAGCGGATTGCGGTGTGATCCCAGTGGGAAGTCTCATCACGCTTTGCCTGTCTGGACCTTCATCAGGAGGAACCACGTGTTTATTTAAAAGCCCGCACGGCTTTTCTATAACCTATAGAGCACTTTAGGTGGTCACATGATCCACCTGTAAACACGCCAAGGAGCTTTGAACTCAAATATGACATATAATTGCTGGTTTTTCCAAATAGAATTTACTTTATACTCTGTATTATTTCTTTGTGTATGCCAAATTTGAGGGAAAATCCAGCTCAGCACTATCACTGTACCACTTTGAGGTACCACTTTGCAATAGCGGTACCCTGAAAAAATAGTTCATATAGTCATTATGTAATTATTTATTTTGTAATGTCTGATCCTGGAGCTTCTATCGTTCTTCTGATTCTTGGTTTTGGCGTTTAAGGAAGGTCAAGTATTCATTCATTCATTTTCTACCGCTTATGCTAAAAATATAAGGGCCGCGGTGGTGCTGGAGTCTATCCCAGTTGTCTTCGGTACAGGCGAGAGGCGGGGTACACCCTGAGTGTGGAATCGAACTTGAGTCTCCTAGCTGTGAGGCCTTTGTACTAATCACTCAGAAGTATACATTCATTCATTTTCTACCGCTTTTCCTCACAAGGGTCGCGGGGGTGCTGGAGCCTATCCCAGCTGTCTTCGGGACGAGCGAGAGGCGGGGTACACCCTGAGTGTGGAATCGAACTTGAGTCTCCTAGCTGTGAGGCCTTCGTACTAATCACTCGGAAGTATACATTCATTCATTTTCTACCGCTTTTCCTCACAAGGCTCGCGGGGGGTGCTGGAGCCTATCCCAGCTGTCTTCGGGACGGGCGAGAGGCGGGGTACAACCTGGACTGGTGGCCAGCCAATCACAGGGCACATATAGACAAACAAACATGGGGAGGGTGTGCCCCCGCTTCTCGCCCAAAGACAGCTGGGATAAGCTCCAGCACCTCCCGCCACCCTCGTGAGGATAAGCGGTAGAAAACGAATGCTAAACAACAAAGTAACAATACAATAGATGACTCTAATACACCACAAGGAAGCAGAACACAAAATTCCCATGTAATGTGTGGAATGGTTGTTTGTTTATATGTGCCCTGTGATTGGCTGGCCACCGGTCCAGGGTGTGCCCCGCCCTTTTCTGCTCACACGTGATCAGTATTTAATTTTTTCACGTCGATGTGAACGCTACAATTCAGAACTCGGTCTCCTCATTTGTAGGTACTGTCGCTTTAAATCTGATATGTATCCCATCTACTGTTCGCATATATATATATATATGTTTACCATGCGACACTTGGATCTAACAAACTGGCAGTCGGTGCGTTCAAGGATGCCAAACAAAGTGCGAAATCTGAACTGCTTGAGAAAAACACATGATCAGTGAAGCCTAAATTAATATAAGCGTGAAAACTATGGGCTTTTTTTTTCCTAACAGTGGTACATTTATGCTGTACATTTCACCGTATTTATAAATGATGTTTTCTAATGAACAAAAAAAATAATAATTCAAAAAAAAATTTTGACCAAAAATCATCTAATGTGCGAGGAACCACTGCAAATGTGATTCCGACATGTGTTTTAACCGGTGAATATTATGTTGACAATATAGATATGTATGTGTCACTTTGCTACAGATATGTGTGTCATGGCTGGTCAGCCGCCATGTTTTATGCTAAATGATATTTGCTTTACAATACCAAAGGAAATATACAGTATTTTTTATTGTGTGGCACTGATTGACTTCAACTATAGAACTGTTTGGACAGGAAGTGTGTGTCTTTAATGTCTCTCAACATGAACCTCATGGGAGTCAAGTTTTTCCTGGTGTTACCATGTTTCGTGGTCTGGTCTTCCAAGCGTGAGGCGCCAAAGAAAAGGAAAGTGAAAAGTGAAGTGGAGCTTTTTTTTCCAGGATATGTACCATAATTTTATTCAAATTACGATCATTTTAAGATTCCGGACGGTCATTAGCCCGCGGGCCGTAGTTTTGACACCTGTGGTGTTGAGTGAAAAAAAGTTATCCTCCTAATCCAAGTGGAAGTGGTACGTTTTTTGCCAGATTGAGGCAAATAAAATATTCATTTTCTACTGCTTTTTCCCCGGGGGGGGGGTGCTGGATCCCAGCTGTCTTTGGGCGAGAGGCGGGGTACACCCTGGACTGGTCGCCAGCCAATCACAGGGCACATATAGACAAACAGGGAGAACATGCAAACCCCATACAGAGATGGCCGAGGGTGGAATCGAACCCTGGTCCTCCTAGCTGTGAGGTCTGCGCGCTAACCACTCGACCGCCGTAAATAATGTATGTTAAAAACAGAACAGGACACATACAGATTTGGAAAGAAAACTTGTATTCAAAAAAAACACACAAGTGAAAAAACACAAGTGAGGATAGTTGCTACTTAAATGGCGATAACCTGACTTCATTTTGACTGAACACAACTGCTGCTCTTCAACCGTAACGAGTCATCACAGACACCCGGCTCCATTTCCTCAACAGTATCGATTCATCACAGACACTCGGCTCCATTTCCTTAACCGTATCGAGTCATCACAGATACTCGGTTCCATTTCCTCAACCGTAACGAGTCATCACAGATACTCGGCTCAATTTCTAAAACCGTAACGAGTCATCACAGATACTCGGCTCCGTTTCCTCAACCGTACCGAGTCATCACAGACACTCGGCTCCCAATTCCCCATCAGTCAACCGTGACGTCTCCAGGAAGTATTCACTGGAGATTCACGACACACTGAGGTAAAACCCGGCATCTAAACATGGAACGCCTTTTTTCTAAATATTACAGTGGAACCTTGGTTGGTGACCGCCCCGGTTAGCATGTTTACATTACAATTCTGTTTGTGTGCATTTTCTGGTTAGCGCGATTCTTGTGTTGTTAATATATATCTATTTTTTAAGCACAAAACGTCTTTCCTAGTTAGCATCCTATTAGCTAGCATAAGCGGAACCGGAAGTTACGTCGCCGATTTAACTCAAAAAGTTGTAAACGCGTTTTTTATAGTTTAACATGGATAAAACATTTTCTAAATGCATAGAAATGCTGAATTCAAAAGATAAATAAAGGTTACTTTTGCCTTTTAAAGAAGACCTGCTGACTTCCCAAAGACACAATGTGGCAGCGGGATCAACCGCCACCAAATCATTCATATGTATTTATTTTCTGTATGTAAAACTATTTTAAAAGGTGCTTTGTGGTCAGATTTGTTTGCCTTTTTGGAACGTATTAATTGGATTTACATGATTTCTAATGGGAAAACTTGATTCGGTTAGCATCTGCTTTGGTTAGAGTTCGTTCATCTAATATTCAGCTCAGTTGCTTTCGGGTGCCACGTTGAAAAGGCCCAACCTCTCAGGGTGCTTTGTGACCACACCCCCTATTATTATTATTTTTATTATTATTAGTAGTAGTAGTAGTACTAAAAAAAGTGCCAGCTTAAGTTGACATCAAAATGGGTCAGTTTATGTCGACACATGTTATAGTTTTGTTAACTTAGTCATTATCGAGAACAGCAACATAACTACTGTCTAGTTATAAAGCATTAAAACTCACTTCCTGTTCAGTGCAAAGTAAGCTTTAAAATAAAAGCACGGCGTCACACTTATTTTTAATTTTTTTAGATTGTTAGCAAAAACAAAACAAACAACGAACTTAGTGCAGCAACTCTGTTCGCTAAGAGTATTATATGAAAACACAACAATATAAAAAAAAATCATTTATTATTATGAATTCTCCGCATGTTTCTGGCAAAATACTGTACATGTGCAGCAGTAGCTAGTTTCGGTTTTGATTACGGTTATGTCAACAACCGCTAATGTCGCCGCCAGTCAGCCGGGTTCCACTGTACTACAACAACAAATATTTCAAAGTGATCCTACAATAGGTGCCAATTTACAATAAATCGCATTATTTTTGGATACAGGCGTACTAAATTGTCGTGAAAAGTGACATAAAAATTATTTGAAGGCAAGAAAGTTCTAATTGTCAGCATCCTCCTGGCTTGTAAATACGTGTAAATCAAAAGTAGAAATATTATGTAAACAAGAAAGACATATTTACAGCATTGATCTTGTCCATCCCAGTGCCACCTGTTTCATTTAACATCATTTTTTTTAGCTGCCTATTATTTTATGAATATTCATCTTCTGTGGCGATGGACTTGTGCAGAATGCGTGGCTTCATTTCCTGTGATTGGCTCGCCTGAACGTGATAAGCAGATGGATGAAAATGATCTTATCTTGCAGGCTTTTCCAGGTGTTTTTTTATTTTTATTTTTTATGCTCTAAGTTTAAGATGGCCATCGCTTTGTCAAGTAGTACACCAGGGGTATCCAAAGTGCGGCCTGGGGGCGCTTAAATTATAGTTTAACAGGAAGAAAAACAGTTTTTTGAGAATAGAGTGGTAATATTATGAGGAAAAATAATGTCATCATAGTAGCATAAAGTTGAAATATTCAAGAATGACGTTATATATATATATAATTATATATATTAAAAAATAAAATATAAATATAAATATATATAAATTAAAAAAATATATATATATTTTTTTTATAAAATATTGTATTTTTATGCTGATATCAGGCCGATACGGATAAGATACGATTCCTGTAGTGGAATGAACACATCATTTTTTAATATTGGTTTTCATGATCGGGAAAAAATCTGATACCAACATTAACTGATATCGCATTTTTATGCTGATATCAAGCCGATACCGATAAGATACGATTCTTGTAGTGGAATGAACACATCATATTTTAATATCGGTTTTCATGATCTGGAACAAATCTGATACCAACATTAACTGATATCGCATTTTTATGCTGATATCAAGCCGATACCGATAAGATACGATTCTTGTAGTGGAATGAACACATCATATTTTAATATCGGTTTTCATGATCTGGAAAAAATCTGATACCAACATTAACCGATATCGCATTTTTATGCTGATATCATGCCGATACCGATAAGATACGATTCCTGTAGTGGAATGAACACATCATTTTTTAATATCGGTTTTCATGATCGGGAAAAAATCTGATGCCAACATTAACCGATATCGCATTTTTATGCTGATATCAGGCCGATACTGATAAGATACGATTCCTGTAGTGGAATGAACACATCATTTTTTAATATTGTTTTTTTATGATCGGGAAAAAATCTGATACCAACATTAACTGATATCACATTTTTATGCTGATATCAAGCCGATACCGATAAGATACGATTCCTGTAGTGGAATGAACACATCATATTTTAATATCGGTTTTCATGATCGGGAAAAAATCTGATACCAACATTAACTGATATCGCATTGTTATGCTGATATCAGGCCGATACGGATAAGATACGATTCCTGTAGTGGATTGAACACATAATTTTCTGATATCGGTTTTCATGATCTGGAAAATATCTGATACCAACATTAACCGATATTGCATTTTAATTATATATATTAAAAATAAAATATAATAAATAAATAAAAAAATATATATATTAAATATATATATATATATATATATTTTTATATATTTATATTATATATATTAAAAAATAAAATATGATATATAAAAATATATGTATATAAATTAATATATATATATTTATATTATATTTTATATATATATGTATATATATTTTTTTTACAGTCGTCCCTCATTCATAGCGTCTAACTGGTTCAACACGCGACTGTGATAAATGAACATTATTGACGCCCTCCAGACATGAAATAATAAGCCTATAGTCACCTTTACACTATTATTATTATTGTTTACATCATATTTCAACGTTTATATAGCGCCAAGTCACAAAAACAGTTCTCTCACGGCACTTTCCACGGTCACAACTGAAGACAGAGAACCCACCGGAACCCCACATGAGCAAGCACTTGGCGACGGAGGCCTTGGACAAAAAAACCTTGGACAAAACCCAGACTCTATCGAATGTCTCGATATTGCACAAGTCTTATACTGCATGCCGCTAGCTGGCGAGCTAACACGCTAAAAACACACGCTCAAAAAAGTACCTGTGTATAATATGCCCAGGACAAATAAAAAATGAACTATTGGCCAGTAACGCACTTTGGACACCCCTGGTTTAAGTAAACAATATCAATTAAGGTTAATAATCGTAAAAAATAAGCCAGGACCTGATTGGTTGTGTCCCAAAAAAAAAATGAAAAGTCAATTTCTTTCATGTTGTCTGTGGCTCCCGGCGAGATTATCTTTGTTATGATATGAAAATAACAAAATATGTCCACATATTTCTGATGGCTTTGGCGAGACAGCCAGTCTTTCATGATTCACTGGGTCTCTCACTACAATGCGAGTCTTTAAAACCCTTTGACCCACGTGGCCGCCGGAGGTGAACAAAGTCATGTGACCTCCCTCCCACAGCATGTCAGACGCTGACGGTGACGTGGCGGGACGACGGCGAGCGGCGTTTAATGCGGGAGCGGCGAGGTCTGGATTGGTTTTGACAGCTACACAAGGGGCCCAGCAGCAGCCAAAGGTAGAGGATGACGCAGGCCCAGCACGATGACATCTTCACCCAGAAAGTGGACCAGCTCCCGTGGGTGAACGTGGTCTCCAGCACCGCCGACTCGTAACTGGACCATGACAAGACAGGTGGGATATTTTTGGACTTTTACGTTATGGTTTTCATGATTTGTAAAAAAAATCGAATACCAATATTAACTGATATCGCATTCTTATGCTGATATCAGGCCGATACCGATAAGATACGATTCTTGTAGTGGAATGAACACATCATTTTTATATCGGTTTTCATGATCTGTAAAAAAAAATCTGATACCAATATTAACTGATATCGCATTTTTATGCTGATATCAGGCCGATACCGATAAGATGCGATTCTTGTTGTGGAATGAACACATTATTTTTTTATATCGGTTTTCATGATCTGTAAAAAAAAATCTGATACCAATATTAACTGATATCGCATTTTTATGCTGATATCAGGCCGATACTGATAAGATGCGATTCTTGTAGGGAATGAACACATCATTTTTTAAAATTGGTTTTCATGATCTGGAAAAAATCTGATACCAACATTAACCGATATCGCATTTTTATGCTGATATCTGGCCGATACGGATAAGATACGATTCCTGTAGTGGATTGAACACATCATTTTTTAATATCGGTTTTCATGATCTGTAAAAAAATCTGTTACCAATATTAACCGATATCGCATTTTTATGCTGATATCAGGCCGATACCGATAAGATACGATTCTCATAGTGGAATGAACATATAGTTTTTTAATATCGGTTTTCATGATCTGTAAAAAAATCTGATACCAATATTAACCGATATCGCATTTTTATGCTGATATCAGGCCGATACCAATAAGATGCGATTCTTGTTGTGGAATGAACACATTATTTTTTTATATCGGTTTTCATGATCTGTAAAAAAAAATCTGATACCAATATTAACTGATATCGCATTTTTATGCTGATATCAGGCCGATACTGATAAGATGCGATTCTTGTAGTGGAATGAACACATCATTTTTTAAAATCGGTTTTCATGATCTGGAAAAAATCTGATACCAACATTAACCGATATCGCATTTTTATGCTGATATCTGGCCGATATGGATAAGATACGATTCCTGTAGTGGATTGAACACATCATTTTTTAATACCGGTTTTCATGATCAGGAAAAAAATCTGATTCCAATATTAACCAATATCGCATTTTTAGTATGTTGATATCAGGCCGATACAGTAAGATACGATTCCTGTAGTGGAATGAACACATCATTTTTTTTTTTTTATGCTGAATCGTATTGTATACGATAAAAATGTGATATTGGTTAATGTTGGTATCAGATTTTTTCCCGATCATGAAAACCGATATAAAAAAATTATGAGTTCATTCCACTACAATAATCTTATCGGTATCGGCCTGATATCAGCATAAAAATGCGATATCGGTTAATGTTGGTATCAGATTTTTTTTCCAGATCATGAAAACCGATATTAAAATATGATGTGTTCACTACAAGAATCGTATCTTATCGGTATCGCCCTGAATTGCATACCTTCACTGAAGATGTGACTCCTCCCAAAGACACGATGTGGCAGTGAGACACCACACGGTCACCACCTTCCTGTTTTGCCAGGAGTTATTTCTTGAACTCAATAATGTTTCTCAGGTCAATAAAAATAAACACTATTGAGTGAAATTGAATTGAAGAAAAAACTTGTGACATAACAGAAAAAATGGCGTCCACTGCGTCTTTGGGAACACCCACTTCGAGAAAGATAAAGTAGCCTTAAAACGGGACGGACGTTGACTAACCTGAACCAGTTGGTGAGGGTCATCATGACGTAAAGCGAGGCCAGGAAGAAGACAAAATGGAAGAAGAAGTAGCTGTAAGCGACTCTCTGGGTCTCGTTGTGGATCACCTTCTGACAGCCTTTGTTGTCGTCATCCACCGCAAACTCTTCCTCCGCTGGGAAACGGGTGATAGGAGGCCAACGGGACATGATGAGACGAGTCGCAAAGCAGAAATCATTTGTCAATCAAACTCAACCCCCACCCCCCCAAAAAAAAAATCACATTTGATTTCATGACTCAAATGCAGTCTTCTGGTTCACACCTGGAGTTATTTCATCGAGTTCCAGATGAAAAAATATACAAATTAATTTTACATTTGAAAAGGTTGTAACATCCAAAACAATACAACAGATCCAAGAGTAAGCCAAATGTCCATAAAAATGTCTATTTTGGACACCCCCACCCCTTCCTAACCGTCCTGCAAGCTTGCAAATGGGTGCCCTCTACTGTCCCATCGAGGGGGGGTCCACTGCTTGGCCTCAGCAGTGCTTTTATATGTACAATTTACTAGTTTAAAGAAATGCACAAAAGCAATCACTATTTATATTTTTACAAAATTTATATATTTATATATTACTAAATATTTATATTACTGACTTAATGAATAATGTGCTTTCTGCGAGTAAAATATTTGAATTATTATGAGTATATACTATTTATATTTTGAATAGTTACTTCTTAAAATATTTATTATAAATATTTAATAATAAATAAATAAATTATTATTGAATCATTAATAATGAATTGAATGAATTATTTTATTTAGTTACAGATATTTTACAATTTTATTTGTTTGTTTAAATATTTTTAACATGTTAATTGTTTTATTACATTAAATTATTAAGTCAATAATATATGTATTTTTATATTAAATATATATTATATTTAGATTTTACGTACTGAATATTATATTATTATATTATTATATTATTATATTATTATATTATTATATTATTATATTATTATATTATTATATTATTATATTATTATATTATTATATTATTATATTATTATATTATTATATTATTATATTATTATATTATTATATTATTATATTATTATTATTATACATGCCATGCTAGGAGAAAAATATTAAATATTTTTTAATAATAATAAAAATATTATGCAATTAATTTGTAAATAAATCATTATTAATAATAATTTTATTTGGTATGAATGTGAGTGTGAATGGTTGTTTGTCTATATGTGCCCTGTGATTGGCTGGCCACCAGTCCAAGGTGTACCCCGCCTCTCGCCTGTCCCGAAGACAGCTGGGATAGGCTCCAGCACCCCTCCCCCCAACCCTCATGAGGAAAAGCATTAGAAAATGAATGAATGAAGAATTAGGAAGAAGAGGAATAAATATAGGAACAAAAAAAATAATAACACTGCAAACCTTCATCCTCCTCAGGGCAGCAGAAACAGCAAGTGGCTTTCTGGAACTCATAGCGGTAAACTTTGATCATCCAAAATGGACCAAACACCTCCGCAAGGTAGGAGGCTTCATTGCTGAGGAAACACAAAGAAAATGTGCCTTGTTTTATTTTCTCATGCAAAATGCCATAATATATCATATATCATATAATATATACAATAATTGTAACGCCGTATGATATCATAGTAATGCTTTTAAGTGTTTCCTCACCATGCAAAAAGAACACAGCAGTACATGATTGCAGCTCCAATAATAGCCACGGCATTGCCCTCGTTTTGGATGCCATCTTGTCCCACGTTGGGGTAGCAGACAGTCATGTTCATGCCCTGGTACACGACTAGCAAAAGACACAAAAGGGAAATCATTTTCATTAACATCAAACATCACTTTTTTCTTTTTTGTCATGTGTCACGGCACAAACAATACAGGAATCCCTTAAAAAAATATCAAAGACAGCCCCTTCGGTTGCAGCCATTTTTGACCGATCTTTCAAGGTACCCAGATTATTGTATTCTATGCCTATATAAACATGGACCCTACCAAAAGAAAGATTAGACTCCAATCTTTCATCAGAAAAAATATGTTTGTTGCTACCTTTTTTTGTTCTTTAGTAACCAGCGTTAGAACATGGGTATGTTTCAGGAAAATATCAGCTCCCAACTAGAAACTTTTTAAGCATAACTTTTTTTTGCTTTGGTGGCAGCTCAAATATTTACACAACTATACCAACATAAACAACACAAAATAACAATTAATTTCCAATTATAATACATCAAACAATTTAGTGGAACTGGGCTGCACGGTGGTTGAGTGGTTAGCAAGCAGGCCTCGCAGCTAGGAGACCCGAGTTCAATTCCAGCCTCGGCTATCTCTGTGTGGAGTTTGCATGTTCTCCTGCGTGGGTTTTTCTCCGGGTACTCCGGTTTCCTCCCACATTCCAAAAACATGCTAGGTTAATTAGCGACTCCAAATTGTCCATAGGTATGAATGTGAGTGTGAATGGTTGTTTGTCTATATGTGCCCTGTGATTGGCTGGCTAATGTCTACTATATTGGCTGGTAGGAGAGTAACGGTGACTATAGGGGTGTTATTTTATGGCTACAGGTCTCTGATACAAGGTCGTAAACAGGTTTTTGTTTTTTATACTGTAATGATAAAAATATGGCTGCACGGTGAAGGAGTGGTTAGTGCGCAGGCCTCACAGCTAGGAGAACCCGAGTTCAATTCCACCCTCGGTCATCTCTGTGTGGACTTTGCGTGGGTTTTCTCCGGGTACTCCGGTTCCCTCCCACATTCCAAAAACATGCTAGGTTAATTAGCGACTCCAAATTGTCCATAGGTATGAATGTGAGTGTGAATGGTTGTTTGTCTATATGTGCCCTGTGATTGGCTGGCCACCAGTCCAGGGTGTACCCCCCCCTACAGTCGTCCCTCTACATTGGCTATGACGAACATTGCATGACATGAGATCGAGTGCCAAAAGGTTGTCCTCTCATTTAGTGTGGAAGTGGTCATTTCTTTGCTTCTTTGTCCCTCGACCTCACTTCATTTGAAATACGTTTTTGATCTTAGAATAAGTTATTTGGAGGCTAAGTACCACTGTACTGCAAATCCTATCGTATCGTGAGGTATACCCTGAGATTATCAACTGTAGAATAAACATGCCCCCTGCAGCCGAGTTCAATTCCACTCTCGGCCATCTCTGTGTGGAGTTTGCATGTTCTCCCCTTGTGGGTTTTCTACGGGTACTTCGGTTTCCTCCCACATTCCAAAAACATGCTAGGTTAATTAGCGACTCCAAATTGTCCATAGGTATGAATGTGAGTGTGAATGGTTGTTTGCCCCCCCCCCCCACACACACACAGTACATTTTCTTTTTAAAGGTGAATCAGTGGGACTTATTAGGAGTTTGTGAATGAGGTCCATTCATCTTAGAAACAGGAGACGAAGGTTCCACATGTGTGCATGCATGTCAGGTATTCATTCACGTGCCATCATCATAAACACATCGTGGTGACCCTATTATCAAAAACAAGCCCATATATGGTGATTGTGGTAAAAAAAAAAAAAAAAAAGGTGTTTTACAGGAAATTAATTTTCCGATTATATTGTCTTCTTTAGCCATGGGAACATTGGTGTTTTTATGTGTGTGTATGTGTGTGTTATGGTGAGGTCACAGAGCAGAATAAGCCCTGTGGGGACAGGCAGGTGAACAATGACCTGTGACAGTAACGCTTTGATCGACGTCCATACACACATACACACACAGAAGCATGTGAAGGTACACACACATCATTATTTTCCTGTGTGTTGGTTCACATTTTGTGTTGAAAATGTTGGCTTATGAGCTCCTGCTTTGCACATTTTTCCAACAAGTTCATACAGGACTCTCTCTATCTCACACACACACACACACACACACCTTGTAGACACCACAAGTATAGTAATCGAACGTAGAAATGACGACGCCGCTCCGACTGATGCCGATATAATGTACACCAATACAAGCCTTTTTTTTCTTAATTTTTGTGTTTCCATGTACTAATTTTTATACGCATCTAACAAACCTGCTATGGGCAAATTTCTTCCGGTGGATAACAATTACAAAAAAAAAAAAAAAACTTATTTAGCACTGAAAAGGAAGTCATTGTGTACACTTTTTAAAGTTGTGTATCTAGACCAGGGGTGTCCAAAGTGTTTTTATGGAAAAAGAAAGTTTTTTTTTTACTGGCCCACGGCACATAAATATAAATATAATTTCATAAATAATTTACAATTTATAAAAATTATTATTATTATATAAAAATAAAAATAAACTCCACACAGAGATGCCCAAGCGGAGAATCGAACCTACGTCTATCATGCTAACATTAGCAATTAACTATTTTCATGGGTAGGCGCATATGTAAACGCAGTCATGCTTGGTGTTAGCATGCTAATGTTAATGTGTTATCATTGCTAGCATTTAGCATAGTAGTATTTTTATCAATTTTCATAGGTAGACACTTGCATAAAGACTTCATCATTTATCATTATCATGCGTGTGTTAGCATCCTAACATCATTTTTATCAATTTTCATAGACATTTATATAAAGACTTAACGTTACCATGCTAGGTGTTAGCGTGGTAACGTTAATATGTAAACATTGTTAGCATGTTAACATTAGCATAGTAGCATTTTTAGCCATTTTCATAGGTGGACACTTCTATTAAGACTTAGCACTAGCATGCTCGGTGTTACCATGCTAACACCATTTTTATCAATTTTCATTGACATTTATATAAAGACTTAGCATTACCATGCCAGGTGTTAGCATGGTAACATTAACATGTTAACATTGCCAGCATGTTAACATTAGCATAGTAGCATTTTTAGCCATTTTCATAGGTAGACACGTATATAAAGACTTGGCACTATCATGCTAAGTGTTAGCATGGTAACATTAACATGTTAACATTGCCAGCATGTTAACATTAGCATCGTAGCATTTTTACACTTAGACAACTTAGCACTATCATGCTAGTTGTTAGCATGCCAACACCATTTTTTATCAATTGTCATTGACATTTAGTATATAAAGACTAGGTGTTAGCATGCTAGGTGTTAGCATTGCTAGCATGTTAACATTAGCATAGTAGCATTTTTAGCCATTTTCATAGGTAGACACATTAGCACAATCATGTATGGTGTTAGCTTGCTAACATTAGCAGGTTAGCTTTGCTAGCATGCTAACATTAGCACGATAGCATTTTTAGCCTTTTTTGTAGCTAAACAGATATCTAAACAGCGCTATTATGCTATGTGTGAGCTTGCTAAAATTAGCCCTGCTAGCATGCTAGCATGCGCAACCTAAATATGTAGATAAAATGAATGTAGGACTAATATTTATGGTGCAAACCGCAATATGGGGGCAAACTCGGCGGAGGTTACTTGGCAGAGGTCTGCGCACCCCCCCCCCCCCCCCCCGCCTCCCCAAGCATGATGTTTGGACACTGACAGTGAAGTTAAGGAGTAAAACTAAGACTAATGACAGCTTTTATACAACATGTAATGACTTTTACGCCTCTGTTATTATGTTGTCAATGGATTCAAGTGGAATGCCAAACAAACAGCCATCAGTCTAGCCGGCCCAGCTTGCGTGTCAGAGCACATCAGAGCACGCATTATCTGTGTGTGTCAAGCATGTGTGTGTGTGTGTGTGTGTGTGTGTGTGTGTACCTACGAGCATGCCATATTCTGACAAAGGGGCCTCCGACAAGGCGTCTCAGTCGCTTGCGCTGACCAAGAGCCACCAGGCGAGCCACTGCTTGAAAATGCAATCTGTGTGTGTGTGCAGATACTGTAGAGCAGGGGTCTCAGACACGCGGCCCGCGGGCCCGCAGGACACCAGTTTGAGGCCCCCGCCTTGACATGAAAGTTTAATGTTAGTGCGGCCCGCGCAAGTTTGATATGGATGCTGTATGGTATCATGTACCCAGAAAAAATTATTACGTTTGATTCATGTTCATGTTAAAGGTTAAATAACTGTTAATAGTTATCCTCCCTATCCGTGTGGAAGTGGTGAGTTTTTGGCTACAAATAAAGACGGAATATTAGGGGAATAAAGTCACAATATTAGAAAAAAAATATGAAGATCATTGAAGAAGAAAGTTGAAATATTTGGGAAAAAAAAATTTATGTGAAAAATATGATAGAATCAAAGTCACAATATTACAAAAAGATGAAGATTATGAAGATTATTGAAGAAGAAAGTTGAAATATTTGGAAGAAAAAAAATTATGTGAAAAATATTATAGAATAAAGACGGAATATTAGGGGAATAAAGTCCCAATATTACAAAAATATTATGACGATTATTGAAGAAGAAAGTTGAAGTATTTGGAAAAAATATTTTTATGTGAAAAATATTATAGAATCAAAGTCACAATATTATTGATGTATTGTATTGATCATTTGTTCGCAATTAATTTTGTTGATAAATAATCTAAATAATAATAAAAATTATTCTGCTTGCGTTTTATTGCGATTATTGAAGAAGAAAGTTGAAATATTTGGAAAAATATTTTTATGTGAAAAATATTATAGAATCAAAGTCACAATATTATTGATGTATTGTATTGATCATTTGTTCGCAATTAATTTTGTTGATAAATAATCTAAATAATAATAAAAATTATTCTGCTTGCGTTTTATTCTGATTATAATCACGAGCAAACAAATTCAAGGCAAAAATCACATTACGAGATTATGAAGATTATTGAAGAAGAAAGTTGAAATATTTGGAAAAAAATATTTTATTTAAAAAATATTATAGAATCAAAGTCACAATATTACAAAAAGATGAATTTTATGAAGATTATTGAAGAACAAAGTTGAAATATTTTAATTTTTTTTCTTTCTAATGTGAAAAATATTACAGGAATAAAGTCTTTGGGTGATTTTTTTTATTATTTTTTTGGTAGTTTTTGATTTTGTTTGGTTATTTTGCCAGTCCAGGGTGTATGTATTGATCATTTGTTCACAATTAATTTTGTTGATAAATAATCTAAATAATAATAAAAATGATTCTGCTTGCGTTTTATTCTGATTATAATCACATTATAAGCAAACAAATACAAGGCAAAAATCACAAAATCATTCAATGACCTTCAATACTGGTCCTTATGTACACACAATTTGCAGTACTATCCACCCCTACTATATATGACTAGTGTGCCCACTAGGGGGCCCCCCAACACTGACATCATTCACTACATAAGCCCAAAGCCAAGGACCCCTGCTCCCCAGCTAAAAAAAAAAAAATGTAAAGATGGACTCTCATCCTAATATCTTAATATCTCCATCCAGCGGCAGTTCATGACTTTATTATATTTGACGAACAAGAAATAATAAAAGGGGACCGGAAAGGGGGGACGTGTGTTAATGATTCTTAAGAGTTGAGCTCACCTTTCTCGGGGGGGCGACTGGACAGTGCGGAAAAAGTCAGGTACATAACATAACAGCTGATAATGGAGGCCTGGAGGAGCCCCGATCGAGGCTGCTCTGCAAAGACAAACAAGAGTCCACTCAGGATTCGTACATTTGAAACAACAATCGTTGAGTACGGAAACCGATCCCACTGTGCCAGGGGTCTCAAACATGCGGCCCAATCAGGGATGGTACCACCAGCGGTCCGATACCGGAAAAAAAATGTATACAGTAATCCCCCATTTATCGCTGTTGACAGGTTGCAGACCATTTTACAACAATTGTGCCTTGTTAGAGCCCTCTAGACATGAAATAACACCCCTATAGTCACCTTTACACCAATATTACCCAATATAGTAGGCATAATCAGATAAAGTAAGCCATTTAGGACAAATAAAACTCAACTGCAGGGGTCTAAACATGCGGCCCGCGGGCCAAATGTGGCCCGCAGGACACTAGTTTGAGGCCCCCGCCTTGATATGAAAGTGTTTCCTGTATGATTCCAATAACAATTTCTTCAGTAAAAACAGCTGATAAATAAATTAATTAATTAAATAAGAAAAAAAAATAAAAACTTCAACTATATTAGGAAAGCAGGAAGTGAACAAATGTAACAGTTACTGATTGTAAAAGTACCAGATGGAGGGTTAGGACTTAATAACCTTTGCTTCTTCCTACTCCTTTTGGACATGTGGAACTGGGAACTGATTATGTGATGCATTCAATTGGAATCTGATGCATGTTCAAATCAATCAGGGTTTTATTGCAAATGTTGACCAGAAATCGGAGAAGAACGTCAACATCAAGTGCTAGCATGTTAACATTAGCATTGTAGCATTTTTACACTTATATAAAGACTTAGCACTATCATGCTAGTTGTTAGCATGCTAACACCATTTTTATCAATTGTCATTGACATTTGGTATATAAAGACTTAGCATTACCATAGTAGGTGTTAGCATAGCTAGCATGTTAACATTAGCATAGTAGCATTTTTAGCCATTTTCATAGGTAGACACATGAGCACGATGATGCTTGGTGTTAGCTTGCTAACATTAGCAGGTTAGCTTTGCTAGCAAATGTTGACCAGAAATTGGAGAAGAACGTCAACATCAAGCTAGGAGGAGACAAATGGACATTTTTATTTATTTGACATTTATATAAAGACATAGCGTTACCATGCTAGGTGTTAGCATGGTAACATTAACATGTTAACATTGCCAGCATGTTAACATTAGCATAGTAGCATTTTTAGCCATTTTCATAGGTAGACACATGAGCACGATGATGCTTGGTGTTAGCTCGCTAACATTAGCAGGTTAGCTTTGCTAGCAAATGTTGACCAGAAATTGGAGAAAAACGTCAACATCAAGCTAGCAGGAGACAAATTGACATTTTTATTTATTTGACATTTATATAAAGACATAGCGTTACCATGCTAGGTGTTAGCATGGTAACATTAACATGTTAACATTGCCAGCATGTTAACATTAGCACAGTAGCATTTTTAGCCCTTTTCATAGGTAGACACTTACGTATATAAAGACTCGGCGCTATCATGCTAAGTGCTAGCATGTCAACATTAGCATTGTAGCATTTTTACACTTATATAAAGACTTAGCACTATCATGCTAGTTGTTAGCATGCTAACACCATTTTTATCAATTGTCATTGACATTTAGTATAGAAAGACTTAGCATTACCATAGTAGGTGTTAGCATTGCTAGCATGTTAACATTAGCATAGTAGCATTTTTAGCCATTTTCACAGGTAGACACATGAGCACGATGATGCTTGGTGTTAGCTCGCTAACATTAGCAGGTTAGCTTTGCTAGCAAATGTTGACCAGAAATTGGAGAAGAACGTCAACATCAAGCTAGCAGGAGACAAATTGCCATTTTTATTAACGTGTGAATTTACTCGTGAATTGGGCCTGACTTTGGACACACCTCGGATTGTTTTCAATTCCGAAAAGTCCAACATGTCGAGGCAAAGCATGCCGGCTGTGTTTTTACAGGCAGAACCGCACACAGTACTCGCCTACATCTAATTATTATTATCTGCGGCAGCCGCACTAGTGTCAGCTAAAATGTTATTTCACAGCGCAAAAAAACACGACGACGGACACTTTTTGGAGTGTTTTTGGGTAACTCACTCTGCTTGACGCAGGGCGTGACGGCAATGAAGGACATGAGGCTGCAGAGTCCCAGGTTGATCCACAGCAGGACTTTGTTGAAATGGCAGGCAATGGGGTGCGTGTAGTACTTGTACATGAAGGTGAAGGCCATGGTGGCGATGGTGTAGAAGAAAAGGGTGGCACACATCACGGCCAAGTACCAACGTTTGTTTTCCGCTGCTCCGGTTAGCCTGAAAAAAGCAGAAGCACGGATCGTTGATCGTTTACATACATGGTACTTTGTAAAAATATATATGTAAAAATATATATGTTTTTGGTGATTAAAGGGCCACATAGTGAAAAATTAAGTTAATCAGCATGTTCATATTATTAACTATTAGCTAAAAATGTCGTCCAATACTTCTCTACAAGAGAGGAGACATACGATCTTCAGTATGTGGAATCAAACTATGGAATGGATTGAGTAAGGAAATCAAACAATGCACACTATATCATGATATACATCGCTATATTGACGGTTACTATGGTACCCGTTATAGTATCATATGGTCATATCACCTCGTACTTCGGTGTGGGACAAAAAATAATAAAATATATATATATATATATATATATTTAAAAAAAACTTAAACTATATTAGGAAAGCAGGAAGTGAACAAATGTAACAGTTACTGATTGTAAAAGTACCAGATGGAGGGGTAGGATTTAATGTTTTATGTCATTGTACGGTCATATCACCTCATACTTCGGTACGTGACAAAAAATAAATAAAATAAAAAAAACAAAAAATGTAACTATATTAGGAAAGCAGGAGGTGAACAAATGTAAATGTATGGTCATACGTCATATATCACCTCATACTTCGGTACGTGACAAAAAAAATCAAAAAATAAATAAATAAAATTAAAAAAAAAAATTTAAACTATATTAGGAAAGCAGGAGGTGAACAAATGTAACAGTTACTGATTGTAAAAGTACCAGATGGAGGGGTAGGATTTAATGTTTTATGTCATTGTATGGTCATATCACTTGATACTTCGGTACGTGACAAAAAAATAAAATAAAAAACAAAAATTTAAACTATATTAGGAAAGCAGGAAGTGAACAAATGTAACAGTTACTGATTGTAAAAGTACCAGATGGAGGGGTAGGATTTAATGTTTTATGTCATTGTATGGTCATATCGCCTCATACTTCGGTACGTGACAAAAAATAAATAAAATAAAAAAACAAAAAATTTAACTATATTAGGAAAGCAGGAGGTGAACAAATGTAAATGTATGGTCATACATCATATATCACCTCATACTTCGGTACGTGACAAAAAAAATCAAAAAATAAATAAATAAAATTTTTAAAAAAAACAAAAAATTAAACTATATTAGGAAAGCAGGAGGTGAACAAATGTAGCAGTTACTGATTGTAAAAGTACCAGATGGAAGGGTAGGATTTAACGTTTTATGTCATTGTATGGTCATATCACTTCATACTTCGGTACGTGACAAAAAAATAAAAAAAAAAAAAAAAATTTTAACTATATTAGGAAAGCAGGAAGTGAACAAATGTAACAGTTACTGATTGTAAAAGTACCAGATGGAGGGGTAGGATTTAATGTTTTATGTCATTGTACGGTCATATCGCCTCATACTTCGGTACGTGACAAAAAATAAATAAAATAAAAAAAACTAAAAATGTAACTATATTAGGAAAACAGGAGGTGAACAAATGTAAATGTATGGTCATACATCATATATCACCTCATACTTCGGTACGTGACAAAAAAAAATCAAAAAATAAATAAATAAAATTTAAAAAAAAAAATTAAACTATATTAGGAAAGCAGGAGGTGAACAAATGTAACAGTTACTGATTGTAAAAGTACCAGATGGAGGGGTAGGATTTAATGTTTTATGTCATTGCACGGTCATATCACCTCATACTTCGGTACGTGACAAAAAAATAAAATAAAAAACTAAAATTTTAACTATATTAGGAAAGCAGGAAGTGAACAAATGTAACAGTTAGTGATTGTAAAAGTACCAGATGGAGGGGTCGGATTTAATGTTTTATGTCATTGTATGGTCATATCACCTCATACTTACGGTACTTACAGTACGTGACGTAAATTAAAAAATTAAATAATAAAAAAAAAAAGTAACTATATTAGGAAAAAGCAGGAAGTGGCCGTGTGGTCTTTAATATTTGTCCATTAATAAATAAATTAATTAAAAAAATTAAACTATATTAGGAAAGCAGGAAGTGAACAAATGTAACAGTTACTGATTGTAAAATATTTTAATAAGCTTTGCTTCTTCCTACTCCTTTTGGACATGTGGAACTGGGAACTGATTATGTGATGCGTTCAATTGTAATCTGATGCATGTTCAAATCAAATTATACCTTGACCATTAACATACCGCATATAAGTGTCCCTCAGTGGAAAAAGTTTGGACACCCCTGATCTGGGGTTCTACAAAGATGAGTGGGCCAGAAGTGGCCTAAACCTATACAGGGCCATGTAGGGTTTGGATTGTTTTTCAAAACCGACGCTCACCAGTTTTTGTTCCAGGTGTGTGCAAAAGCCGTGATGAGGATGAGTTGGATGAGGATGAAGGCAAATCCTCCCACCACACCAACGTAATGCCAAGCTGAAAAGGCCAGAATATGAATCAGGATTTTTTTTTCTTAATGAGCCGAGTACAACTATGCAGATTGTGATTGGTAAAGTTCTTACCGTGCAGGAATGATTCTGTGGGGATGAAGAAGGCAGCAGCACACATCCCGAGCAGCGTGATCAGTTTTAGGAACCAGAAACTGAGTGATAAGATGGGGACAAAAAAAAAGAAAATCTCTAACACCTAATTTGATGCATCAGATTACAATTGAATGCATCCCATAATCAGTTCCCAGTTCCACATGTCCAAAAAGAGTAGGAAGAAGCAGAGCTTATTATATCCTACCCCTCCATAATTTTTATTTTTATTTTTATTTTTATTTTTATTTTTATTTTTATTTTTATTTTTATTTTTATTTTTATTTTTATTTTTATTTTTATTTTTATTTTTATTTTTATTTTTATTTTTATTTTTATTTTTATTTTTATTTTTATTTTTATTTTTATTTTCATTTTTATTTTTATTTTTCCATAGGTATGAATGTGAGTGTGAATGGTTGTTTGTCTATATGTGCCCTGTGATTGGCTGGCGACCAGTCCAGGGTGCACCCTGCCTCTTGCCTAAAGACAGCTGGGATAGGCTCCAGCACCCCCGCGACCCTCACGAGGAAAAGCGGTAGAAAATGAATTTTAATTTTTAATTTTTAATTTTTAATTTTTAATTTTTAATTTTTAATTTTTAATTTTTAATTTTTAATTTTTAATTTTTAATTTTTAATTTTTAATTTTTAATTTTTAATTTTTAATTTTTGATTTTTAATTTTTAATTTTTAATTTTTAATTTTTATTGAATATTAACTATATCAGCAAGTTTAAGTATGTGTGATTTTAGAATATGTTATATAGTACAGTAGAGTTAACCACATTCGCAATAATATATACCATCGTCCCTTAGAGCCCCAGAGACTTGAAATAACACCCCTATATCACCTTTACCTCCGAAAATTTATTGTTTATCTCACATTGTCCAATTCTTATGCTGCAGGGACTCGAGACAGCCTAACCAGATAGCCTCAAATTTCCATCCGTCCATATTCTATACCGCTTATCCTCATCAGGGTCGCAGGGGTATGCTGGAGCCTATCCCAGCTGACTTCAGGCGAGAGGCGGGGTACAACCTGGTTAGCCCTGAATTTATTTATTCTAAACTTAAGAAGTAAGAAATTTACCACTTCCACACTACACGGGGTTTGGATTTTTTGCCACTTTATTATGTTGGACATGCCATGGCTGACTTTATGCAGCGTTAAGGTAAAGTATAATAAGGTAATGGATATTTTGTGTTATTATTGACTAACCGGAACAACATAGACCGTAGTCTACCACAAAACAGCAATCAATTTATTATGAATAAATTATTTCTGAATATAATAATAATTAATTAATAATTAATTAATTAGGGAAGGATACAATATCGTTTAGATAGTTGAGCTGTCACAAAGTAAAAAATATTTGCGTCAAAGTTATGCTTGAAATGCATCTTTTCACAAAAAAGCTATTTTTCTCGCTTTTTTTAGTTGGCAACTGATATTTTCCTGAAACTGATTCATATTCTACTGCTGGTTACTAAAGAATGGAAAATGGTGTTGGTCTAATCTTCATGTTTTTACACAGCCATATTGTCTTTGGAAAAATGGCTGGGATTGAATCGCTAACGTCAACGAATCATTCACGATGTCTAATTAAAGATGGCGCAGCCTGACCGTCTTTATTCCCGGTCATCAAGGTCCCGTCAGGGCTCTGGGTCATTTCCACTTAAAGCTCAAGAAATCTATCACGGCCCAGTTAAGACTACTCCTCAGAACGGATTTAAACCAGAGACGGCCTGCAATCCAGCATGTCAAAACCTAATCCCAAGCGCGTCACAGCTCTAATCCACCGCGCAGGACAACAAAGTCCTTAAAATAGAACCCACGGCAGGTCAGGTGAGGAGTTAGGAGAAACACTTTCCTCTTATAGGCTGTGGCGAGGAATTTCAAGGTGTGGGACTTTGCACGGTTAATCAAGTCTCGGGACGGGATTTTGATATCCAGGAGCTGTCTTCTTGTTAGACTTATTTATTTTAGAAATTATTTTTATTTTTATTTTTATTTTTATTTTTATTTTTATTTTTATTTTTATTTTTATTTTTATTTTTATTTTTATTTTTATTTTTATTTTTATTTTTATTTTTATTTTTATTTTTATTTTTATTTTTATTTTTATTTTTATTTTTATTTTTATTTTTATTTTTTAATTTTTATTGAATATTAACTATATCAGCAAGTTTAAGTATGTGTGATTTTACAGTAGAGCCAACCACATTGGCAATAATATATACCGTCGTCCCTTAGAGCCCCAGAGACTTGAAATAACACCCCTATATCACCTTTACCTCAGAAAATGTATTGTTTGGCAGGTCAGGTGAGGAGTTAGGAGAAACACATTCCTCTTATAGGCTGTGGCGAGGAATTTAAAGGTGTGGGACTTTGCACGGTTAATCAAGTCTCGGGACGGGATTTTGATATCCAGGAGCTGTCTTCTTGTTAGACTTATTTATTTTAGAAATAACTTTATTACGATAATTCCAAATAACAAATCCCATCAGTATACATATACTCTAAATAAATGCCTTCTTAATAATACAAAAACATAATATACAAATAATAAATAAAAATGGAACACAAATGGTGTGGGCAATTTGGGAGTCGGTTGTCACTGATAAGAGTCGTTCAAAAGAGACAACTCGTTCACGCATTGACGTCAAGTCCAGGTCAAATAGTACATCAGGTCAGTGCACAAAGAAGTAGGTCAGATTGTTGATTAGGTGAATGCTTTATTATTCATATTACTATTATTATATGTTAGTTTTTAAAACATTAATAATGATACTTTTCTAAGAAATTGTTAATAAATATTTTTAAACATATATTGCAAATAAAAAGCTGATAATTAAATGGTTATTTAAATTTAAATTAAGGAGATTGTAATGGAATTGCAGTTTAATGGATTGTTAATAGAATTATAATAGCAACAATAATTTTATAATAAATAAAAAAACTTAAAAAACATACATGCATTTTAAAAAAGTTATATATTATGACATGAATGATTTTTTTTAATTAAGAAGATTGTAATGGGATTACAGTTTAACAGATTGTTAATAGAATTTTAAAAGCAACAATAATTTTAAAATAAAAAAAAAACTATACATGCATTTTAAAAAAAGTTATATATTGTGACATAAATGGTTGTTGAAATTAAGAAAATTGTAATTGAATTACAGTTGAATGGATTGAGTTATAATTGTTAATAGAATTATAATAGCAATAATAATTTATAATAAATAAAAAAATCTAAAAAAAACATACATGCATTTAAAAAAAATTATACATTGTGACATAAGTGTTTTTAAATTAAGAAGATTGTAATTTAATTAGATTTTAATGGATCTACTTATAATTGTTAATAGAATTATAATAGCAATAATTTATAATAAATAAAAATATTTAAAAAAAACATGTGCATTTAAAAAAAGTTATATATTGTGACATAAATGGTTGTTTAAATTTAAAATAATTTTTAAAAATTTGTCCAAGGAGACTGTAAAATGTCTGTATTCAGATGGCTTTAAATTGCATAAATGAGCAACAATTTTACATTTTTTTAATTTTTAAATGCTGCATTTTTATTTGATTGAAAAAATAAATGTTTGTGAATTATATACAGGCATATACAAATACAAAATACAATTTAAACTGGAGAAAAAATAATGATAATTCAGCAGTACTGACCCATTGTGTATGAGCGCTCTGAAGTCCTGACTGGACTTGACGTCTATGAGGAAGATGGCCATCATCAGGTAGAAGCAGGAAGTACCAAAGCAGACTCGGTAGACCGCCGAGTAGCCCACGAGCATCTCGCAGTGACCTCCGCCATGTGCCTGATCACACATCACGTTGAAGAAAGGCACCTGACCACAAACACAATGTTTACATCAGACTCTACAGTGGAACCCGCTCATGTTTCAGATCAACATTTGCAATAAAAGTGGTTCGTTCAAAATGGGATTCGCCTGTCCCGCATATAAAGATCTCTATTAAAACGTCTACTTGTATATACTGTAGACCAGGGGTCTCAAACACGCGGCCTGCGGGCCAAATGTGGCACGCAGGACACTAGTTTGAGGCCCCCGCCTTGATATGAAAGTTTAATGAAAGTTTGATACGGATGCTGTATGGTATCATGTACCCAGAAAAAATTATTACGTTTGATTAATGTTCATGTTAAAGGTTAAATAACTGTTAATAGTTATCCTCCCTATCCGTGTGGAAGTGGTAGGTTTTTGGCGATTTAAGTTTAAAGGAAATAACTCGGAGGCTACCGTTTAGGTGGCTAGCTCTCTAGTTTGCGAGTTAGCATGTGTCTCAAGACCATGCAGTTGCGCAATATGTTGTAAATAAAAAGAGGGCTCTAATAATGCTTTGTTTATTTTAATCTGAAAAAAATCATTTGTCTACCCACCAACTATATGTGGTTTCTTAAGTTTGTATTATTTGCAGTTTTATTATTATTATTATTATTATATTTATTTATTACTGATTGATTGATTTTCTTTATTCTTGATTTGTTTATTTATTTTTCATCTTATTTTATGTAGAAAAATAAAAATTAAGATATTTGAGAACAGTGGAATGTTTTATCAGAACTTTTATTGTAGAAAATTGGAACCAAATTATTTTTATTTTTATTTTTATTTTTATTTTTATTTTTATTTTTATTTTTATTTTTATTTTTATTTTTATTTTTATTTTTATTTTTATTTTTATTTTTATTTTTATTTTTATTTTTATTTTTATTTTTATTTTTATTTTTATTTTTATTTTTATTTTTATTTTTATTTTTATTTTTATTAGATGACATTTTTAGCTAATTGGTTATTTTTAGCCTTATGCATTATTTTAGCTGTTTGAAGATGAACTATATCAGCAAGTTGAAGTATTTGTGATTTTAGAAATATACTTTGTCTATACTATACTATACTATACTTGTACTCTGGAGCGACTTATAGTCCGTAAAAATACAGTAAATGGAACATTGTAATGGTCTTTTTATGGAGATTTTTGGGGCATTCTCGTCAATATGTGCATTGTTAGCTTCCTCGTTGTGGCTGTTTTTCCCTCTTTGGAACGCACAAGAAAGATGGACGTTGCGACGTTTTTCCTTCAAATCCGAACCGAGTAAACTTTAAGATGACCGATGTCGTCTTTCGTACGCATGCCGATCAACACGGCTCACTCGTGCTACTCACGTTTTCCCTGACCAGCTCGGAGACGGTGCGTGACAGCATGAGGCAGGACACGGCGCAGCTCACGATGTGGAAGAGGGTGTACATGACTCGCGTGCTGGTGGACGATTTGACGGGCGGGCAGAAGGCACAGCAGAGCGAGCAGGGAGCCGGTCCGCAGCAGCAGCATATCTTGGTAGGAGAGAACAAAACGGGGGAGTAATACGTGTAGTATTGTAGTAGTATGTAGTGTACAAGTCATACATGCTCTAAGGTGGGAAAGGTGGTCACTATAATAACAGATAATGAAACCGCCATCTTGTCTTTAGTTTTTTACGCTGTATGCCTTTCCTGGCACACTCATTTATCCGGGATTGGCCCCGGCACTGGTGGCCGGGAATGGAACCCGCGCCAAGTACACAAAAGGAAGCAGCTTCCATTACACTGACCACCGCTGTGCATTGGGAAAAATCCAGGCACTTTTTTTATCATTTATTTTCAAATGATTCAGCATCTGGGTCTGGGTGGGACTGGGCCGCATCAGGTTTTCCAAAAAAAAAACAAAAAAAAAAACGCATTTATTAAAAATAAAAAAAAATTAAAAAACTTCACTTTGGTTCCAATTTTCTACAATAAAAGCTCTGATAAAATATTCCACTGTTCTCAAATATCTTAATTTTTATTTTTCTGCACAAAATAAGATGAAAAATAAATAAACAAATCAAGAATAAAGAAAATCAATCAGTAATAAATAAATATAATAATAATAATAAAAAGCAAATAATAAAAACTTAAGAAACCACATATAGTTGGTGAGTAGACAAATTATTTTTTTTCATATTAAAATGAACAAAGCATTATTAGAGCCCTGTAGACATGACAAAACACGACTATAGTCACATTTATACATTTATTTACAACATATTGCGCAACTGCGGGGTCTTGAGACACATGCTAACTCGCAAACTCGAGAGCTAGCCACCTAAACGGTAGCCTTCAAGTTATTTCCTTTCAACTTAAATAGCTAAAAAAAAAAACTTACCACTTCCACACGGATAGGGAGGATAACTATTAACAGTTATTTAACCTTTAACATGAACATGAATCAAACGTAATGATTTTTTCTGGGTACATGATACCATACAGCATCCATATCAAACATTAAACTTTCATATCAAGGCGGGGGCCTCAAACTGGTGTCCTGCGGGCCACATTTGGCCCGCGGGCCGCGTTTTCGAGACCCCTGTATTAGCCCATATTTCCAAACACAATAAGTAAGATATGGTAGAACCAGAGAGCAATAAAGAGTGTGGAGTGATTTCTGATTTCTGAGAATAAATTTTTCTTAGTTCAATATTGAAATATTTCCGTCCAACTTATGTTGTATATTTTTGTAATATGAGGTTTCCAGCTCATATTTTCATTTATTGTGATGCCCGGAAATTAATTTTCGTTCACCCTTTCAATGTCTACATCGTCTATTTGTATTTGCTGGTGCGTGTCATTTCTGCTGTTAGCAAATAGCATGATTTTAGTTTTATTTAAGTTCAAGGACAATCTATTATCATCATTATCATTATTTTTAGTGTGACCTTTTCTTCTCTGACATTTCTAATGATTTTGTTTGTACTCTCTTCGGAACAAAAAGCAGTGGTATCTTCCGCAAATAATACCGCAAATACTACCAGAAATAATACCAGCTTACCAGGAGATATCATTAAAAATGTACCCACCCGTGACCATACAAGCGAGGCATAAGTCCAATACGGGATGATGGCGTACCGAGTACAACCCAACCCCAAGCTCTTACCTGGTAGGCCACCATGTTGAGGAAGTAGTTATAAACACCACGACGGTTCATCCCCTGGTTGGCGGCCATTGTCCCCGTGGACTGTTTCTGTTCAGCCACTACAACTCCACATTTGGCCATGAATTTTTTTTTTCCCCAGCCTCGAATGAAGTCTCAGAATGCCTCCAAAAAGATGGCAACCGTTACATCCTTTAAAAGACGCCACCCGTTGAAGCGGGCCCCCGGGAAAACGAAATTAAAAAAAAAAAAAAGCAATCGCATGCCGCTCACTTGATGCGGCAACTTGCGTTTACGCTCTTCTTATGCTGGATTAGCGATGCAGCTACAATCCCTGCGATTGAAAAAAAACTCCCTTAGTGCACCCTCACTGGGAAAGAAGTCCTGGTTTTTTTTTTTTGTTTTTTTTTTCTCCTCCCACATCCAACATGTCTCTGTTGCCAGAAAAGAGAGAGAGAGAGAGATGGTGGCGAATGCCCGGTGCCCTCCCCCCATCCTTTCACCCCGTTCTACCCGGGCAGATTAGGCAGAGTCTGCGAGGGGAGGGTTGTGACGAGAGGAGGCCGAACGGGACCATGTGTCATTCCCATCTGTCCCTCATTTCCCATCCCCCCCCCCCACACCCTCCCACCACCACCAGGGTCCACCTCCCCCCCCTTCCCGCCGATGCACAAACACACAACAAGTGGCTTGGGAATACGTCACCTTTTGTCCAAATAAAAATCACAAAAAAAACGTACAACAAGCGATCACATGACAGTCGTCCCTCGTTTAGCGTGGTTAATTCATTCAATCATACGACCTCTTCAGTCCTGGACTGATCTTTCAAGTTACACATATTATGTTCTACTATATTATGTTCTTTAGTAATCAGTAGTAGAACATAGCTAAGTTTCAGGAAAAACTGCTTTTTCATTCATTTTCTACCGCCAGAGGTGGAATCGAACCCGGGTCTCCTAGCTGTGAAGTCTGCACGCTAACCACTCGACACCGTGCAGCCCATGATGGGAATAATAGTTTTTTTTTCCCAAACTCATATTGGTACTTGTTTGTATATTTATTAATATTCATACATTCATTTTCTACCACTTATCCTCACGAGGGTCGCAGGGGGGTGCTGGAGCCTATCCCAGCTGTCTTCGGGACAGGCGAGAGGCGGGGTACACCCCGGACTGGTGGCCAGCCAATCACAGGGCACATATAGACAAACAACCATTCACACTCATATTCATACCTATGGACAATTTGGAGTCGCTAATTAACCTAGCATGTTTTTGGAATGTGGGAGGAAACCGGAGTACCCAGAGAAACATGCAAACTCCACACAGAGATGGCCGAGGGTGGAATTGAACTCGAGGCTCAACCGCAATAAGCGAATTTCCGTGAATAAGAACTCATGATTATTAATAAACGGAATATACCAGTTCACCTGTACCAGTACTAACACCTTTATAATCCTTGTTTACACTCCATTGCGCAACTGCATGGGCTCACTGCAGGGTCACTGCTAGCATAGCAAGCTACCGTGCTAACTAGTTGGCTTCTCCAATGTATTTATTCTATTCCTAATGCCAAAACATTACCACTTCCACACAGAACGGGAGGAGAACTATGTGCGTTGGATATGCTAGAGCTGACTCATCATAGCATTACTGTTAGCTAGTGGACAGAATACTACGTGTAAGCCAAATCGCTAAGAAAATCAGGGAAATTATGATTTTCCATAATACTTTCCACCCAAAATAAATTTTGTGAGGGGGGGGGGGTATCTGACTCCTGCTGAATTTTTTTTTTTAATGGAAACTTAAAATGTGACGGACTTGTCTGAATAGTATAGTCAGTATATTGTGTGACCACCATTTTGCATCCAAAACATGCTATGGATTATGCATTGTTTGAGGAAAATGGGGGTTTTGGGACCCCCCCTGGAGTTAGGGCAAAGGTAATACTACAACTTTTTTCTCACATATATATATATATATATATATATATATATATATATATATATATATATATATATATATATATATATATATATATATATATACTCCAAATCTCCGATTATTTTTTTTCAATGTGGCCTTCTTAACACTCCGTCGTAATTATGTACTTAAAAAGCCAAAGCCCAAAACAGGCCGTCTGCGTGAAAGTAATCAAACCTTCAGCCTTTAAGGGGATTCTAATCAGCTCAAACAGTGTGAAAATAAGTCGGGGCCACTGGATGCGCATGAAAAGATTGTGCCGGCCGCCCGTTTCAAAGCGCTGAGTGCAAGGAGAGAGAGTCAGATTAGATTTGGGTTAGTGTTCCGGGGGGGGGGGGGGGGGCGTGTTTGGGGATAATCCTATCCTTGTTTCAGCCCTCCTTTCGGCGAGGATGACCTTCAGAGAAGCCTCAAAGAACCACGGGCTCAGCCGCGTTGCTTTACTAGTTTGAGGCCCCCCCGCCTTGATATGAAAGTTTAATGTTTGATACGGATGCTGTATGGTATCATGTACCCAGAAAAAATTATTATCATGTTAAAGGTTAAATAACTGTTAATAGTTATCCTCACTATCCGTGTGGAAGTGGTAAGTTTTTGGCTATTTAAGTTGAAAGGAAATAACTTGGAGGCTATTGTTTAGGTCGCTAGCTCTCTAGTTTGCGAGTTAGCATGTGTCTCAAGACCCTGCAGTTGCGCAATATGTTGTAAATAAAAAGTATAAATGTGACTATAGTCGTGTTTTGTCATGTTTACAGGGCTCTAATAATGCTTTGTTCATTTTAATATGAAAAAAATCATTTGTCTACCCACCAACTATATGTGGTTTATTACGTTTTTATTATTTGCCGTTTAATTATTATTATATTTATTTATTTATTACTGATTGATTGATTTTCTTTATTCTCGATTTGTTTTTTTTTATTTGTTTCATCTTAGTTTGTGCAGAAAAATATTAAGATATTTGAGAACATTTTCAACATATTTTGAAAAGCGCTATGCAAATAAAATTTATTATTATTATTATTATTATTATTACTATTGGTTTTTATGATCAGGGAAAAAAATTAGATATCAAACGATATTAATTATAATTATTGGTACTGATAATTATTGCACATCCCTAATAATATTTTTTTAATAAATAATAATAAAAAAATTCCCCACATAATATTTCTGCTTAATTCTTTTGAAAATCACATTTTTTTTTTAATTTTGTGATTTTTTTTGTTTTTTTAATCTTGTTTTTTGTATTTTTTGAATGTGCCAATGGCCCTTAAAAACCACAAATGGCACTCAGACCACACTGTGGGCACCCAAGCTTTTTTTTTTATTTATTGAGAACAGCACGACCATCTCAAGCCCATGCGCACAGTTCCCCAACACAAAGTTACCCAGCATGCCTTGAGGGTTATAGACGCTAGCATTGTTTTGTATGTGTATTGGCGCGTAAGTGTTCATTTCTGTATTCATATAGTCCGTGTAGTGTAGTTTCATTTTGTGTTCTGTGTGTTACATTTGGTTGCACCGTGAGTGAGGTCAGGATTTGTGTTGTGTGACGAAGCTCAAGTCAATGAATGCCTCGTGTGTACAATGTGTTGAATATGTACTGTAATATAAATGTACCCAATACTAGTCACTTCATATTGTGTGATTTCCCTCCACCGTGAGTGGCTGTAAAGTAGTACTTTGACAAACACGTGTTGCTCATGGGCCAGCATTCCTGGGGGCCCCTTTTCACTGTCAGATAATTGCTTGTGGGAGAGGAGGAAGTGCCAGCGAGGACAAACAAAAACCAAATTAGAGGCTTCGGTCAATGTGTTCAATCTATGCTTTCAATAGGCTTGTGCGATAATTACTGGATGGCGTCCAAGATGGGACAATTCTAACCGCCATCATTCATCAGAGTACTACTACTACTACTACTATTAAAATACTATAACTCTGGCAATCTTTACAGGTTTTGGTACTGGATCTGGAGAGTGGTAAACGGGTCATTTATTTACAGGTTATTTATACCTGAAAGTGGTTAGTGTGCAGGCCACACACCTAGGAGACCCGAGTTCGAGCCCACTCTCGGGCCTCGGTGCACGTGTGGGTTTTCTCCAGGGACTCCTCCCACATTCCAAAAACATCAATGTTAGGTTCATTGGTTAATTTTTTTTCTCTTAATATTTTGTTTTCATTCTTGTTACATCATTTAGCAAAAATGACAACTTTATTTGACTTTTTGTTGTAAAATTACAATATTTTTCTCTTAATATTTTGACTTTATTTGTGTTACATAATTTTCCAAAAATGACAACTTTATTTGACTTTTTTTTTGTAAAATTACAATATTTTTCTCTTAATATTTTGACTTTATTTGTGTGACATAATTTTCCAAAAATTAGAACTTTATTTGTTCTTTATTTGGCTTTTTTTTTTCTTCAATTTTATTTTTTTTTTCATATTTTGACTTTTTTTCTGGTTAGAAAATGTTCCAAAAATTACAAATTTATTGGACCTTTATTTGGCTTTTTCTTGTTGAGTTAAATTTTCTTTTTCTTAATATTTTGACTTCATTCTTGTTACACGATTTTCCAAAAATTACAACTTTATTTCTTTTTTATTTGACTTTTTTTTCTTAAGTTACAAAATGTTTTTTTTTTCTAATATTTTTACTTTATTTGTGTTACATAATAATTTTCCAAAAATTTTTTGGAAATTTTTTTTTTCCCAAAAATACAACTTTATTCATTATTCAAAAAATGTTTCTTTTAATATTTGGAATTCATTAATTTAAATAATTTTCTAAAAATTACACCTAATATATGTCTTTATTTGTGTTACATAATTTTCCAAAAATTAAAACTTTATTTTAATTATTTTACTTTTATTTGTTAAATTCCATTTTCCATTTTTTTTCTGTTAATATTTTGACTTCATTACTGTTACATAATTTTTCAAAAATGACAACTTTATTCAATCTTTATTGGACTTTTTATAGTTAAATTAATTTTTTCTCTCTTAATATTTTGACTTTATTCTTGTTACATAATTTTCCAAAAAATCCAACTTTTTCTTGTTGAATTAAAATGTTTTTCTTTTAATATTTTGACTTTATAAATGACATGTGATTTTCTCCTTGTGCTGCTTTTGGGTGTCGCTGTAGGATGAGCACCAAGCAGTTCTTACCTGGGCTCGCATAAAACGTCCCGACATCTCGCCGCTGAGACTTGAAGTAAAAAAAAAAAAAAAACAACTTAAAAATCCTCAAATTGCCATCCGTCAATCATAGAGAAGTATGAAAGGGTTAGCATGATGAAAGCAACGTTGGACCGGCCACGGCGCCATCCTTCCACTTTTACTCAACCGAGACAATCGTTTCCTTGAGGACCCAACTCAGCCTACCAAGATCACCGATGTGATTTCCGCTCCTCCCGAGAAGCCGTTTTCTTTTTTCTTAATCTGATTACGTCTGCCGGATTAAAAGGCGTCGGTGCGCAAAAGGAGACAGGAAATGTCTGGAGAAAGCGGCTCCGTTCCAGCGGTTGAAGGGTCATTTCTATTCAAAGACAATTAAAGCGCTAAAAATAGAAAAATAACAAGAAGCGTGAAGTAAGGCCTAATTGGGGCTATTGAAAGTCTGCGTGATTAATCCAATTATTTCCTTACAAAACAACTTTCAGTCAAGAACAAGCTCACGTAGAGGTTGATCTTTAACCACAAGTGGGGCCCCGGGGGGGGGGCATTTGAGTCCTGGAGTGGGTGAAGTATCTTTTAGTGTCCTGGTGGCAGCAAATGGGGGCAAGTCCACTTTTTACAGGACAGCTATTATACTTTTTTTTTGCGGAAATATGGGCTAATAACTATAAAAGCAATTTTCACTCGCTAAATATACTGCAAAAAAAAAAGGTCAGTAAGGATAATTCATAATGCCGCCTACAGAGAACGTACTAACTCAGGGGTCTCAAACTCAATTTACTTGGGGGGCCACTGGAGCTGGGGTCTGGGTGAGACTGGGCCGCATCAGGTTTTCCAAAAAAAAAAAAAAAAACGCATTTATTAAAAACAGAAAAATGAATAAACTTTGCTTTGGTTTCGATTTTCTACAAGAAAAGCTCTGATAAAACATTCCACTGTTCTCAAATATCTTAATTTTTTTTTTTAAATCACAAAATAAGATGAAAAATAAATAAAAATGAAAGTTGATATTTAAAAAATAACAGCAGTAAAAAAAAAGTCATCTTCTAATTCGGAAAAAAGTCATAATTTTCCAAGAATAGACTCATCATATGATGACGAAAAAGATGTCATTTCTGTTGCATAAAATATAAAATAGAAATACCATATAAAAATAATATTATTTTTAAAATGCTCTAACATGAAAAAATATATCCTGTAATATTACGGAAAAAAACAAAATATTATGGTAATATAGTTGTAATTATACAAAAATAAAATTTATGAAGATTATTTAAGAAAAAGTAGAAAAAAAATTACAAAAAAAACTATATTAAGAAAGCAGGAAGTGAACAAACTACTCTTTTTGGACATGTGGAACTGGGAACCGATTATGTGATGCGTTCAATTGTAATCTGATGCATGTTCAAATGAAATCAAACCATTACCATTACCGATTCAATACAAAAGGCCGAAAATGAGCATAATAGGCCACCCTTTAAACATTAATTTTATTGTAAAGGCCTGACGTTTTTCCCAGTGACAGTTATGAGATTTGCAGTTGAGAATAATGCAAAGAAAATAAAAAAAATGCATTGTGTGTTCGCTAGGGGGCAGCAATGGCATCACCGCCGGAAATAGAAGAAGACGAAGAAGAATTTCCCGGCTTCATTCACTCCTTGCAAAAAACATGGCGACCGAGGGAGATGTCGATTTGGACCTGGAAGCCGAGGAAAACTGCACCGGGAAGCCAACCGAAAAGCCCCGCAAACATGACAGCGGCGCCGCGGATTTAGAGAGAGTCACCGACTACGCGGAGGAGAAAGAAATTTCCAGTTCCGACTTGGAAACGGTGAGATAAAATGTTGTTGTTGCCGTCTCGTTGGTCGAACATGCGGCCGGTTGCTGACTTCATTATCGGGGCTATTTTGTCCACAAAGCGATTTTAACATTGTCAAAACACACTGTGAACATTTTAACGTTTTTATTACAGTACCAAATTGAGTCAAATTAGTTATTATTCATAAACAAACGCTATTTTACTCCGAGCCTTTTGCTAACCTGTGGCTAACCTATATCGATATTTCCATGTATTGGCTCCTACAACAAATGTATGACATAAAATTATTATTTAACTTGACTCTTAATCAGTGAGGATGCATTAAATGTGAAGTTTAGGTCACTAATAAACAAAAGAACGGGAAGTACTTGTTTTTTTATATTAGTATTTCTCTTACAGGCTATGTCAGTCATTGGAGACAGAAGGTCACGTGAACAGAAAGCCAAACAAGAGAGGTAAGATCAATTAATTTTAATCTTTTTTAACCCATAGATGCACAAGTGGGTCAATCAGGTTGTTTGATAATTGTTATCATTTCATATTCCAGGTATTCCTAAAAAAAACATGTTTTTGATATCATGTCATTCAATTTTTTTACTTTTTATACATTTTAAGAAATTTTAGTTTTTGTGTTACTACCCCAACCTTCCATAAGTGGGTCAAAAATGACCCGGTCGGGTTGTTTTCTTGAAATATCTTCGTAATTAAAAATTGTTATCATTTCATATTCCAGGTATTCCTAAAAAAAACATGTTTTTGATATCATGTCTTTAAAAATTTTTACTTACCTTTTATACATTTTAAGAAATTTTAGTTTTTTTGTTACTACCCCAACCTTCCATAAGTGGGTCAAAAAGGACCCGGTCAGGTTGTTTTCTTGAAATATCTTCGTAATTAAACATTTTTATCATTTCATATTCCAGGTATTCCTAAAAAAAAACATGTTTTTGATATGTCATTCCATTTTTTAACTTTTTATACATTTTAAGAAATTTTAGTTTTTGTGTTACTACCCCAACCTTCCATAAGTGGGTCAAAAATGACCTGGTCAGGTTGTTTTCTTGAAATATCTTCGTAATTAAAAATTGTTATAATTTTGTATTCCTCAAAAAAACATATTTTTGATATCATGCCATTCAAATTTTTAACTTACCTTTTATACATTTTAAGAATTTTTTGTTTTTGTGTTACTTAAAACACAGTGATATTTGACCCACTTATGGAAGAGTGTAGGTTCCAGTCACTCATGCATCTAAGGGTTAATATAGTTCAAAGATTTTTCATTGTAAAAAATGAAAAAAGAAAAAAAAAGGTAAGAGAAAATGAAAGATGATTGTTTCCATTTTCTGTTTTTTCAGAGAAAAAGAGTTGGCCAAAGTCACCATCAAGAGAGAGGACGTGGAGTTAATTGTAAGTCCAGATTTCAGTCATCTATGTATGCAGTTTTTGAGCTTGTGTGATATTACATATTATTTAAACGCTAGCAGATGCAACACACTTCAATCTCTGGCGGGGGACACTATATATTATAGTAAAACGTGTTGTTGTGCGAATCCACAATGGTACCCGAGCGAGCGTGTTTGTTTGCTGACGGAATGATGTTCATGTTGTGATACAGATGTCAGAGATGGAGATTTCGAGGGTGGCGGCAGAGCGCAGTCTGAGGGAACACATGGGCAATGTGGTGGAAGCGCTGGTGGCGTTGACCAGCTGAACACACACACACACACAGGACCGTTTTACTGGCAGACCAGAGCTCCATTAGAAATGAACTCAAAACATTTTGTGGTGTAACGTTTTTTTTTTTCCAAGTAAAAAATATTCAACAACCCACCAGTTTTTTTAAGCATGCTCATTTCAATTAACAGACGCAATTAATTAGCGAAAAATTTCCATAGCCATTGCATGTGAATTCTGAAGTGAAAAGAAAAATAACCGATGAAAGCTATTAAACCGGATTGGTGGTGGTTGATCTTGCTGCCACGTCGTCTTTGGGAACAGTCACGTCTTCAGTAAAAAGTAACCTTAAATGTTAATATTTGTAAAACTCGAAAACCGTGTCAACTGCTGATGACATCATAGACGGGCGACATAATGTTTTGCTAGCTAGTAGGGTGCTAACAAGGAAGGACGTTTTGTGATTGTACCTTTTTATAACAGGAGATTGCATGCAAACCCGAGGCTAACTTGCATTCGCTATGCTAACTTGGTGGATGCTAACCAAACATATGAGCTTGCTTTTTTTTGATGCTGGAATGGCTTGTTGTGGTTGATTAGTGTCTGAGTAGTTAGTGGACAAACTGGCAGAATTTGAAATGGTGGAATATAAAAAATATTTTTATATATAAAAATATATATTTCTATATATAAAAATATTTTATATTTTTATATATAGACATGTATTTTTATAAAAATTAAAATATAAATATTAAATTATAAAAATATTTTATATTTTTATAACTCTTCTGGTTGGGAGACAACCTGATGATAGCTGGTTCGATTCTTAGGTATAAAAATATCTATTTCTATATATTCAAAATATATATTTTTTTATACCTAAGAATTTCTATATATAAAAATATATATTTTTATACCAAAGAATCGAACCAGCTATCACCAGGTTGTCTCCCAACCAGAATGCGGCTGGTTCAATCTACAACCTGAGCCATGTCCTCCTGTAGAAAAATCAGACAAGTTACATTAATGGATAACGTAAATATGGTTATTGTCCAGCAGAGGGCGCCATTGCATTTTTTGAGCAGGTACTAATGGTACAGTACAATTCCAACCAATGTAAAGTACCAATAGTGATTTTTTTAGGGCTTCCAAAATGGGAAATTACACTTTTTTTAATACTCATACATTAAAAAAAAATTAAAATAAATATTTTAAAATAGTTTTTTTAACCAACCTGTTTAATTTTCACTTTTGTTCCGCTCGCAATATTGTAATTTGAGCTGCACCTGTGTATTAAGTACAAATGTAAAAAAAAAAGTTCTGTACAACGTCCATCCATCATGTTTCATCAGAAACTAATGCTCATACTCATGCTCATACTGGGCTTCAATGTTATTCCAGAATAGAATAATTACACAACATACATTTTCAAAGAAATGAATGAATAGGGAAAAAATATTTTTTTCTTCTTCTAATTTTTACGTAACGTGATTTTTCAAAATCATTAAAGATATCGATGTTGTGTAATCATTCTGCCCTACAAAAACGACTGCTTCAAATAAAACATTAAGCGCCCGAAGATGACATAATATTAATCCCCACGATGAGCGTAGGTCATATTTGTATATGAAATCCAGTCCAGCTGATGGACACATCTCATGTCTTCTTCCTCTTCACCATGGGTCGTTCAAACACGTCTCTTACGCCCGCTGCCTTCTGCTTGAAGAATTTGCTGTTCTGAGCCGTCTCCTGAGCCCACGCGGAGTCAAACGACGTGGTATCCTGGTCCACCAAGTGGGTGTACTTGGTTCGTCCAGACCGACCAAAGTTTTTGACCTTAATGATGCGGGGAAAAATGTATTTAACTAGGACTGTAGATGTATCTATCCCGCTGTGAATGTAGTCTTTGTTGCCCGTATGAGTCATTATACACATAATTATTCCCCCCCCCCCCCCCCAAAATAACAACCGACGCTCACCTGCATGACTTTGGGCAAGATGGTTTTGTTGAAGTGGTCCTCCAGAGTCGGTGCACTGAAATCTCTCTTGTAGACGTCTTGCTCTTCGTCCTGCAACCACAAACCACGTTTACAATCGGAAGGACCACCACCAAGATATTCCCGAGGCTGTGTGATAATTCTAGTGACCATAAATAAATAATTTACTCACCATAAAGAAGGCTCCTCGGTGGTAGTACTTCTGAAGGAACTTGTATTTGCCTTTGGATGCTTTGTTGGTGATGACTTTGCCGTTGTTGCGGAGCTCCGCCCTGCGTTCCTCGTCTTTCATGTTATGGAATCTATCGATTTCTGCCTTTTCCTTCTCCATCCTGTCAACAGACAATTTAGCACCATTAGCTCTCTTTGCTTTCGGGATATTAGTTAATGGGGGTGTAAGAAAATATCATTTCGGCGATATATTGCGATACTTCGTAGTCAATTAGGCAAGGACGTTGAACAAGACTCATGAGTGAATTTTTGGAAAATGTGTCATGCCCGAATAAAGTATTCGGGAAACACGACAAATCTGCAAATCCACTTAGATTTAAATTAAATTTAAATTTTACAAAAATTTAATTTAATTTAAATTTGAAAGACAAAATACCTGCAATATCACAGTACTACTACTGCTTGCTATCGGCAGGTCCTCATGGTGTCTCGCTAAGTGGATTTGCAGATTTGTCGTGTTTCCCGAATACTTTATTCGGGCATGACACATTTTCCAAAAAAATCACTTGCCGATAGCAAGCAGTAGTAGTACTGTGATATTGCAGGTATTTTGTCTTTCAAATTTAAATTAAATTAAAATTAAATTTTAATTACATTTTAATTAAATTAAAATTAAAATTAAATTTTAAATTAAATTAAATAAAATAATGGTTATTTTAAGAATTCTAAAAAAAAACTTTTTACTGATGTTAGTGACTTTGTTCCACAAAAATACTGTCTAAGTCAGGGACTGTATACTCTGCATTTTTTCACAGCTAATAGATCTTGAGACATAATTTTATTTATTTGTTTTTTATGTTTTTTTTGTTGTAAATTTAAAGCTGGATGTTAAACTTTATTTAAAATACTCAGAAAGTTTGTGATACAGCATAACATACTGTCTAATGGAATACAAATATGTTTAGTAAGTGCATACTGCTGCTGTAATTCAGTTTTTCCAGGAAATAATCTTTAAGAAAAAAAAAAATCGCCTTGTTATATCATGATATCGTATCGTGAGTCTAGTATCGTATCGCCAGATTGTCGCCAATACACACCCCTATTAAGTCGATAAGTCAAATAAGCATCGTTTCTACTCACATTTCTCGAGTTTCCCTGTCCTTCTTGATACGTTTCAGTTCACGGACTTTCCAGGCCTCGTACTCCTCCTCCTCGTTCTCGCCGTCCGTGTCCAGGGCGTCCAAAGCGGCGAGCGTGCGACGGTTCTCCTCAAACTCCTTCTTGGCCTCCTCTTCCACTATCTTGAGGGTGTAACGCCTCCGCTCCTCCTGCTGCCTCTTGGCTTCGGCCTCCAGCTCCCTCTGCTTCTGCTGCTCGGCTTCTCGCTCGGCCACCGTCACTCTGTCCTTTCTGGGGGGGTACGAGCACAAGACCAGTTAGACCACATTGGCGGCACGGCGGTCGAGTGGTTAGCGCGCAGAGACCAGGGGTTCAATTCCACCCTCGGCCATCTCTATGTAGAGTTTGCATGTTCTCCCCGTGCATGCGTGGGTTTTCCTCCCACATTCCAAAAACATGCTAGGTTAATTAGCGACTCCAAATTGTCCATAGGTATGAATGTGAATGTGAATGGTTGTTTGTCTATATGTGCCCTGTGATTGGCTGGCCACCAGTCCAGGGTGTACCCCGCCTCTCGTTCAAAGACAGCTGGGATAGGCTCCAGCACTATATTACTACTTCGTACTTTGGTACGTGATTAAAAAAAATAATAATAAAATAAATTAACATTTAAGAAAATTAAAGTTGAAATTTAAAAATGACAGCTGTAATTTTTTTAAATAGTCAACATTTTAAGCCACAAAAGTCATAATTTAAAAAAAAAAAACTTAAACCATATTTGGAAAGCAGGAAGTGAACAAATGTAACAGTTACCGATTGTAATTTTTTTTTGAAAAATTAAAGTTGAAATTTAAAAATAACAGCAGTATTTTTTTTTTGGGAATAGAGTCAACATTTTAAGCCAAAAAAAAGTCATCTTCTAATTCAGAAAAAAGTCATAATTTTACAAGAATTTTACTCATCATATGATGACGGAAAATGTCATTTCTGTTGCATAAAATACAAAATAGAAATACCATATAAAAATAATATTTTTGAAAAGCTGTAACATGAAAAATATATTCTGTAATATTACGGAAATAAAATCAAAATATTATGGTAAAGTCATAATTATACAAAATTAAAATTTATGAAGATTAAGAAAAAAGTAGAAAAAATTTGACAAAAAAAACTATATTAGGAAAGCAGGAAGTGAACAAATGTAACAGTTAGTGATTGTAAAAGTACCAGAGGGAGGGGTAGGATTTAATAAGCTTTGCTTCTTCCTACTCCTTTTGGACATGTGGAACTGGGAACTGATTATGTGATGCGTTCAATTGTCATCTGATGCATGTTCAAATGAAATTAAACCATAACACAGAAGTCTCCTACATGATAGAAACAGCACTTACTTGCGGATGAAAACCGGTTTGAGTCGCGGCTCTGCTTCATCTTCACTATCTGTATACTCCTCATATTCAGACTCAGACTCCGATTCCTCCCCAGACTTCCCTTCCTCCTCCACCTCCATGACTTCCATCTCTTCGGTCTTGCGTTCCAGAGCCCGCTGCCTCATCATTGCTCGTCGCCTCTCAATTTCCTGCACAAAGAGGGCATTTTCTTGGAACGCATTTTCTTGGTCTGGTCAGCCTAACACCACATATAGATTGCGGTCCTGAAAAATGATGTAAATACAGCTTCACAGCAATAAATTCAGTACCTCGTCATCAACTTCTTCCTCTTCTTCTTCCTCTTCATCCTCACTGCTCTCCTCACGTTGAGGATGCCACGTCCCTTCATCGGAGTCTTCGCTGCTCTCTTCTACAACTTCCGGCTCCACGATCTGTCGATGTCTCGCCAACCTGAGCAAAAAGGGACGGTGACACAGAGATGACATAACAGCGTTTAAAAAAAAAAAAATGAACCAAATGTCCAAAGTCACATGATACCTCTCCTCCACGTCCTCAGAGGCACGGTTGAGCAAACGCTTTAAACGTGGGTCTGACACGACGTCCTCCTCCTCCAGTTCCATCTCGGGCTCAGTTTCCTTTCCTTTCTTAACAAACTGGAAGTCCTCTTCCTCCTCATCCGATGATTCCATCGGTGCGTAGTCTGGACGTTTACCCGACACGTATCTCTTCACCTTTACCTTCTCCATAGAGATCTCACCTGTGTCATGACACATGGTCATGGTTTCATTTCATTTCAACATGCATCAGATGACAATTGAACGCATCACATAATCAGTTCCCAGTTCCACATGTCCAAAAGGAGTAGGAAGAACCAAAGCTGATTAAATCCTAACCCTCCATCTGGTACTTTTATAATCAGTAACTGTTACATTTGTTCACTTCCTGCTTTCCTAATATAGTTTAAGTTTTTTTTCTACTTTTTTCTTAAATAATCTTCATAAATTTTATTTTTGTATAATTACGGCTTTATTAGCATAATATTTTGATTTTATTTCTGTAATATTACAGTATATATTTCGCATGTTAAAGCTTTTCAAAAATAATATTTTTCATATATTTTATGCAACAGAAATGACATAATTTTTCATCATATGATGAGTCTATTCTTGTAAAATTATGACTTTTTTCTGAATTAGTAGATTACTTTTTTGGCTTAAAATGTTGACTTTATTCCAAAAAAAATTACTGCTGTTATTTTTAAATTTCAACTTTAATTTTTCAAAAAAAAAATTACATCAGTAACTGTTACATTTGTTCACTTCCTGCGTCCCGAATATGGTTTAAGTTTTTTATTTTTTGTTTCTTTTTGTTTTTATTGTTTCTTGAATAGGCTCATCGTATATCATATTTCTCCTCTCTTGTAGAGAATTTTTAAGTAATTGGTTATTTTTATCCTTATGCATTATTTTAGAAATAAGGAGTTAGTATTTTCTCTGTTGAATTATCATTACTACTGACATTACACAGTATTAAGTCAACACAGCTGACGGTAATATTTAGCATTTACGTGGTTAAAGTTTAGGTGTTGCCACATAATGTTAAATATTTGACAGCAATTTAAACTTTAAAGTGCAGTACATTTAGTGGGAAGAATGCAACTTAATAGGTGAACTAACTAACACATTTGTTATTAGCATTATTAGCATATACAGACTGAGGTCCATGACGGTGATGCTTAGCTGGTGTTAGCATTAGCTTGCTATGCTAGCACGTTTTTAGCTTTTTTACCTTTCTCATTCCGGACAGGCACGGCTCCGGCCGTGGACTGAATCGGCGGAAGCTTCATGTTGGCCGAATCGTGGGTGGACATGGCTGCCCGGTAGTGAACTCAAAATGAAGAGAAATGTCGGATATTACCGGCGATGCCAATTGTTCACACACACGAATAGCACAATGGCGGAGTCGGGGTATTCTTCTTCATCATGGCGGCTCGCAACCACTTGTAGGTTTATACTGCCACCTACAGTACCGGAGTGTGTATCGTTAGGTTACAGACTTGGGAAAAACTAGTAACCATTTGTCTTTAAGATATGAAATTATTGCGCGGATATTATATTTACTGTTTTGACCCCTCTTTAAGTTTCCTTTAGTCGTAATAATGAGATAAAAAGTCGAAATTATGGGATAGAAAGTCGAAATTACGAGATAAAAAGTCGAAATTATAACATAAAAAGTCGAAATAATGACATAAAAATCTAAATTACGAGATAAAAAGTCGAAATTATGAGATAAAAAGTCGAAATTATGGGATAGAAAGTCAAAATTACGAGATAAAAAGTCGAATTTACGAGATATAAAGTCGAAATTATCACATAAAAAGTCGAAATAATGACATAAAAATCTAAATTACGATATAAAAAGTCGACATTTTGAGTTAAAGTCGAAATTATGAGATAGAAAGTCATAACAATGAGGCGCTTTACCTAACAAATACAGCGTTGCTCTTAAACCCCCTTTTATATTCCTCCACCTTGTTTTGATTGCATTCTCACTTTTGTCAACATTTTATTAAGTGTTATTTAGAAACGTTAATTGCCTCATTCATCCTTTCATTTTAATCCAATTTGCATAACTGGCGGTACATTTGTAATAATAATAATAATAGCTCAACAAGAACTGTGGTTGATTAGAGTTTACACTTGGGGAAACAGCGCCCCTTATGTTTCAGTACAGAATTACATGCTACCCACTAAACCCCAATGAAAAGCTACAAAAACAACAACACAGTGAGTCAAAAAAAGACCCAAGTACTCGTAATATTGGATAAACACAGCAAAAATACTTACTAATAAATATAGCAACAAAGTCAGTAAACATATGAAATGTGTCATTTAATTCAAACATTTACAGACGATGCAAAAACACGATTATTCAGAGCTGCACTCCTCTCTGTTTGAACAACTCCGCCAGCTTTTCCTCCAGGGCTGAATTGGTGCCTTTCAAGCCTTTCACCACCTCAGACGCCCACACGAAATACTGCTGCACTCGCTCAGCTGTCCAACCTGACAACACATAGCAGAACGAAGAGAAAAAGTTGTAATATATTACAAATATATATTTAAAATATCATTTTAGTAGCATAAAGTTGTTTTTAATGTTGTAATATTATGATAAATAAAAAAAAAACTATTACTAAAGTTTTATTTGGGGAAAATTAGGTTGCAGAAAAAGTTGTAATGTTACGGGAATAAAATAAAAATATTATGGGAATAAAGTAATAGCATTTCAAACATAAAATAAAACTGAAATAGTTGAAAAAAAAACAGACTATCCCAGCTGTCTTCGGGACAGGCGAGAGGCGGGGTACACCCTGGACTGGTCGCCAGCCAATCACAGAAGTTTGTTTATGTTCCCTTATAATTCATTTTTTTTTCCTACCTAACTTTCCAAAAGTATACCCCACCTCTTGCCCAAAGTCAGCTGGGATAGGCTCCAGCACCCCCTGCGGCTCTAATGAGGAAAATCGGCATAAAATATGGATGGATGGATGATATAATACAAGAAAAAAATTCATTTTCATAACATTTAGCTGAAATATTAAAGAAAAAAAACACATTATTTTTTAATATCAGTAACAAAATAAATGTACATTTTTGGATAATTGGGTCGAGGCAAAAAGTCAAAATATAGTAATAAAGTATAATAAATAATTTGTAATAATAATAAATAAATAAATTATTTTTTTAATATTACAAAAGGAAAAAAATATTTTAAAAAATGTTGAAATATTTAGAAATAAAAAACAGCAAAAGTCTAAAAAATAATTTTTAATAATAATTAATTAATTAATTGTAATATTACAAAAGGAAAAAAATATTTAAAAATGTTGAAATATTTAGAAATAAAAAACAGCAAAAATCTAATAAATAATTTTTAATAATCATAAATAAATAAATTAATTGATTAATTTTTTTAATATTACAAAAGGAAAAAAAATATTAAAAATGTTGAAATATTTAGAAATAAAAAAACAGCAAAAATCTAATAATTTTTTCATAATAATAAATAAATAAATTAATTAATTTTTAAAAATATTACAAAAGGAAAAAATATTTTAGAAAATGTTGAAATATTTAGAAATAAAAACAGCAAAAATCAAATAAATAATTTTTTATAATAATAAATAAATAAATACATTATTTTTTTTAATATTACAAAAGGAAAAAATATTATTAAAAAAAATGTTGAAATATTTAGAAATAAAAAAACAGCAAAAATCGTAGTTGATACTAATAATTAATAACTAAGGTGAGATACTGTTGCCCGTGCATCCTTTCCTTTTTCAGCTTCCAACTGTATGTGAGGGTAGGAACTTTGAGCGGTAAATTGAGATCTTCGCCTTTGTGGTAGAATTAAAACACCACTGAATCCACATCATGTCACGATTCGTCTCTCTGAAATACGGGGAAAGAGGCGCTTACCGACAGGCGTGCTGCAGTTCAGGTCCCTGAGGTTATACAGTTTGTCAGCCAGTTTGACCAGTTTGGCCTGGTGGCTGCAGTGAGGAGCATGTTCCACCTGCAAACGCTTCCTCTCCTGTTTGGGCAAACTCTTATCATCGGTCACTTCCTGCACGATGCGAGTAACAATCACCCCAAACTTTGTTTCCAGCTCTTCGGGTATTGTGTCGGTGTCTTCCAAAGTGTCGTGAAGCAGAGCGGCCTGCCAAACATAAAAGTAAACCGGTCGAGGGGGATGCCGAGTGATGCGACTACATCAGATAGCGACATACTTGTAAAGTCTCGACATCTGTGACGCCCCCTTCGTGGCTGAGAATCCTTGCAACTCCTTGACGATAAAAAAACACAGATAAGAGTCATTGAGAGTCAGAAAGGGGGCCGACAACAATCGATTTATTGAACACAACATAACACGACAAAAGGAATATCAGCAAACGTTGTGGCCCTGAACTCTTTTGGTAATGCTAACGGTTTAATTTCATTTGAACATGCATCAGATTACAATTGAACGCATCGCATAATCAGTTCACGGTTCCACATGTCCAAAAGGAGTAGGAAGAAGCAAAGCTTATTAAATCCTACCCCTCCATCTGGTACTTTTACAATCACTAACTGTTACATTTGTTCACTTCCTGCTTTCCTAATATAGTTTAAGTTTTTATAATTATTTTTAAATTATTTTATTTATTTATTTTTCAGCTGTTTTTACTGAAGAAATTGTTAATGGAATCATACAGGAAATCATCAGTCATCAGTAACTGTTACATTTGTTCACTTCCTGCTTTCCTAATATAATTTAATCTTTTTTTCTACTTTTTCTTTAATAATCTTCATAAATTTAATTTTTGTATAATTTTTAATTTATAATTTTGACTTTATTACCATAACATTGTGATTTTATTTCCGTGATATTACAGTATATATTTCTCATGTTACGGCTTTTCAAAAATAATATTATTTTTATACGTTATTTCTATTTTATATTTTATGCAACAGAAATAACATAATTTTTCATCATCATATGATGAGTCTATTCTTGTAAAATTATTACTTTTTTTCTGAATTAGAAGATGACTTTTTTGTTTTAAAATGTTGACTTTATTCAAAAAAAATACTGTTATTTCTAAATTTCAACTTTAATTTTTTGAAAAAAAAATTAATTATTTATTTTTGTCACGTACCGAAGTACGAGGTGATAAGTGTTTCAGATTTAGTTCTTCCCTGAGATCATATTTCTTTTGGATACGTTGGCTAATATTCTTCTAGCTATTTTTTGCCGACAGCGTCTTAAAAATCTCGCATTCCAAATGTTAAAGAGCATTTACTTATATTGTTCAGCGTCTACAATAACCTCATTCTCAAATGGTCTCCTTAATATGTATTAATTTCAATTTTAATATATAAAACACATGTAATTTGTCTGACTATGATGTCTTCTCGTAGTGTTCACATTTACGAGCAGTCACTGAATACAACACAATATAATACAATAGTAAACAACTTACCAATTGGGTGGTTAATATACGGCGTCCCCTCTTCGTCTTTGCGACGCTGCTGTCGGTGTTTTCTAGCGGCGAAATCAACCGTCTCTATCAACAACACCGCGTCCGAACTCATGGCGCCCGATTCACGTCGTGAGAGCAAACAACAACCGGACTTTTTGTAGGTGAACGTTGTGCTTCTTGTGGTGTCTGTGAGAATGAACCAAGGGGTGAGCGGGTCGAGCCAAATGTCGATAGCATTGATACAAATATTAGCATCGATGCTATCGTGATAGATAGATAGATTAATATTGAACTGTTCTCTTAATCAGTTCTTTCTGTACACACAGTTATGTACGGTATTAACAATAGCAGTAAACTTGGTCATCAATAAACTTTGTAGACTACATGTAGCAACTTATATTTAACTTGGGTGGCTAATGAAATACCTTAGTAGTACGGTAGGTGGCGCCAAACACTCGGCAGTAGAACTATGCAGAAGAAGACGACACTCCAGTCAAAAACCAAAGAAGAAGACAAAGATAAGGAAGTAGAACGGCGATGCCCCGCCCCTAACTGCTGTCAAAATAGAAGAAGACGACACTCCAGTCAAAAACCAAAGAAGAAGACAGAGATAAGGAAGTAGAATGGCGATGCCCCGCCCCTAACTGCTGTTAAAATTTAGCATTTCTATCCTTCCCCAAACGCTTTAATCTTTTTTTTTTAATCACCGAATTAAACTGTATTCACAACTTAACTTGACGGCCTTGGCGTAAGAAATCTCTCTTATTAACTAAAGACCGCGTGTGATGTTTGGGTAGTTTGTTGTTAGCATTTATTTAGCTAATGCTATCGCTCACAAAAGCCACTTTAGCTTTTTTAATGGTGGTCCCTCGGTTTATGGCTTAGAAGTCCGGGATTTGGTTCCGCACTATGGCTTTCAGGGCTAACAAAGATTCACCGGAGCTGCCTGACTTCTCTCTGCTGAAAAGGCTGGCCAGAGATCAGCTCATCTACCTCCTCGAACAGGTTGGTTGTGGTTATATTTTAGTGTTAAAATGGCGACATGTTTGTTTATCAATTGTCTTATGACATGTGTAACAGCGCATGGACTCCATGACCCTTTTGCTTTCATTTTAATTTGACAATCGTTATCTATGAGCTTTTAATTATGTTTATTTTTTCCTTTATTTCTCGCTTTTTATGCAGCTTCCAGGAAAGAAGGACCTCTTCATTGAGGCAGATTTGATGAGCCCCCTGGATCGTATCGCCAATGTTTCCATATTAAAGGTGACACAATATCATCTTCTTAATTAAGAATCACAATGTGTATTTAATTATTTTCTTCTCTGTCTGTTTTGTTTCAACAGCAACACGACGTTGACAAACTTTACAAAGTAGAAAATAAGCCTGTTATTAGTACTTCAGATCAGTGAGTGACATTTAATACACACATTTATGCCAACATGTCTGACAATATGGCTGTACTCTCTTCACTCTAGGCTCTGTTTTCTGATTCGGCCAAGAATACAAACGGTGAAGTGGATATGTGGTATGTTTTCATATTTTATAACACAGCTTGTAATATTTTTATTTTCATGAGCAATATAGGAAACCGTGCTTACTGTCTAAACCACACTAAATCCACACTAAAATGCGTTTCTGCCATTTTGTGGCTGTTTTTTTCAGCTTAAAACTGCACCAAACATGATCCCTTCTATTGTGGAGATGCATCATCTTCAAAGTTTAATTTGTTTAATGAATGAATGAATGAATGTTTAATTTGTTTTTTGATTTGCTTATTTATTTTTCCATCTTATTTTGTGTCGAAAAATAAAAATTAACATTAAACGTTTATTTAATGATAAATAAAAGTTGATTTGTTAATTTGTTTCATTTGTTTTTTGATTTGCTTATTTATTTTTCCATCTTATTTTGTGTTGAAAAATAAAAAAATAACATTAAATGTTTATTTAATAATTTGATAAAAAAAGAAAAATTAATTTGTTGATTTGTTTCATTTGTTTTTTTGATTTGCTTATTTTATTTTTCCATCTTATTTTGTGTCGAAAAATAAAAAATTAACACTAAACATTTATTTAATAATTTAATAATAAATAAAAATTAATTTATAATAATTTAATGTTTTATCAGAGAACCAAAAGCACTGAAAAAGTGGAAGTTATAGCAGAAGCATTGAAGACAGTTTGTTATTTATTTTTTCTGTTTTTATATATATATATTTTTTTCTTTTTTTTTAAACTTGATGCGGCCCAGCCTCACCCAGACCTTATCTCCAATGTCAGCAATTTTCAAAATTTTTTTTTTGCTATATGGGTGGATTTTATGTTATAAAATGGTTTCTTTCATCACCAAATGCTAACTAAAAACCTATCAAATGATTTGTTATTGACTTTCTCCCTTCAGATGTGGTTAACGCAGACAAAGCAGCCGGGAAATATAGAAGATACAAAGTTATATTCACCCCACAGAAGGTATTTTGATATACGGACAAAATTGATTTGATTTGGTTAAAATTGTTAAAAGTCTGCTGTGTCTCTGCCCTGCAGTTTTATGCATGCGAGACGGTTCTGGAGGAACAGGGAGTTTATGGTGGTAGGTAGTTCTTGTTCCTGTTCGCTTTCAATGCCGCTCACCGGCGTCCTTTTTTTTTTTTTTTTTAAAGAAATGTTTCATTTTCTTTGTTTGTCAGATGTGACAATGGACGAATGGGCCTTCTACCTGCTTCCTCTGGACAACGACATTATTAGTTTGGAGCTCCCGGAATTTTTCCAGGACAACTTTGTGGTAGATAAATGACTATGATGTCTTGTTTTCTTGATGCTATGATTTGAAATGATACTTTTTTTTGAATTTACCAAACACATGAGGTGAATTCGGACATAGAATCTGATCGGTATCGCCGATACCGCCCTAAATTTTTACACAGTATCGGCTCGGGAATGAAATCAGCGGTGTCGCTCACATTGTTTACTTCCTTATAAACAGGGAAATGTGAGCGATGTGGTGCTTCTGCGCATGTACGTCACTTTTCTGACGCTTTGCGTTCATATTAACGATTAATATTAACCTTCTAGCATTAGCTGCAACTCAAGAGATGCATGATCAATTTTTATTTGTAAGTAAAGCCAGGAACCTCCAGACTGCGTATGATGTGAGTCTGTAGAGTTTTTTTTGTTTTTTTTATTTCTTCTTCTTTTCTATCCCCTCCTGCTCCAAATTCTCATAACACCATTCATTTTCTACCACTTTTCCTCACGAGGGTCGCAGGGGGGTGCTGGAGCCGATCCCAGCTGTCTTTGGGCGAGAGGCGGGGTACACTGGTCTGGACTGGTGGCCAGCCAATCACAGGGCACATATAGACAAACAACCATTCACACTCACCCATCAGCATTTTCTTTAAAAAATTATTAGTATCAATTATTATTATTTTATTTTAATTATTGTTTATTATTAGTCTATATAATTATGTGTAATTATGTAATTTTTTAGTATTATTTAATTATTGTATATTATATTTATAGTCCGATTATTTAATATAAGTCATAATGAGAAATTTGGGAAAATTAAAAAAATTGGGTGGGAAAAAAAACACATTGCAATGATGAAGTTAAAATATTATAAGAACAAAGTCAGAGAGGCGGGGTACACCCTGGACTGGTGGCCAGCCAATCACAGGGCACATATAGACAAACAACCATTCACACTCACCCATCAGCATTTTCTTTAAAAAAATTATTAGTATTAATTGTTATTATTTTATTTAAATTAATGTTTATTATTAGTTTATATAATTATGTGTAATTATTTAATTTTCAGTATTATTTAATTATTGTATATTATATTTATATTCAGATTATTTAATATAAGTCATAATGAGAATTTTGAGAAAATTAAAAAAAATTGGGTGGGGGAAAAAAAAACACATTGCAATGATGAAGTTAGAATATTATAAGAACAAAGTCAGAGAGGCGGGGTACACCCTGGACTGGTGGCCAGCCAATCACAGGGCACATATAGACAAACAACCATTCACACTCCTCCATCAGCATTTTCTAAAAAAAAAAAATGTTTTAATTATTATTATTTTATTTTAATTCTAGTTTATTATTAGTTTATATCCTCGTGAGGATAAGCGGTAGAAAATGAATGAATGAATGAATGAATGAATGCATTTTCTTTTCCACCCTTCCTGCTGTACCAGGCCGGAGACCAGCGCTGGGTAAAGACGGCCGGCAGCGCCCTACACCTCCTTCATTCCATTTACGGACCTTTTTCAAAGGTTTACGGAATTGGCCGGTGTTCAAAGGTAAATCTGCGTTTCGGTTTCACATCCTTCAACGTACAGTAGCTGCTCCGTCGAAGAAAAATGACGCTTCGTTTTTTCTGTCTTGCTTTAGATGGCGTACGAGTCATGGAGAGAGCAAGTGGAAGAGGGGGACCAAAAGGCTCGCAAGAGTGAAATCGGGAACGTGTTCCTTATCGATAGAGGTGATAGACGATGCCCGACATGTGACTTGTATCGCGTTTGCTTTGCTCACCAATTTTGTGTGGATGCTTTTCCCCAGATGTTGACTTCGTCACCCCCCTGTGCTCACAAGTGGTTTACGAAGGACTTGTGGACGATATCTTTCGAATCAAATGTGGTGGGTAACTAATATCAACTTTGATTGGTCAAAGTTTATTTATTTATTTAGCTATGTGATGCTTCTTTGCTAATGTATTAAATAATATTAAATATTAAAATCCTGACATAACAATCGATACTTGCCACGGCTTCGCTCTTAGTAAAAAATATGCACGTTTCAGCAAAAAATGCAATTTATATTGAATGCATTTTCAAGCATGAAAATGTCTACAAGAACTAAAGCAGGGGTCTCAAACACACGGCCCGCGGGTCAAATGTGGCCCGCAGGACACCAGTTTGAGGCTCCCGCCTTGATATGAAAGTTTAATGTTATATGCGCAAGTTTGATATGGAGTGTGTATATGTGTGTGTGTATATATATATATATGTGTGTGTGTATATATATATATATATATATATATATATATATATATATATATTAATAAAAATAAAAATGCATTATTGAAAAACAAATTACACATTTAAATTTATAATTAAAAACGTAAAAATAAAATAAATTAAACATTTAATTAAAAAAAATATAAAAATTCTAACTATATATGTGTGTGTATATGTATATGTGTGTGAGTGTGTATATATATATGTATATATATGTGTGTGTATATATATATATATATATATTAATAAAAATAAAAATGCATTATTGAAAAACAAATTACACATTTAAATTTATAATTAAAAACTTAAAAATAAAATAAATTAAACATTTAATTTAAAAAAATATAAAAATTCTAACTATATATGTGTGTGTATATGTATATGTGTGTGAGTGTGTATATATATGTGTGTGTGTGTGTGTGTATATATATATATTAATAAAAATAAAAATGCATTATTAAAAAGCAAATTACACATTTAAATTTATAATTAAAAACTTAAAAATCAAATAAATTAAACATTTAATTTAAAAAAATTTAAAAATTCTAACTATATATGTGTGTGTGTATATGTATATATGTGTGTGTGTATATATATTATTAATAAAAATAAAAAAGCATTATTGAAAAACAAATTACACATTTAAATTTACAAATTAAAAATAAAATAAATTAAACATTCAATGAAATAAAAAAAAAATTCTAACTATATATATATATATAATTATATATATATATATATATATATATATATAAATAATTGTATTGAATGTGCATTTTTGCCTATGTGTCCAGACTTTTGACGCTGTATATTTGTATATATTTCATATCTTTCATCTCATTGTTTTTCTCAGGCTGTGTGGAATTGGGGCCGGATGTTTCCTCCACAGACAAAAGCATCAAAGTCATGTTGAATTCGCAGGATAAGGTGGGGCTGCCTTGCAGAATTTCTTCATTCCAATCCCTCGCTGAACTTTCCGTTTGTCCCTCAGGTCTTCAGTGAAATCCGAAATGAGCATTTCTCCAACGTCTTCAGCTTTCTTAGCCAGAAAGCCAGGAACCTCCAAACTGCGTATGATGTGAGTCTGTAGAGTCATTCAAACTCAGGAAGCCACTATATTTTTTTTCCAAAAAAATAAATAAAAAACGCATTTATTAAAAACAGAAAAATATAAATAAATATAACTTTTTCAATGCTTTGGTTCCGATTTTCTACAAGAAAAGTTCTCACATATAGTTGGCAGGTAGACAAATGATTTTTTTCATATTAAAATGAACAAAGCATTATTAGAGCCCTGTAGACATGACAAAACACGACTATAGTCACATTTATACTCTTTTTATTTACAACATATTGCGCAACTGCCGCAATCTTGAGACACATGCTAACTCGCAAACTAGAGAGCTAGCAACGTAAACGGTAGCCTTCACGTGATTTCCTTTAAACTTAAATACCCCAAATATTACCACTTCCACATGGATAGGGAGGATAACTATTAACAGTTATTTAACCTTTAACATGAACATGAATCAAACGTAATAATTTTTTCTGGGTACATGATACCATACAGCATCCATCGATATCAAACTTTCATATCAAGGCGGGGGCCTCAAACTGGTGTCCTGCGGGCCACATTTGGCCCGTGGGCAGCGTGTTTGAGACCACTGTACTAGAGTTTTATTTGTCCTAAATGGCTTACTTTATCTGATGATGCCTACTATATTGGGTAATATTGGTGTAAAGGTGACTATAGGGGTGTTATTTCATGTCTAGAGGGCTCTAATAAGGCACAATCGTTGTAAAATGGTCTGCAACCTGCCTGTTAACAGCGATAAATGGGGGATTACTGTATAATTTTTTTTTTCTCAATTACCGATCCGGTAAATTCGTGCAGTATCGGACCGATGGTGGTACCATGCCTAATTGTTTCAGTTCCAATTCCACAGAAGCGTCGGGGGATGGACATAAAGCAGATGAAGACGTTTGTGTCGGAGGAGCTTAAAGGTCTGAAACAAGAGCATCGTCTCCTGAGCCTGCGTGAGTGTTGAAGCCGTCGTCACACACACAAGTACACTTGTAGTACATTTGTAGTACGAATCCCGATCTCCCGCAGACATCAGCGCAAGTGAATCAATAATGAAGAAGAAAACAAAACAGGATTTCCAGGAGCTGCTGAAGACGGAACACTGTATGTCGCAAAAATGGTTGCTTCCATCTGTACGGATGATTTACACGTTTTCACGTATTTTCTCGCAGCTTTACTCGAAGGGTTTGAAATCCGTGAATGCATTTCTTTCATCGAGGAGCACATCAACAGGCAGGTGCGTCAAAACAAACCGTCGTCTATGCAATTCCCCCCCTCTGGAAATCTGACCTCACGTCTTTTTTTTAAAAACCATTTCTTAGGTGTCCATGATTGAGAGTCTTCGCCTGCTTTGTCTCCTGTCTTTAACAGAGAATGGTACAATATCGTCTTTTCATTTGTATGCTTCATGTACTCTCAATAACCACTATTAGTATCGTTTTTTTCTGGCACCTGTAGGGCTTTTGCCGAAAGACTACCGCTCGTTAAAAACACAATATTTGCAGGTAAGATTTTGTGTGCTTTTGTTTTATTATTATCAAAGCAATCGTACCGGCAGTGCTAAAACCTGTTGAGTCCTCTTAAGTTGGGGAGTGTCCAAACTTTTTCCACCGAGGGAGGGCCACGTCATGAAAGATGAAAGGACACAATGGGCCACTGTGATATTTTTGAATGGAGATATGCTAATATGCTAATATATTTCAAGAAATAAGTCATTCATTCATTCAACTATTTTCTAACGCTTATACTAAGAAGGGTCGCAGGGGTGCTGGAGCCTATCCCAGCTGTCTTCGGGCCAGATTGGCCAGCCAATCACAGGGCACATACAGACAAACAACCATTCACACTCACATTCATACCTATGGACAATTTGGAGTCGCTAATTAACCTAGCATGTTTTTGGAATGTGGGAGGAAACCGGAGTACCCGGAGAAAACCCACGCATGCACGGGGAGAACATGCAAACTCCACACAGAGATGGGCCGGGTTGGAATTGAACTCGGGTCTCCTAGCTGTGAAGCCTGCGTGCTAACCACTTCTACACTGTTCAGCCCATGATTCATTCATTCATTCATTTTCTACCGCTTATCCTCACGGGGGTCGTGGGGGGTGCTGGAGCCTATCCCAGCTGTCTTCGGGACGGGCGAGAGGCGGGGTACACCCCTGGACCGGTGGCCAGCCAATCACAGGGCACATATAGACAAACAACCATTCACACTCACATTCATACCTATGGACAATTTGGAGTCGCTAATTAACCTAGCATGTCAGCTGTCACGTGCTAGGTTAATTGGCGACTCCAAATTGTCGGGATAGGCTCCAGCACCCTTGCGACCCTTGTGGCTTTGTCATATAAATGAAAAAGAGTATTACTGCAGTGCCTTGGTTAGCGTCGTTGATTCGTTCCAGAAGGTCAGACACAAACCAAAGCAGACTCTTAACCAAGGCAAATTTCCCCACATATAAAATAATGTTAATCCAATGAATAAAAATGAAAAATATTTATAATTTTCATATTTGCAACTTTTTTGCAAATGCTAACCGTGACGTTAAGGTCCCTTCCTGACTTCCATCAGAGCTACGGCGTGGAGCACCTGCTGACGTTCGCCAACCTCCGGCAGACGGGCCTGCTGGTGGAGCAGCAGCAGGGTGAAACGCTGACTGTCATGGAGAACAAAATGGGTAAACTGGTCAACGATAAAACTGCAGGTAAAGATCCATTTGTGTGCATACAGAGCTAATATGTTTTATTGAGGAAGACCTAACATTATTATTATATTTTTTTTATTTTATTATGGCTTTTTCCAGGGAAGCTGACTGATGCCTTTTCTTCTCTGGCAAAGAAAAGCCATTTCAGAGCCCTGAGCAGAAAACTCAACTTGGTATAATCAATCATCTTATTTCTTTCATCCTTGTCGTCAATTTGGAGTCGCTAATTAACCTAGCATGTTTTTGGAATGTGGGAGGAAACCGGAGTACCCGGAGAAAACCCACACATGCACGGGGAGAACATGGAAACTCCACACAGAGATGACCGAGGGTGGAATTGAACTCGGGTCTCCTAGCTGTGACATGCTAGGTTAATTGGCGACTCCAAATTGTCCATGGATGGAATGGATGGATGTTTTTGGAATGTGGTTGCAGGGGGTGCTGGAGCCTATCCAGCTGTCTTCGGGTAAGAGGCGGGGTACACCCTGGACTGGTGGCCAGCCAATCACAGGGCACATATAGACAAACAACCATCCCCACTCACATTCATACCTATGGACAATTTGGAGTGGCTAATTAACCTAGCATGTTTTTGGAATGTGGGAGGAAACTGGAGTACCCGGAGAAAACCCACGCATGCACGGGGGGAGAACATGCAAACTCCACGTGCATGCGTGTTTCTGTGCATTGGTGTGTTATTTACATTCTGGTGGATTTAAACAAATATACCCCTGGATGCTGAGGTTCTCATTGGGAGTGACCAGGATGGATAGGATCAGGAACTAGTACATGGGGGAGGATAATCACAAGGAGAGGTGATTGTTTCTGTGCATTGGCGTGTTATTTACATTCTGGTGGATTTAAACAAATACACCCCTGGATGCTGAGGTTCTCATTGGGAGTGACCAGGATGGATAGGATCAGGAACTAGTACATGGGGGAGGATAATCACAAGGAGAGGTGATTGTTTCTGTGCATTGGCGTGTTATTTACATTCTGGTGGATTTAAACAAATACACCCCTGGATGCTGAGGTTCTCATTGGGAGTGACCAGGATGGATAGGATCAGGAACTAGTACATGGGGGGCGGGGGGGTAATCACAAGGAGAGGTGATTGTTTCTGTGCATTGGCGTGTTATTTACATTCTGGTGGATTTAAACAAATACACCCCTGGATGCTGAGGTTCTCATTGGGAGTGACCAGGATGGATAGGATCAGGAACTAGTACACTAGTACATGGGGGGGGTAATCACAAGGAGAGGTGATTGTTTCGTGCAACATGCAAACTCCACACAGAGATGGCCCTGGGTGGAATTGAACTCGGGTCTCTTAGCTGTGAAGCCTGCGTGCTAACCACTTCTACACCGTTCAGCCCATGATTCAGTCGAAATCATCAAAAATGTCTGGGATTGAATGAGTTAAAAAGGGATAGTTTGGATGTTGTATGAATGTAATGCATAATAATAATAATAATAATAGAATTTTTGCATACATTTGCTATTTTGGCCCAATACCAAAGCATATTGTAATGTTTTTCCTAAAGGTCCCAAAGTCAGATGAGGAATATGACCTCCGCGTCCCTCGAGACATGGCGTACATCTTTAGCGGCGCGTACGTCCCACTGAGCTGCAAGCTCATTGAACAGGTAAACAAATATTATTATATTGATATCATGCAAGAAGGATGATGACACTACTTTGGTTTTTCCTTATTCTTCCCAGGTCTTGGATCGGGACGGTTGGACCGGGCTGGAAGAAGTTGTCAGGTTGCTCAACGGGAATGAGTTTGTGGTCACAGGTCATTTTGCCGTGTGTGCACGATTGCGACGATTGCGAACGGCGACGCTCTGAAAGGTTGATTATTATTATTATTATTATTATGTGGCGGCAGGCAACAACGGAGCCAAGAGTGAAGCACAACGCGTCATCCTGGTCATGTTCCTCGGGGGATGCACCTTCTCGGAGATCTCGGCTTTGCGGTTCCTCGGAAGAGAAAGAGGTAAGGATGTTGCGTTGTGATGCTAGATCAGGGGTCTCAAACTCAATTTACCTGGGGGCCACTGGAGCTAGGGTCTGAGTAAGGCTGGGCCGCATCAGATTTTCCCAAAAAAAACAAAAAAAAACGCATTTATTAAAAACTGAAAAATTAATAAACTCTGATTTTCTACAATAAAAGCTCTGATAAAACATTCCACTGTTCTCAAATATCTTAATTTTTATTTTTCTACACAAAATAAGATGAAAAATAAATAAACAAATCAAGAATAAAGAAAATCAATCAGTAATAAATAAATATAATAATAATAATAAAAACTTAAGAAACCACATATAGTTGGCGGGTAGACAAATGATTTTTTTTCATATTAAAATGAACAAAGCATTATTAGAGCCCTGTAGACATGACAAAACACGACTATAGTCACATTTATACTCTTTTTATTTACAACATATTGCGCAACTGCAGGGTCTTGAGACACATGCTAACTCGCAAACTAGACATCTAGCGACCTAAACGGTAGCCTCCGAGTTATTTTCTTTCAACTTAAATAGCCAAAAACTTACCACTTCCACACGGATAGTGAGGGCAACTATTAACAGTTTTTTAACCTTTAACATGAACATGAATCAAACGCTTATTTTTCGGCCCTTTTGTATTGAGTTGTGGACTCCTGTAGAGCAGCTACACGCAATAACCAGCGCAGAAAGCTATCTAGTTCTTCCAGAATCTGCACCTATTCAGGTGTATTTCTTTGGATTTAGTGCTTCCCGTGAAAACGGTCTTCATAAAAATAATAAGCGGCAATTTCGCCCACTGCTGAGTGCATAGAAACACTTTATAGGAGTTGATTAATTTAATTTAATTTAATTTAATTTAATTTAATTTAATTTAATTTAATTTAATTTAATTTAATTTAATTTAATTTAATTTAATTTAATTCTAAAAATATTTGAAAAATTTATTTTAAAAAAACCAACAACTTCTTAGCTTATGAGAAAATATCATTTATCATAATGTGGCCCTCGCTTCCCGACAAGTACAAGCACAAGTACATTTTCATAAAGATGTATCACTCTGTTTTATCTTTCCCAACACAGGATACACATTCATCGTGGTCACGACCGCAATCACAAACAGTTCCAGACTTTTGGAAGCCTTGCTGGACAACCACGTACGATGACGCCCCTCAGCTCATCTCGGTGGACATCACAAACATTCCCGTCACTTGTCGTCAACCGTCGGTCGTGTCTCAAATGGAATAACTTCCCGCCAGTGCACTTGGATAAGTATACTAAAGTACACTCCACTTAATCTCTTAGCGGCGTGTTGGTCTGGAAGTCAAAAAAGTTCCAGCGGATGCTGTCATCTACGGGAATCTCATGGAGCTTCAGCTTGAAATCTCGCCACAGCTGATCGTGGTCCATCCTTGCAGAAGAAGGATACAATACTGTGTTGTGGACTCCTTTGGGTCGCTGCTCGGGTTGCTAGCTCTCTAGTAAAATATGGACATTGTCAGTGTTTATTTTCCTACAGGAAATTACTGAAAATCAAATTAATCCGACTCTTAAAATGTTTAATCTAAACTGTTATCTATTTTGCACTCATAAGAAAATAAAGCATGTCATTCTCAAACAATTCTATGGTGCAATAACATGTAATGTCACATTTTTATTTAAAAGAATCAACTTCATTCAATCTTAAATAAAACTAAAAATATCAACGTTGCAAGGCTTTTTACAACAATACAAGTCATTTTTTTACCTTTTTTATAACTACTTTAATATTTTTTACTAGTTGACATTTTTACAAAAATAAAAATTTAGCATTTTTATAAAACTAAAAAATAAATAATATAAAAATAATTTAAAGAAAATATAAATGTATAATTTTTATAAAAATTACAAAAATTTTAATTTTATTTAAAAAATAAATAATATAAAACAGCTCCCTAGAAAATATGGAGCACATTGTTAGTGTTCATTTTCTGACAGGAAATTACCGAAAGTCAAATCAATTCGAAATAAATCGAAAATGCTTCATCTAAACTGGTGTAATCAATTTTGCATGTCATTCTCTTTCAATTCTACAGTGCAACAACATGTAATGTCACATCTTTACCACACGGTGGCGGCAGAAAAATGAATACCACAATGAAACAAATCAAGGCTTCATAATTACAAAAATCTGATTTTAAAACAAGCTTTGTAAAATAGAAACCATCGAAGAAAATGTTAGCGTCGGGGGATTGATTTTCATGTTTATTCATATTTTTGTGACATAAACCTAAATAAATCCCATAACATTCGATATACAGCCAGCCAATTTACACCAACGAAACTTGTAGAATAAACCGACAAAAAAGCAAAACTAATCACCAACAATTTGCTAACAAGATACAAAAATAAGAGAACCTACTTCTTGTTTCACAATAAACGAAGTGATGTTGTTAATAGCTACATCTGCTGTATTTATAGGGACTCTTTCATCTTCTCTTTAAGTCGTTACAGCCAAAGATGTTAGGGAGAAAGCCCGCTTGCTCCACGTCCACTTCCGTATTAGTATACACTTCCGCCTTTTTCCACCATTTTTCAAATTTAATTAAAAAAACACACAATAAACCAGACCGTGGACTATCTTACATGCATTAGCGACCCAACAGTCTTTGGTTACAATTATATATAATACTGATCGTGCGATAACAATGCTTGCAATACAATATGAACTAATTTTTTTGTTTATTTTAACAAATATCTGTATTTGTGTTGTGTTGTTGTCATTATTACATTGTTGATCTGGTTATATTTTGTTCCATATTATTTTTGTTATTTTGTACTATCGGCTTTAATTTTGACAACTCTATGTAATAAAAGGGTACAATTTAATCATATTGTTAATATTTTTACATTGTGTGATACTAATGTATTTATATATATTGGATTGATACCAACATTTGTACATTTGTAGTATCGCCCACCCCTAACGTCTAACCACGAAAGGGTTGTGTTTGTTTTAATGTTACGCTCTAGTCGCGTGGGCGGTGCTGCTATGAAAAGCAGCCGTGAACAAGGGTTGGCGGCTCGTGCTGTAGAACGAATGAGCGCTCATCGCTGAATCAGCCAATCAGAGAGCACAACGCTGCTCGGTGCGTATTTTGAACGACTGACCCAACGGCTAGCACTGGAAGCGAGCAGAGTTGACGCTTCGCAGTTTCTTTCCTTGATTCATTTTTATTCTATTTTGAAAGACGGTTTGCGGCCGTAACATTTTTTTTGACGATGAGAAGAAGGTAATTCTGTGTTTTAAAGTTCATATACTTGCGGGAGGTTAAGTGTGTGAGGGATAAAAGTACTCATCGTAACCTAGTGTTAGCTTAAAAACTATGCTAGCAGACGTTATAAATGGCTGCTATCCGAATGAAATTAATGGATGTTTTTTTTTGCAGTGTGGCGCTCGCAGCAGAGTCAGTGTCCTGCCTGAATAAAGCCCTGCGACAATTGAAGGACATTTGGGAGGAGATCGGCATTCCTGAGGACCAAAGACTACAGAGAACTAATGTTGTCAAGAATCATATTCAGGTGAGGAAACTATGTATAACAGTATGTCCTTTATAATGACCTGAATGACACAATCACATCCATTGGAATTTTCTTAAGGCAGGGGTGTCCAAATTGCGTCCCGCGGTCATTTGTGGTCCTCAGCTTGTTTTTTTTTTTTTAAATTAGCCCATGGCACATTGTAGAAATAAAATTGAACTAATAAAAACAGGAGAAGAATCTAAATAATTGATACTAGTAACTAAAAGGAACACAAAATTTTGTCTTAATTATAAAAAAATGCATTTAAAATAATACAAATACCATAGATAGATAGATAGACTTCCTTTGTTGTCATTGCACAATAACACAGCAGTGAAATTGCCAACGAAATGTCGTTGCCTGGCTCCCGTATAATAATAATAAATAATGTGGAGAATAAATAGATGACATCAAATATGGACAATGTACACCGTAAACAGTCATTTGTACAAATAATTTAGAATACATAATAATAATTAAAATCATCTACTGATGATTTAATTTATATATATTTTTTAAATATGGAATTAAAAATGCAAAATAATTTAGCCTATATACATTTTTAAAATTTAAATAAATATATTTAAAATAATAATAATTATGTAAAAATATTTAAACAATAATTAATATATATATAGTGATTTAATAATGCACATCAATATTTATTAATATTAAATTTAAATTAACAAAACTTATTTTTGTATTTTTACAAAATTTTTAAAAATATGTACAAATATCAAAGTGGCCTCCACTACTTTTGATTTTAAGTATGCAGCCCTCGATGGGAAAAGTTTTCATCTCCCCTGCTGTGCTTTATACACATAAATATAGATATATAAATATAGAAAATGAATGACTGTTATGTTATGTCTACAGGGCCGTCATTTAGAAAGTCAAACATGTTTTCTCTGCTTTTACTACGAAAATATTCAGTTCAGTAATACTATTTATTCAGTAAATCCTATTTATTCACTTATGGCGGTCGGGGTCTGTAACCAATTTAGTAATTATTAAAAAAAATATATTCATAAATTATTGTCATCTTTGGTGCCGTCACTCGAATGACCCATCTGGATTTTGTGTTGACCAGGGCTTACTCGATATGATGATCAGGGAGGAGGAATCGCTGAAGAACAGGCTTGTCAGCAACATTCAGGACTGCAAGACTAAAATGGAGACGCTTTGTGTTGAACTTCAGATTCCTATGTTTGAGGTAACGATACTGGTTTCTTGTATCTATTTTTTTTTTCGGCCATTTTGTCTGAGGTTGCATTGAAGTATTTTTGCTAGTTAATTTACAATGAAATCATATGTATTTAGTTTAGCTGATGGCTAATTATTGTATGTTACCATTTTTTAAATTTGTATTTACAGTGTACATAATTTATATTCTAGGTCATTGTATAAAATTTAATATATATTATATAATAATATAATCAATATAACAGTCTGACTCACGGTGTCATCTTACAAAAAAAATGCACTAAACTCATCACACAGCAACTGAACGATCAAATCCGAACAATGCATTTCATTGGTTATGCCCTGTGGGGCACTGAAATGCTGCCCCTGTCCACCAGAGAGCGCCAGAGGGAGGCTGACATCATTGTAGCGCCCCAGCAGTCATAACCAATGAAATGCTTTGCTGGGATGAAATATATTATTATTTTTTATTTATGTTGTTTATTTTCATAGCTCATGATTGGCTCCTGTCATCTAAAGAGCTATCTGGTCCTCATGGACTTTATGACATGGTCATGTGCAGCTTACTGTTTGGATTTGTATATGTACAATCTGTTATTATTATTATTAATTTTAATTTGATCATACATATTAAACCAAAACCGTCAAACAAGGAAAATATTTTGTTCCCTGAACTCCTGTCGGTCTGGTGTTGATTCAGGAAGAGGTTGGCCTCAGCATCCTCCAACAGGAGAAGAACATCCGCACACGGGTGGAGGCTCTGATGAAGGAGAGGACTCGGCGGATGCAGGAGCTGAAGGCTCTGCTGGCGCAGGACCAGGACCTGTGTGACATCCTGCGCTCGATTCCCTACGGCGTCCCCGCAGATTCTGTCCCCTCGCTGGAACAGCTGGAGAACTTCAGTCAGCATGTCGCCAGCCAGAATGAAGAGAAGGTGAGAGCGCTTTTGGAAGAGGCAAAAAAAAAGTGTAATGTCCCTCTGATGTACTCAATCCTGATCCTATCCATCCTGGTCACTCCCAATGAGAACCTCAGCATCCAGGGGTGTATTTGTTTAAATCCACCAGAATGTAAATACCACGCCAATGCACAGAAGCAATCACCTCTCCTTGTGATTATCCCCCCATGTACTAGTTCCTGATCCTATCCATCCTGGTCACTCCCAATGAGAACCTCAGCATCCAGGGGTGTATTTGTTTAAATCCACCAGAATGTAAATAACACGCCAATGCACAGAAAAAAATCACCTCTCCTTGTGATTATCCCCCCATGTGCTAGTTCCTGATCCTATCCATCCTGGTCACTCCCAATGAGAACCTCAGCATCCAGGCGTGTATTTGTTTAAAACCACCACCTCTCCTTGTGATTATCCCTCCCCACCACCCAGGCAAAGCGGTATGCCGAGTTCATGGACCTCAAGAAGCAGATCATCTTGTACATGAATGACCTGGACCACGTCCCAGAGACCAGTTTTGAGAAGGACATTGTCTGCGAAGATGAAGACGCGTTCTGCCTTTCCAGAGAAAATATTACCGCACTCAAGTTGCTTCTTTGCCAGGTGAGAACAAGCTCATTTATATGATAAAACATGCATGTCCAAACCTTCTCCAGCGTGCATCATGGTCATTTTTTCATGTAATTTGAGGGGGCAAAAGCAGTATCGGCCACAAATATCGGCCCAAGCAAAATCGGCCATCCCATGATGGGAAAAAAATCGGTATCGGCCTGGAAAAAAAACAACATATCGGTCTATCCCTAGAAAGCACCTGATTTTGCGTTCTCACAAGCGCCATGGGAGATTTAAATTCATTTCTAGGTGTCAAAAAATGAGTGACTTAGTGTGTCAAGTGGGGGGGGGGTATATGTACATTGTGACTTAGTGTCTCAAGTGGGGGGGGGGGGGTATATGTACGTGTGATGATCACACTTACGATGAGGCTCATGGGCATCCGTCCCTGGGCTGCAGTTGGAGCAACGCAAGGCGGAGAACGAGGCGGCGTGCGAGGCTCACCGGGAGAAGATCCAGCAGCTGTGGAACAGACTGCAGGTTCCCCAGGAGGAGAGGGAGGCCTTCAATGACCACATGGTCCTGTCCAAGAAGATCAACCTGGAAGCGGTGAGACCACCTGACAAACCTCCTCTCTCTCTCTCTCTCTCTCTCTCTTTCAAAGGAAATTTGATTTTTTGGTAATAAATATATTATTAAATAGTAATTACATTTATTATTCATTCATATTAAATATATATTATAATTAAATAATTTCATTTCTTTAATTTTAATTTAATAATAATAATAATAATAATTATTATTATTATATTTATCCTTTCTTCCTTCCTTTCTTCCTTTCTTTCTTTCCTCCTTTCTTCCCTCCTTTCTTTCTTCCCTCCTTTCTTTCTTTCTTCCTTTCTTCCTTCTCTTTCTTTCTCTCTTCCTTTTCTTTCTTTCTTTCTTCCTTCTCTTTCTTTCTTCCCTCCTTTCTTTCTTTTTTCTTCCTTTCTTCCTTCCTTTCTTCTTTCTTGCTTTCCTCCTTCTTTCTTTCTCTCTTCCTTCTCTTTCTTTCTCTCTTCCTTTTCTTTCTTTCTTCCTTTTCTTTCTTTGTTCTCTTTCTTTCTTTCTTTCTCTTTCTTTCTTTCTTCCTTCCCTTTCTTTCTCTCTTCCTTCCCTTTCTTTCTCTCTTCCTTCCCTTTCTTTCTCTCTTCCTTCTCTTTCTTTCTCTCTTCCTTCTCTTTCTTTCTTTCTTCCTTCTCTTTCTTTCTTCCCTCCTTTCTTTCTTTTTTCTTCCTTTCTTCCTTCCTTTCTTCTTTCTTGCTTTCCTCCTTCTTTCTTTCTCTCTTCCTTCTCTTTCTTTCTCTCTTCCTTCTCTTTCTTTCTTTCTTCCTTCTCTTTCTTTCTTTCTTCCTTCCCTTTCTTTCTCTCTTCCTTCCCTTTCTTTCTCTCTTCCTTCCCTTTCTTTCTCTCTTCCTTCCCTTTCTTTCTCTCTTCCTTCCCTTTCTTTCTCTCTTCCTTCCCTTTCTTTCTCTCTTCCTTCCCTTTCTTTCTCTCTTCCTTCCCTTTCTTTCTCTCTTTCTTTCTTTCTTTCTCTCTTTCTTTCTTTCTTCCTTCCTTTCTTCCTTCCTTTCTTCCTTCCTTTCTTCCTTCCTTCCATCCTTCCTTCCATCCTTCTCTTCCTTCCTTCCTTCCTTCCATCCTTCTCTTTCTTCCTTCCTTCCATCCTTCTCTTCCTTCCTTCCTTCCTTCCATCCTTCTCTTTCTTCCTTCCTTCCATCCTTCTCTTTCTTCCTTCCTTCTCTTTCTTTCTTTCCTCCTTCTCTTTCTTCCTTCCTTCTCTTTCTTCCTTTCCTCCTTCCTGTCTCAGCTCCAAGCAGAGGTGCATCGCCTGGAGGACCTAAAACTGCAAAACATCCGAAACGTGACGGAAGCCGTCCGCTCCGAGATGGCCGTGCTTTGGGAGAAGTGCTTCTTCAGCCTGGAGCAGCGCCAGGCGTTCTTCGCCTATTTTAGCGGTGAGTTCACTTACCGTAGTTACGAGGCCGTCATCGGCATACGAAGCATACGCTTTTGCCAAGACCGCGACTTCCCCCTTTTAGAGGACTTTACCGAGGAGCTGTTGCGTGCGCATGACGCCGAGATCCAGCGCTTGAAGCAACATTACGAGGACCACAAAGAGCTTTATGACGCCGTTCAGCAATGGGAGGAAAGCTGGAGACTCTTCCTGGAGTTGGATGTGAGTGTTCTTCAGTTCTGGTGCACCAAACCGTCTTTGCTCATGCACTCACTAGCCACGTTTACATGGACCCAAATATTCCAATTCCATTCCGTTTATTTGCTCAAAGGGAAAGAATGTAACCTTTGTGTACACCTCATTCCCAAAGAAAAGCGCCAATCCCAATAAATATATCATGGGATTCCCAGGGGTAGGAAACCGGAGTAACCCGGAGAAAACCCACGCATGCACGGGGAGAACATGCAAACTCCACACAGAGATGGCCGAGGGTGGAATTGAACCCGGGTCTCCTAGCTGTGAGGTCTGCGTGCTAACCACTTGCCCACCGTGCAGCCCCTATTAACTAGTTTTAATTATGATTTTACTCCCATATTTTGTTTCTCATATTTCACATTTTTCTTTAAAATATCAACTTTATGGTTTTATTAATGGCAAAGAATGTAATTAGAACAGGTTTCTATACTCGAAAAATCATTCCATTTATTAATATTGAATTAACAGCATGTGTGTGTGTGTGTGAATTTTTTCCACTAATAATTTTATGATTAAATTGTAGAAAAAAGCCTCGGATCCAACAAGATTCACCAACCGAGGAGGGAATCTTCTCAAAGAGGAGAAGCAGAGGGCTGACTTACACAAAAATCTGCCAAAGGTAAGAAATATCTGACGACACGCTCATGTTTTGAGCTCATAATAATAATAATAAGTGATTAATTTTTGTTTTTTTAAGCTGGAAAAGACGCTGAAATGTCAGATTGATGCCTGGGAAAGCGAGCGAGGTTGTGAGTTTCTCGTCAACGGCCAGAAATTCCTGGAGTACGTGGAGGAACAGTGGAAGCTGCACCAAGCAGAGAAGGAAAGGGAAAAAGCCGAACGGGTAAGGAAGCTTCGTTTTGATTGGTTTAAAAAAACATGTGACCACCAGCCCCGGTTCTCGAACACCAGCACCTGAAAAAGAGCAAGCAGACGGAGGAGGACATGCTCTACGGGACGGCAGTGCTGACCCCCAAACGCCGATTCCCGGGTACCCAAACCCCAAGTAAATCGCGAAAGATGGTAAACCCCCGAACACGTTTTCTTGGATGTTCTCCCGATACGGGACTAACGCTGTTCAGTCTCGTGCACAGTTCAATGCCACCTCCAGTATTTCCTTGGCCACGTCCAACAGCACCATGCGCTCTGCCTTCTCCGGAACCGTCTGCAGGTCGCCTCTGCCCCGCTCGCCGCTTTCTGCGAGGAAGGTTGGTGTTCATAACGGAAAGTAGCCTTCATTTAGAAACCCCGTGCAGTTAATAGGGGCTGCATGGTGGACGAGTGGTTAGCGCGCAGGCCTCACAGCTCGGAGAACCAGGGTTCCATTCCACCCTCGGTACTCCGGTTTCCTCCCACATTCCAAAAACATGCTAGGTTAATTAGCGACTCCAAATTGTCCATAGGTATGAATGTGAGTGTGAATGGTTGTTTGTCTATATGTGCCCTGTGATTGGCTGGCCACCAGTCCGGGGTGTACCCCGGCCTCTCGCCCGAAGACAGCTGGGATAGGCTCCAGCACCCCCGCCACCCTTGTGAGGATAAGCGGTAGAAAACGAATGAATGAACATTATTAGAGCTCTAAAGACATTCTATAACACCCCTATAGTCACCTTTTCAAGCATAGTAGACATAATAACACAATAAGCCATTTAAGACATCCTGTAAATGAGACTGATGCTGGTGTGTTTTGTTGTTGCCAAAAACTTACCACTTCCACACATATAGGGAGGATAACTATTAACAGTTATTTAACCTTTAACATGAACATGAATCAAACGTAATAATTTTTTCTGGGTACATGATACCATACAGCATCCATATCAAACTTTCATATCAAGGCGGGGGGGGCCTCAAACTAGTGTCCTGCGTGTTTAATTATTACAAATTTTTATAAATCATAATAGAAAAGTAGAAATATTCAGTTGTTGTTTTTCCTTCATCCAGGGACAGACACCAAGGATGATGTGCGGCAACAAGCCCCCCTACCCAAAAACCATTGGCTGCAACAAAGAGAATGAGGTCCAGTTGAAGGCGACCCCCCTGAGTGGTGCGTTGAAGACCCCCACTAGACCACAGTGTAACGTCAGCCTTAACTCTGTTGCCAGCACATATTCGGAGTTTGTGGTAATTCACTTTTTTTTTTTTTCCCCCCCTCCCTCCATTCGCTTTCTCATTCCTTTGCATGGCGGGCATGCTAACCTCGTTAGCAAAAATAATCCATTTTATGACCTGGCTGGTGATGAATGCTGCCGCCAGTTCAATACACTCAACATGGAGGTCGTTACTCAATATGACTCAGTGTCAACGTACTGCGGACACTAAACTCATCACGCAACAACTTAACACTCAAAAGGGAGCTAAGAATTATACAAGACGAGTACCAATACGAGTTTTAAAATGGAAAAAAAAAACAAGCTATTTTAAGTTCACCCCATAATGCATTTCATTTGTTTATGCTGCCTCTGTCCACCAGAGCAGCCCAGGGAGGCTGACGTCATTGCAGCAATAAACAATTAACTGCTTTTCCACAGATTTAATACGATAATGTATCACTTGAGACACCTTTTCTCTTTAGGAGTTTATATAAATAAATATAATTAGATATCTTAATGAAGAAATAATAATTGAATGTTCATTACAATATTTTTCCAATATTATTAGTTGTTTTTTTTGACAGTAATTGTCAACTGATGGTGCAGAGCCGTTTTCGGTGGGTCACATGTCTTTGCCTGGGCAAACAAAAAAAATAATGTTATGACCCGATGTTCATGAATGCACCTCTCATTCTTATCTCTCTTAATTTTCCTATACTATTATTTCATATTCAATATTATATTATATTTTAATGTTATGCTACTAAAATGAACTTTACTACAACATTATTTTTTGGATTACAACTTTTTAAAAAAATAATTAATTAAATTAATGCTCTTTTCCATTTCTGATGTTTATGTTTACTTGTTAAATTATATTTTGAGAATTTGGATACTCCTGGCTTGGTCTCGGTCTTGAGTGTGTAAACGGGGGAAATTGAGCATTTTGGTTTGCGTCAAAAGAAACGTCCGATATTGTTTTGTTTTTTTTTTTTAACTTTATTCAACAACAGAAATTTCATTTTGTGCATTTTGGAACTACAAGCTAGCTACAAGTTCAGTGAAAATGCGTTTATGAGAGACAAAAAAAGTAAAACCAATTTTATCTGTGGTGGTCCAGATATATCTGTGGCGGGCTGCCATAAAAATATTAATATATGGGGAGAAACTTGTCAAAAATAAAACTACAAATGCCCGCCCGGGCCGCACTATGGACAGGACACCCCTACCGCGAGATTGTTTTTTTTTTTGTTTTTTTTTTAACTTTATTCAACAACAGAAATTTTGTGCATTTTGGAACTACAAGCTACACAAACGGTTCTGTGAAAATGCGTTTATGAGAGACAAAAAAAAAGGAAAAACAATTTTATCTGTGGTGGTCCAGATATATTTGTGGCGGGCTGCCATAAAAATATTAATATATGGGGAGAAACTTGTCAAAAATAAAACTACAAATGCCTGCCCGGGCCGCACTATGGACAGGACACCCCTACCGCGATATTGTTTTGTTTTTTTTTTTTTTACTTTATTCAACAACAGAAATTTTGTGCATTTTGGAACTACAAGCTACACAAACGGTTCCGTGAAAATACGCTTATGAGAGACAAAAAAAAAGTAAAACCAATTTTATCTGTGGTGGTCCAGATATATCTGTGGCGGGCTGCCATAAAAATATTAATATATGGGGAGAAACTTGTCAAAAATAAAACTACAAATGCCCCCCCCCCGGGCCGCACGATTAAGTGCTTTCCCAGAAATGCATGCTAATGACTCGCTATGTCTTCCGTTTCTGCAGCGAGACTTATCCAAGACCTCTAACGCCAAGATCCAGCACCACATCCTGAACTCCACGACCACCAAACTTTGACCTCGGCTGCCGACTCTCTCCGATTTGCCCGCAATGAAGAGCGCCCCCACCCTAATAATCCCAGCGCGTTAATATGCTATGAAATGTAGATGAAGGCAGCACTACAGCATATTTAGTCCTCCATCAATCTTTATCTTTGAGTCCTTTGCTGTCAACAAGGAGAAACTTTTTTTTTTTTTATATATATGCATTTTAAAAAGAAGTTACCTTTCCAAAATTTTGCAATATTTGCACTTTTTGTAAAGTACACTGTAGTTTTTCCACACACACACGCTTTGTTCCATTTGGACTTTCCACGGCTGTTTGCAATCTGTATGTATATATTTCTATTTTCTTTATTGACAACGCTTTTTTTTTTTTCTTTCCTCCCCCAGAAAGAATGGATGCGAAACACAGACTTTCTCGCATGGGTTGTATTTAATCAAATTCCTGTACTGATGTTTTTAAGAAAATACAACCGTTTGTTATGTAAAGCCGGCTCGGGCCTTCTTTTAAAACGTAAAATCATCTCTGTTACGGTGACTAGAATAAAGACAAAATATTATGGCAATAAATCTAAATTACAAGCAATTTTTTTTAAAGAATAAAGCTGTAATTTCACGAGAAACAGTCAAAATATTAAGAGAGAAAATTAATATTCGAGAATTAATTAATTTTAGGACAATTAGGTTGCTGAAAAAGTTACAACCTTATGAGAATAACATACAAATGTGGCATTTAAGTCATAATAAAAAATAAATTTACAAAATGAAAGTTGAAATTTAAAGATAACAGTAATTTTTTTTTAGAATAAAGTCAAAATATTAAAACAAAAAAGTCACAATTTTACAAGAATAAACGATCCTTTCCATTAGTAGTAGTTAATCAGTGTTTTTTGTGTTTTAGTTTAGTTTACATTTATCAGCGACGTTGATGGCAGACAGTGCTCGCTCTAATTTGCACATTGATATCATCAGAGCTGATAAGAAATGCTTTCATATCCTTCATCGTATTGACAAAGAATCCTGACACGTTACCCTGTGTAGTTTAATTACATCACTCTTGATTAAGCAGAGCTTGAGCACAAACGAATCAATAAAAATAAATACAAAAGGAAATAAATTCATTAAAAACAAGGAAAAAAGTCTGAACAAAGAAAATACATTGATATTAAAAACACATGCATAATAAGTGCATTTAAATTAATTAAAGGCAAGTACAAGTAAAAAAAACATGACAATATTGTGGTGAAAATAAGCAAAGATGAGTAAAGAAAACATTTAAGTTTTAATAACATTTAATATTGAATAATTAAAATTTATACAAAGATAAGGGAATAATGAAATACATAATGGACTGAAAATAATTAGGGATGTCTGATAGTTATCGGCCTGATATCAGCATAAAAATGCAATTTCGGTTGATATCAGTATCTGATTTTTTTCCCGATCATGAAAACTGATTTTTTTTTTACAACACGTGTTGTATACACGTAATAATAAAATTATATATATATATATATAATAATAATAAAAATAAAAATATCTGTTAAAATTGAATATCAGACACCCCTAATAATAATACATGAATAAATGCCACGTATTTTCCATTTTGTAAAAACAAGATAAATAATTTTAAATGTAATAATTCATATTTATATTATAATTGTATAAAATCAATGTATTTATTTTATATATAAAGCTCTGTTATTGTTATTAGTATCAATGTTTATGCTTCTTCTGATTATATTTTGTTCTATTTTGCTATTTTTGGATTTTTTTGGTTTAATTTTATTTCTACCATATGCCATGGGCCAATAAAAAACAAGGCGTGGTACCACAAATGGCCCCCTGGACGCACTTTGGGTACATGTTGGGCTAAAATGTCCCCAGAAGTATATTATTTTAACAATTTATCAACTATTTGTGGCGTTTTTACATATGACATTGTCGTCAAATGTAAATGTTGGGAGCGTGAGTGAGTGAGTGAGTGGTGGACAATTCATTAATGCTTTTAAATAAATAATAAAAATAAAAAAATAATAAATCGATGAAGCAGCTCGGTGAGGACGCTAAAATATCGATACATATACATTACAGCAAGCGGAAACGACGTTTATTATGAAGGGCTAACCCGGAAGTGTCGCAAAAAAAACCCCAAGCATTGTGGGGGGCGGAGCTTTCATAGACGACATGCTTTGAAAGTTACTGAGTGCTCATTACGTAGAGGTTAGCGGCGTACGGTGCTAGTTTGCTAACTTAACCAAAACATGTCTGCGGTGCTAGCAAGGCTACTCTTCTACCCTACTTTAGCCTACAATGTCGTCATGGAGAAGGTTTCTTCGCGACGCTGGTTCGACCGAGTGGACGAGACTGTGCTACTTGGAGCTCTGCCATTCAAATCAATGACCAAACAGGTTAGACTGGTTAGCTTAGCACTAAGTCAACTGTAATGGTATTTTATTGTCAATATTTACACAAGGGACTGTTTAAATGTATAAAAATATTCAAAGGCTTAATCAAAATGGATTTATGTTCGACACTCGGAGGGGTTTTTGGCATTTTTCTGTAATATAATGAACTGAATTCGTATTGTAGATATGCGAGTCGTGAACGAGTCCTTCAAAACCCGCATTGTTTTTAATGGCTACTTTATACATGTTACTCGTTCACGTATTCACCCCGGCTACCGTTAGCCAAACGAACCGTGCGAATTGACTCGAACGCATCGCGTGCCCAATTTACCTACGTGAGTGACTCATAAGGACTCATTAACTCGCTCAGTAAAGAGAATCGAGTTGGCCCATCACTTGAATTGGAGAGTGCGCAAACATAGCTTGACGACAATATAAAACAGTGTAACAATATCAACAAAATAATGCTGTTATTTCCTTTTATTACATAAAGTTGTTTGAACAAATAAAGTCAAACGTGCACAATAAATGGGGGGAAAAATTCAATTTAAGTCAGTGGTATTCAAAGTGCGGCCCAGGGGCTATTTGTGGATCGTGGCTCATTTCTCATTTGCCTGTGTCACATCGTAAAAATATAATTTAACAATTATACAATAATAAAAATCAGCAGAAATTTTACAAGAATCAATTGAAAATATCAAGAGAAAGAAGTTCCAACGAAAAAAATGTCGTAATTTGGTGAGAGTAACGTAATATGAGAAAAGATAACATCATTTTAGGAGCATAAAATATTAAAGAAAAAGTACATCTTTTTTTAAGTTGTAATATTATGAGAAACAAAACATAATCTTATGATTTTTTTGGGCGGGGGGAAGTTTCAATATTAAGGTAATAAAGTCGGAATATTACTTGAAGAAAAAGGAGAAAATATGGAAAAATTAAAAAAACTACTTTTTTTTGGACAATAAAGTCCAAATATTGAGAGGGAAAAAAAATAAAACTTTAGAAACATAAAGTTGACATTTTCAAGAAAATAGCATTTAAAAGGTTATAGTATGGAAAAACAAACAAACTGGGGGATTGGGGGAAAAGTTATGATAATATAGGAATAAAGTAAAAAATATAGAAATATATAAAAATATTAATATAGAATTTTTAAAATATTTTTAGAATTTTTTAATATTTTTTTTCATTAGTTGCAGTCTCATGAGATGGGGGGGTATATACAGGATTTTATTTATTTACTTATAAATATCAAACTGGCTCTTGCATCCTTTCATTTTTTTAGTATGTGGTTCTCAGCGGAAGCTGTTTGGACAGCTATATATATATATATATATATATATATATATATATATATATATATATAACAATATATAAATATATCAATATCAACAGCAAAACTGAGATATTTCTGAAAATAACAAATTGTCTGAACACCACAACGATTTGAATTCTGAAGCCCCACAAGAGTTCTTGAGCGGCGGTTCTGCTTTCAGTTGGTGGAAACGGAAAACGTTCGAGGCGTTATCACCATGAACGAGACGTACGAGACCAAGTACTTCTGTAATTCGGCTGAGGTGAGTTCAATGGATGCTTTGAACGTCACGTAAATGTAAGTCTTTTGTCTTGGAACGTGCACCATGTTGATGATTTACAGCGGCGTACATCATTTCAGTTTGATATTTTCAAGAAAAAATGTGAAATATGAGACAAATAAAATATGGCCGTAAAGTCATAATTAAGAGAAAAATTCAACATATTCTAATGAGGAAAGGAAGATCCAATTTTTATGCATAAATGTGTAACATTATGAGGAAAAATTATAACATTTTAGTGGCACAGAGTTGAAACATTAAAGCAAGGGGTCTCAAACTCAATTTACTTGGGGGGCCACTGGAGCTCGGGTCTGGGTGAGACTGGGTCGCATCAGCCCAAAAACCCCCCCCAAAAAACGCATTTATTAAAAACAAAAAAAATTAAAAAACTTTGCTTTGGTTCCAATTTTCTACAATAAAAGCTCTGATAAAACATTCCACTGTTCTCAAATATCTTAATTTTTATTTTTCTACACAAAATAAGATGAAAAATAAATAAACAAATCAAGAATAAAGAAAATCAATAAATATAATAATAATAATAAAACGTCAAATAATAAAAAATTAAGAAAAAATAAGAAACCACATATAGTTGGTGGTTAGACAAATGATTTTTTTCAGATTAAAATGAACAAAACATTATTAGAGCCCTGTAGACATGACAAAACACGACTATAGTCACATTTATACTCTTTATTTACAACATATTGCCCAACTGCAGGGTCTTGAGACACATGCTAACTCGCAAACTAGAGAGCTAGCGACCTAAACGGTAGCCTTCAAGTTATTTCCTTTCAACTTAAATAGCCAAAAACTTACCACTTCCACACGGATAGGGAGGATAACTATTAACAGTTATTTAACCTTTAACATGAACATGAATCAAACGTAATCATTTCGCCATGACTCTCACTGTGGTTTGCCGGAGTCCCGACGCTTTTGACGGGGTGCGATGCCCACATTGACGCGCGTGTTCTGCCGCAGGAGTGGCAGGCAACGGGGGTGGAACAGTTGAGGCTGAGCACCGTCGACATCACCGGCGTCCCCACTTTGGAGAACCTCCATCGGGGCGTTGACTTTGCCATGCAACAGCGGGAGAAGGGAAACAGCGTTTACGTCCACTGCAAGGCCGGACGCTCCCGCAGCGCCACGCTGGCCGCCGCGTACCTCATACGGGTCAGTCGAACACACAAACACGCTTGATGGAACAGAAATTATGGCTGTCAATCACATCGTACGAATACACGGGAAAACACATTTTTTGAGTAATTTTAAGTGTCTGAATATGATACGATTTGAGTATCTTATGAAAAACAAGCTAAAGTCGGCTTTATAGGACTTCAGGAGGTTTGCCACCAGCTGCTTATAATTATCTTCCTTGTAGTTTTCTAAGAAACTTTGATGCAAAAGTCCATAAATAAAAACAAAAATATTTGATGTAAAAACTCTAGACATGTTAAAATGAATGTATTGGAATCCTTTTTACCCAAGACCATATCTTGGAAACTTGGAAATATTTTTTTTTTGTTCAAGATAACAAAAATAATGCTAATAATTTTTTATTAATTTTTTTAAATTAAAATAGATTTTTTATTAAATTCTAAATTAATTAATTAAATTCGGAATGTCACTTTTATTTGGGAATGAGGTGTATACAAAGGTTACATTCTTTCCCTTTCGGCAAATAATTTTTTTTTTGTGACCGAAAGCACTAAAGGAAGCATTTTGCTTGTTCACCAATGAAATAAATTGTCCTATAATATTTTTATTTTTGTTCAAGATAACAAAATAATGCTAATAATTTTTTATTACATTTTTTTAATTAAAATTAATTTTTTTATTAAATTCTAAATTAAATATAAATACTAAATTCGGAATGTCACTTTTCTTTGGGAATGAGGTGTATACAAAGGTTACATTCTTTCCTTTTCAGCAAATATTTTTTTTGTGACCGAAAGCACTAAAGGAAGCATTTTGCATTTTGATTGACCTATAATATTTTTTTTTGTTCAAGATAACAAAAATAATGCTAATAATTTTTTATTACATTTTTTTTAAATTAAAATTCATTTTTTATGAAATTCTGAATTCAATATAAATACTAAATTCGGATTGGCACTTTTCTTTGGGAATGAGGTGTATACAAAGGTTACATTCTTTTTTTGTGACCGAAAGCACTAAAGGAAGCATTTTGCTTGTTGACCAATGAAATAAATTGTCCTATAATATTTTTATTTTTGTTCAAGATAACAAAATAATGCTAATAAATTTTAATTAATTTTTTTTTAATTACATTTTATTTTTTTTATTAAAAATTCTAAATTAAATATAAATACTATATATATATATATATATATATATATATATATATATATATATATATATATATAAATGCTAAATTCGGATTGACACTTTTCTTTAAATTTTTTTAATTAAAATTTATTTTAAAAAATATATATATAAATTTGTCAGGTTGCAGAGGTTTCCCGTTTTCATTATTGACAACTAGGGATGCTCCGATTGATCAGCCGCCAATCGGTATCGGCCGATTTCCGTTAAAAAAAAAACACGCCTTTCACAGCCCATCGCATCAACCATACGTGCTGTGTCACGTATGGTTGCCAACGCCCGTATTGAACCGACGAGGACCTCACTTAGTCCTGGGAATCAACACACTAAGTCTGTCAAAAAAATCAACGGTTTCAATGTGACATGTTTGACACAGGCCACACTAATCAATGCTTGTGTTTGATCACTTCCTTGAATATTATGTAAAAAGCCTCTAAGATAATGTTTTTAAATGGCATTCAAGCACTAATAAACAGCAGTAAATAGTACTTGGTGTTTATTTGAGTGTGTTTACATCGGCTTTATGATATGAAATTAAAATTCCTGGTGTTGGACTTTTTTTTTTTTTTTTTTTTTTAATCTTTGATGTGATTTTGACCCCAATTGTTTGCCCGACAGCTACACTGTGTAACTCCCGAAGAAGCGTGTCAAAAACTGGCGACCATCCGGCCCCACATCCTGATACGTGCTGCTCAGCTGGAAATGCTGCGGAAATATCACCTAGCTGTGTGTGGACGGTCCCATTAGGAAGGGTTTTTCATGGCGTGATGGGACTCGGATTTGCCTTACTTGAAACCCCCCCCCCCCCCCCCCCCCCCCCCCAAGTTTCACTGGACAGATAATGGGGTTTGTTTGTTTTTTTTGCACATTGACCATATTTTTAAACCCTAGAAGTTTTACTCAGACTTGTCACATTTTAGTTGTTTGTTTACAACAAAACAGTTTGTTTCCTGCACATCAACTTTTGTAGTGTTACAAATGCATTACATCAACACGCGTGTTAGTAGTATGTTTGTTTTAGCTGCTCCTGTGACTTTTGACAAACCAGTTATATTTTGTAAACAGACATATAGCGTGTTTTTAGATTTTTTTTTTTTTTGCTGTTGTCTCAAAATACTGACAGTCTTTGTTAAATAAAAAAATATTTAAATCCTGTCTGGTGATGTCTTTAATATTAATTTAATATTTAATATTAAATAAATAAAATAAATATTAATTAAACAATTATATTTATAAATTGTATTAATGTTATGAAAGTAAACTGATGTTAGGGTTATAGAATAGCATTAACTTAACCTAACATTTTTACATGTTATTCTGATAATGTTAAGTAATTTAATATATTTAATAGTTATTTAATATTTCATATTAGTATTTAACAAACATTAACATGAGCGCAATGACTGGTGACATTTGTCCTCCAGTTCACCAGGTGGCGACAAAACCGCAACTCACTTCCCCTTCCCGGAAGTGAAGAGCTGTTACTTAGTCAACATGGCGGCGTCGTTGGTACGTCTCGTCCGTGCAGGTCTTGCACGGAGTTGCAACAGTAAGTCCACCGTTTACACGCGTGGGTTCTTCATTGCGAATCACATTGCAGATAAATTAACTTAAATGGTTCATTATATGCCATTATATTGCACAGCTAAACGTCTACTGGTTTGACCTTTGTGCTAGCTAGCTAATGCTAATGCTAGCACCGGCGTAGCATAATAATGGCGGTTGTTTGTGTCAACCTTTATTAAATTATTGATATTAATGGGAATTTGAGTTGGGAACTACGTGTATTGGGTTATTTATTAGGTTGCTCCCTGAAACAAATGTTTATAAAGAGTGAACAAATATGTCCCAATTCATTTAAACGCAGCTATCACTCGTTCACGTTTACTACGTCTATTTCCGCCATTGCACTTGAACTATTTTAATACTATTTTAATAATGTATAAGTGTACCTTACAATGTCCTTATAATGTCGTTCCCGCAGTTGCAAGGACTTCGTCTCTCCTGCAGCAGCAGACCAGACTGCAGAGTTCCACCACGGAGACGAGACGTGAGTCCTACTTTACACATATAATGATAATAATAACAATAATAATAATAATAATATATTCTGGCTCGACTCACATATCTTCACACAAATTAATTTCTCAGTCTGGCATTCGGTTTGCTTGCATAGCTGTTCCAACCAACTGCAGCAGTTTCTGTTTTGCATATATTTATTTTGCTATTTATATTTTGCATATTAGCCAAGTGTGCTTTAAATTCTAGTACATGACCGGGCCTGTAATTATTCCTCATCCTCGTTTAAAACACACACTAATATTATGGGGTGTCGAATGGAAAAATTTCACACCTTTTTTTAGCTGAGTTTGAATATTGTTATATTATATATGAATATAGTTTGAATATTTAGCTCACATTTAGCATGCTTTTCACACACAGAAATTAAATCTGCAAAGTAATTCTTAAATGATAACTCTAAATGTAAATGTTAAAAATAAATGTCAAATTTTAAAAATAAAATAAATGTTACATCTACATTTACACGTTAAAGCTACGTGTAAATATCAAATATAAATGTTAAAAATACATTTAAATATAAACATTCATTTTCTAATTTTCATTAGGTGGTGCTGGAGCCTATCCCAGCCGGCACACCCCGGACTGGTGGCCAGCCAATCACAGGGCACATATAGACAAACAACCATTCACACTCACATTTTATACCTATGGACAATTTGGAGTCGCTAATTAACCTAGCATGTTTTTGGAATGTGGGAGGAAACCGGAGTACCCGGAGAAAACCCATGCATGCACGGGGGGAGAACATGCAAACTCCACACAGTGATGGCCGAGGGTGGAATTGAACTCTGCTGCAGGGGCCATGTTTATTCTACAGTTGATAATCTCAGGGTATACCTCACGATACGATGGGATTTGCAGTACACTGGTACTTACCTCCAAATAACTTATTCTAAGATCAAAAACGTATTTCAAATGAAGTGAGGTCGAGGGACAAAGAAGCAAAAAAATTACCACTTCCACACTAAATGAGAGGACAACCTTTTGCACTCGATCTCATGTCATGCAATGTTCGTCATAGGCAATGTAGAGGGACGACTGTGGGGGGTACACCCTGGACTGGTGGCCAGCCAATCACAGGGCACATATAGACAAACAACCATTCACACTCACATTCATACCTATGGACAATTTGGAGTCGCTAATTAACCTAGCATGTTTTTGGAATGTGGGAGGAAGCCGAAGAAAACCCACGCATGCACCGGGAGAACATGCAAACTCCACACAGAGATGCCCGAGGGTGGAATCGAACCCCGGTCTCCTCGCTTTGAGGTCTGTGTGCTAACCACTCGACCACCGTGCAGCCCAGGCCACAAACAATAGTCTATAAATGAGTTTCCGTGGTAACAGTCTGGCCTTTATAAGTGAATACAATACAGCATCAATAGAAGGATGCCAAATGTGAATGTGGAAATAATTTAAATATTATTTTAATATGTACAGTACATATAAATGACACGTCTTCTCCGCAGCCACCGTGAGACCCAGAGATGCAGTCGCCCACAGCCAGCTGGCAGCATTTGGGGAGTACGTGGCGGAGATGATGCCCAAATACATCCAGCAAGTTCAGGTGAGTTCAGTGCAACAGATGCTTATATAATAGAGAAACATGGAAAATCCAACTTTTTCCGACTTGTGATGCGGTTCCGCTTAGTGGTAAAATCTGCTTAATATCAGAAATGTGTCGCTAACTTATTGATTCTCATAAGTAAGAATCGGCCGATACATCGGGCCGATATTTGCGTTTTTTTTCCCTTGTATCGGTTATCGGCCGATACGCGCGTGGGTTCGCCGATGTTTTTTTTCCACCGCATGATTTACAGTCAGGCATCCGCCGGGGCAGCTTTGTGTCGCCCCGGCGGCAGAGGACCCCGCAACACACGTAGTCGCGGTACCCCGCCCCCCACTGTTGAATCACATAGAGTTAGCTTGCTTTTACTTTACTTTACTACACTTTACTAAGCCCATATTATAAGCCCATAATTATAGGTTATCACATGGTTTGTCTGGTATCAGGCCCGGTATCATGCCCCCAAGTGTCAGTATGATACTGGGCCTGATACCAGACAAACCATGCGATGATCTTATTATCACATACTATTTAATCATGAGCTTATTATCACGTACTATTTAAAAAAAGACAATTTTTTTCCAGAAAATGTTCAGTTTATTACATGTATTATATCTAAACAGTGTAAACACAACAATATTTCAACAATAATATTTTATCAACATTTTTATCATATCAATGTCTGACAATTAAAGTTCCATTTATTTATTAAAGTTTGGGTTTTTTTGGTGACTGGAGAAGCACTAGACACTAAGCACTCGTGCGCTGTTCTCTGATTGGTTGTTTCATGGGCACGATACCAGAGTGGACAGCTACGGGAGGCTGATACCGGACATGGTTAAAGTCTATATTTTATCAGTATCACTGCCCTGGGCTTTGACACAGTATCATTTCGGCCTTTTTCCCGTATCATTCATGGGTGGTTTCTAGGGTACAGGGACAATTAATACTGTAGTATGTGATAATATTTGTTATCATGGTCATTTGTTCATGTAAATTGAGGCAGCAAAAGCAGTATCGGCCCAAGCAAAATCGGCTAAAGGTAGTGGAAAAAAATCGATATCGGCCCCCAAAAAAAACCTATCGGTCGATTTATGTGTGTTTGTAGGTGACCTGCTACGATGAGCTGGAGGTGATGATCCACCCCGACGGTGTGATCCCCGTGCTGACCTTCCTGAGGGACCACACCAACGCACAGTTCAGAAACATGATCGACCTCACGGCCGTCGACATTCCGACACGGCCCAACCGCTTTGAGGTACAACAGTGGTTGTTTCTTTGATTTTGCTAGAAAAGCAAATATATATATTTTTTTTACAAAAACAATAAAATATCACCGGTGGTTGGCTAAAAAAAAACACATTTAAGCAGATTTGACATATCAGTATTTTTACGACGATGATACTTTGCTAATATTATAGTTTATCACTTATTATGCCTATTCATTATTACCCCCATTCATAATTTGTACTAAAATTAATATATATTCCGGTGTCTGTGCAATACATATCTGCTCCTGTGCAATATTATGTGTATATCTTATGTGTATATCGTGCTAAACTGTCTTTTTTTTTTTACTTTTACTTTTTGTATACTTTTTTAACTATTGCACTGAAAGGAGAAGCTCTCCAATCTACTTTGTAATCTACTATATTGGGTAATGTGAGCGTAAAGGGAACTATAGGGGTGTTATTTCATGTGTGGAGAGCTCTAATCATGTAAAAATTTGTATTTGAAAGGTTGTAAAAAAAATTTATTACGGAAAATATTTCATTTATTTGGCGGAAATTCATGGTAAATGACCGGGTCTGGATTAATTAGCTGATTAATTAATTAATTAATTAACCATTTGTTGTGTTTTTGTTTTTTTAAATACCCATGCCTGTGAGTGCGCTGACTTGAAAGAAAACGTACACGTCATTGTACAAAAAAGTACCAACTAATGTATTTGTGGCGGTCCAAATGCATTTGTAGCGGGCCGCCACATAAATTCATACCACAAGAAGACTTTTTTTTTTTTTTTTTTTTACATTTGTAATGTATCTTGCTGTGGTTGCCAGATCGTGTACAACCTGCTCTCACTGCGCTTCAACTCGCGTATCCGCGTCAAGACGTACACGGACGAGCTGACACCGGTGGACTCTGCGGTTCCTGTCCACAAAGCTGCCAACTGGTACGAGAGGGAGGTGAGTCAGACACCCCGACCCCACCCCATAAAACACACGCAGGATCCCGTACAGCTTCCCTTCTCTTAACTATATGTGTTTGGCATGAAGGTTTGGGACATGTTTGGCGTGTTCTTTGCCAACCACCCCGACCTGAGGCGTATTCTAACCGACTATGGTTTTGAGGGCCATCCCTTCAGGAAGGATTTCCCTCTGTCGGGATATGTGGAGGTGAGTTTGCTTTAATCCCCTTTATTTTTCCATGCAATAGTACTCTTGGTAGTGTTTTTTTTGCTTTGTACCATATAATTATTTAACAACAGAACAGTTGATGGTTAGAATAGTTTGATGTCGCGAAGGGGTGGATGTGGCATTCATGGCATTTCCTGTCTTCCATGTAATCATCATCTTAATTTAATACATTATTTGGAACACCCTGTAGTGTCAATTTCTTGTACTATACTTCATAATTCTCAAAGTTCTGTCGACTATAGAAGTATACCATAAATTACACAGATGCACTTAGCATATTCTATGTTTTCTTTTTTTTTTTCAAATATTTGTCTTCTACATCAGCACCAAATAACTGAAAATGAACGTCTTTGCAGGTACGCTACGACGACGAATTGAAGCGCGTGGTTGCGGAACCGGTGGAGCTGTCGCAGGAATTCCGGAAGTTTGACCTGAACACACCGTGGGAAGTCTTCCCCGCTCACCGGGAGCCCAAGGAGGCTCCGCCCACACTGGAAGCTGGAGACACGGCCCCCGAGAAGAAGTGAATTATGATATCGTACCGTTGGGGTTTTTCCCGTCCCTGGTTAAAATATACAAATGTAAATGTAAATAAAAATATTAATTAAACCATGAGGAAACTTGACTTGTTTTTGTCTTTTTTATTGGAACTTGTGTTGTAATGTTTTATTTTACCGTGTTCTGTGACAAATATAAAAATTAGTGCTGCAGCCTGACCATTAGATGGCGCTCGTGTCCATTTTACCGTTGTCGCCAAATCCAACAATGAAGAGGAAGTACGAGAAGCTGATTGGCTGCCTGGGATCACGTGTCCAACAAATCCGCTGGCGGTGCATTGAAACCAACGTGGCCGGATGTACACCTACGATAACTATTTGAACGATTATTTCACCACCTGTGTAGTAAAGTAAATTCAAAGTAATTTTGAAAAAAAATCTTATAATGAATGATAACTTGACCCCTTAAATACATAGCTACAGTATCTAGCTAGCTAACACAAACAGCGTACATTCTTCGCCAGAAAACAGTTTTCCACCACCAAGCGCTGTGTGAGTGACGGACAGAAGTTACCTGACATCTTTAAGCTCAACAAAAGGTAAATTATTGTACTGTTTTATATTTTGTAGAACATTCAAGTTTTTAATTGTCCAAAACTATAATATAGACGCCTCAGACGCGGGAAAGGTGGATTTTGTTGTTGTACGTCCATAAATGTAATTCGGGTTACTACGTGTACACAAACACTTTAGTTCCGCTTGCTAAACTTTGGTTCTGACTTGTGTGTGCTAATTCACATCTGACTCACTGTGGATAAAATAATTTATTATTGGTATTTAAAGCAAAAACACATACAAAAATACAATTATATAATGCCTTACATGTCAGTAGCGTAAAGTAATTTATAGGAATGAAACCAAGGTCCGCTTCCTGTGAAAATATTTGAGATGTTTCATTGTTTGTGTTCGTCTTTCTTGTTGTCGTGTCGATGCTGCAGTTGGTACACAAATACGGCGGCATTCACGGTAAACTGAAGAAGGCCGATGGAGGAAATGCCGTATCCCACGTAGAGAAAGCCGCCAATAGTCGGGCCAACTGTACGAAGTAGAGACTGAACAGACGCACAAAGTCCCAACATTGTGCCTGCATGAGGAAGCAGAAAGTACCAACTAATGTATTTGTTGTTTTGACAAGTTCACACGGGGAGGATAACAGGTAGTGGCAAATTTCACTGGGAAAAAAACAGCAAAAAAGTACCAACTAATGTATTTGTGGTGGTCCAAATGTATTTGTATCGGGCCGCCACGAAAAAAAAAATTCATTCATACCACAAGAACACAAATTTCCCCACTGAGGGATGAATAAAGGGTTAGGGTTTTTTTACTTTTTGTATACTTTTTTAACTTAACTATTGCACTGAAAGAAGCTCTCCAATCTCGTTGTACATCTTGTATAATGACAATAAAGACCATTCCATTCTACAATATTGGGTAATGTGAGCGTAAAGGGAACTATAGGGGTGTTATTTCATGTCTGGAGAGCTCTAATAATGTTAAAAAATTGTATTTGAAAGGTTGTAAAAAGATTTACTATGTAAATATTTCATTTAATTTGGCGGAAATTCACTTACCGTGACCGGGTCTGGACCCGATTAACTGATTAATTAATGAATTAATTGACTTGAAAGAAAATGTACACGTCATTGTACATCTAATATCTCTATATTATCTCAATATATCACTGTAAAGACCATTACATTCTACTATATCGGGTAATGTGAGCGTAAATGGAACTATAGGGGTGTTATTTCATGTCTGGAGAGCTCTAATAATGTAAAAAAAATTTTATTTGAAAGGTTGTAAAAAGATTTACTATGTAAATATTTCATTTAATTTGGCGGAAATTCACTTACCGTGACGGGGTCTGGACCCGATTAACTGATTAATTAATGAATTAATTGACTTGAAAGAAAATGTACACGTCATTGTACATCTAATATCTCTATATTACCTCAATATATCACTGTAAAGACCATTACATTCTACTATATCGGGTAATGTGAGCGTAAATGGAACTATAGGGGTGTTATTTCATGTCTGGAGAGCTCTAATAATGTAAAAAAAAAATTATTTGAAAGGTTGTAAAAAGATTTACTATGTAAATATTTCATTTAATTTGGCGGAAATTCACTTACCGTGACGGGGTCTGGACCCGATTAACTGATTAATTAATGAATTAATTGACTTGAAAGAAAATGTACACGTCATTGTACATCTAATATCTCTATATTATCTCAATATATCACTGTAAAGACCATTCCATTCTACTATATCGGGTAATGTGAGCGCAAATGGAACTATAGGGGTGTTATTTCATGTCTGGGGAGCTCTAATAATGTTAAAAATTGTATTTGAAAGGTTGTAAAAAAAAGATTTACTATGAAAATATTTCATTTATTTGGCAGAAATTTACAATTTACAAATTTCTACTAATAATAATCCAAAATATATGAAATTTGCTTAGATGAGAAAAAGATCTTACCCGTGTCCGAGGAAGGTACGCTCTTGGTGAGCAAACTGTCAGTAATGACATTAAAAACGCTGAGGGAGAACATCATGGGGACCACGGTGAGGCAGAACTGGAACACGTTCTGCATGTACGCCTGCGGGATGAAGAATAATGAGTATAATGACTATACTCTGATACTACAGAACATAAATAATACATAATAAATAATACACATAAATAATTTGCAGGTGTTTTGTGCGTACCTGCGCCAGGCCTACAAAAGCAGAAATCCCGATGGACAGAAGTAGCAGCGAACTCTCAGAGCATCTCGCCGTGAGCGGTCCGATCACCGCTCCCTGGATCACCTAAACAAAAGGTTTGGGATTTTAATATTTTATTTATGTGTTCAAATTCTAAATATGTAGTCGGATTAAATACTAATAAAAACGACTCACCATCTGGGTTATTCCAAAATATGCCATCAAATAGCCATTTTCCTGAGCTGTCAGCTTAAAGAAATCCATAGCAATGATGGAAAACATCACTTGGAAAATACCTGATGACGGAGAACAGGGCATTTTTCAGTTTTTGGTTATTTTTGGTTAAATATCCATAATGGTCTCTATAATGGTCTTTTACAAAACAAAGAAACATTAACATTTGCTGCGTTTAACCCCTAATTGCACGAGTGACTGGACCCTACACTCTTCCATAAGTGGGTCAAAAATCACCCATACTGGAATCAATGCCTTTTTATGCCATTTTTGCCATTTTGGTTAGGAATAATCACTTGTATATATTGATATATTGATATTTAGATCAGATATATTGATATTTAGTATTATATTTAAGACCACACAAGAATGATTTCATGTTAGAAACATCTTCATTTCTCACTTTTTAACATCTTTGAAAAAGAAAATGACCCCGTACAACAATAGAAAATGTGAGGATACATTGTGTAATAATAATAATATAATAATAATAAAATAATATATTTTATTTAATATAATAATATAATATGTATAATAATATATTACTATAAATATAATAATAATAATAGTAGTAATAATAACAATAATAGTAGTAATAATAATAATTAATCATATTTTATTTAATATAATAATATAATATGTATAATAATATAATAATAATAGTAATAATAATAGTAGTAATAATAATAATTAATTCATAAATCATTCATTCATAGTAGTAGTAATAATAATAGTAGTAGTAGTAGTAATCGTAGTAGTAATATAATAATAATAGTAGTAGTAATAATAGTATTAGTAGTAATAATAATAATAGTAGTAATAATAATAGTAGTAATAATAATAATTCATTCATTTTCTACCGCTTATATTTATAATTATGTCCTGTCATGTATCTTTCTTTCGATAAAATACTGTCAACGTGAGTATATTTCACACATTGTGATTAATCGTGATTAATTAATTTGAAAACTGTGATTTGATTAATTATTTTTTTTAAATAATTTGACTTTTGTGGAATGTGGAACCCGTTTATGTCGCCTCCCCTCACGTCAACATAAACGGACTAGCCAATAATCGCACATTTACTTATGATATGAATATGTGATTTTTATTTGCTGACACAGCATACTTTTATTTCGATTTTTGGTGTTTTCGTATGATATTTCATACAGCGGGCTAGCGTCATTAATGCATCCTAAAAGGTCTGACTCAAACCAAATACATTATTCCCATGAGAAATAATGTCAATCAAATTAATAAAACGGCGTCCATGTTGATTTAATAAGCTTTGCTTCTTCCTACTCCGATCACATGCGGCGGGGTGTTCGTTCTCACCTGAAGGCAAACCCGTAACAATCTTCACAGCAAAAATGGGCGTCACGCCCGGGTACTTAAGGAGTCTTGTGATCTGTCCCACATTGAATATGGACTTGTTTTTAGCCCGAGCTGGAGCGGATTCAAGCACACGTGACAAACATATAAATATATATATATATATAAATATGTAAAAAAAGATGAATAGAAGTTGACATTGTTTTTGAACAGACTCTCGTATCTCGTTGTAACTCAAGTGTGTCTTACACTCTGCGGCCTTTGGATCTTGAGCTTTGGTGGTTTCGGGGATAAAGATTAACACCAGCAACAGACTTAAAGCGCTGCCTGCCGCACCGGAACATGCGGCAAATCTCTCCCTGTGGAAATACCAAACAAAAACAATGGCGACTCGCCACAGCTAAAAACTTTCTTTGTTGTTGTTCAACGCCACTGTGACTGGCTAACCGGTGTTGACATGATGATGACGACAATTACAGTGGAAGCCGTCAGCATATTGAATGTAAAGGCGACTATAGGGATGTTATTTCATGTCTGGAAGGCTCTAACAATGTTTAAAAAACCATACTGAGAAGATTGCAAACAGGTATCAAATGAGACCAACTGTAGGCTAGGGGGATGTGTGTGATATGTAGTATTACTAGGTGTCAGTAATGTCACTTTGATGTCAGTAATATAATGATGAGAAAATAGCCACCGCAGGAAGTACTAATGCTAACATGTATGTAACATGTATGGCTTAGTATTTATGTCTTATTTTCTTTTATTACGTCTACTATAGTGGTTAATACAAGTGTAAAGGTGACTATAGGGGTGTTACTTCAAGTCTAGAGGGCTCTAATAATGTTAAGAAACCTATTTAGAAGCTTGTATTCAGGTATCAAATGAGACTGTAGGCTAGGAGTATATGTGTGGCATACTACACTGGTGACTAGATGTCAGTAATATGATGAGAAAATAGCCACCGCAGGAAGTACTCTGATAACTTGACTCCTACTGCTGACATGTACGGCTTATTTATGTCTTATTTTCCTTTTATTATGTCTACTTTCGTGGGTAATACAAGTGTAAATGTGACTATAGGGGTGCTAGTTCATGTCTGGAGAGCTCTAATAATGTTAAAGACCATATTTAGAAGGTCGTAAACAGATTTCCTATGCCCTAATTGTAAATAAGGAATCCAATTTGCATGCCAAAATAGACAGTTCTTCAAGTCTTTAAGTAAATCGACACCAGTATGGCAGACATGGGTAGTGAAACACTCACCCATAGTGTGTGACAAGATGTCCGCCTAAAGTGGAGCCAGCTATCATTCCAATACCAAAACACAGACCAAGTTTGGAAAGAGCATCCGCCCTTTTTTCCGATTCTGAAAGGTCTGCCACGACCATTTGAGAAGCTGCAGATAGAACAGGAAGAATAAGGAGTTATTCGTAATTATTAGTACAAGTAGTACTGTGGTTAGACGCCAAAATACATGGTAGTAGTAGTAGTAATAATAATAGTAATAGTAGTAGTAATAGTAATAATAGTAATAATTCATTCATTTTCTACCGATTATATTTATAATTATGTCCTGTTGTTTATCTTTCTTTCAATAAAATACTGTCAAAATGAGTATATTTCACACATTGTGATTAATCGTGATTAATTAATTAATTTGGAAATTGTGATTAATTAGATTAATTCCTTTTTTTTTATTAATTTGACAGCCCTAATTTTTTTAAAATGTGGAACCTGTTTATGTCGCCTCCCCTCACGTCAACATAAGCGGACTAGCCAACAATCGCACATTTACTTGTGACTTTGATTTTTATTTGCTGACACAGCATACTTTTATTCAGATTTTTGGTGTTTTCTTATGATATTTCATACAGCGGGCTAGCGTCATTAATGCTAAAATCCTAAAAGATCCGACTCAAACCAAAACGGATGCTAACCAAATACATTTTTTTCCCCATAAGAAATAACGTCAATCAAATGAATCAAACGGCGTCCATGTTGTGTCCCGTTGCCGCATGGTGTCTTTGGGAACACACGCATAAAAGAATCACGTCGTCAATGAAGGTAAAAGTAACCTTAAATGTTGATTTAGCACTTTCATCCGTCATTTCGAATTGTTTTTATGCATGTATGAGCTGGTGAGCTCATAGCTACGTAGCCGACTCAATGCTAGCTTACTAAGCTAGCATGAGCTGGCTTTGTTTTGTGATAAAAATTTAAAAAAAAAAAACACAGTTGTACTCACACGTTGAAGTAATAACACAAGCGTATTTTCTGTATACGCTAATGGTAAAATATCCATAAACAAAATTTGTGCGTAAATTCTCAACGTTAGCTGTAAAACCCGCTAACCGCAGAAGACGCTAACCGAGTCCCTGCTTGAGACACTTATAAATGCTTAAAGTCACTACTTGTAATTATTAGTACAAGTAGTACTGTGGTTAGACGCTTTTGTCAATCATTTATATGAAAAATTGATAGTATAATAACGAAACAAATGTGCAATACAGTAGATGCTGACCTGGTAAGACATGCATGAAGACTGTGGGGAGTTTTTGGACAAAAAGCATGGCGGGAGAGTCTGCCACGGCCAATAGAATGAAGAAAACTATGGTTGCGGCACAAGACAGCGACAATGCTGCTCGGGCCCCAAAAACATCTGCAAACCTGCAACACAAAACGTAAACATATCTTGAGTAGTGACATAAAATCAAATCTTAATGATGCTCGCCTGTACTTGCCTTCCAAATAAAGGACCCCCAAAGAGCTGGACCACACCCACCATGGTTTGCAAATAACCAAACCACAAGGTGTCAAATCCCAGTTTCTTTGCCAAATACTGTATGGGAAATAGTAAAAAATACAAACAGCATAAAGCATACAGTCATACTATTTTTAATCAGATTTTAATCAGATCTAGGAACCCTATATTACAATATTTGTGTAAAAAGTGAGTACTTCCGGGTCCTGTTTTGTGGTACGGTTATGGACTTATAAAATTTTGACTTTTTATTAGCTTACTGCAGTACAAGTAATATGACTCCGCTAACACTTACAAACGATTAAAAATGTTAATAATAATGAATTAATCAGGTTAAAATGTTTATTCTGCCCTGGGTCAAATGTATCTTAACGTTCGAGTCAAGAGACGGCTACTTCCGGATCTGCGTCTACTTCAGGGCACTCATGTAAAAACCGGCTTCATTCGCACACTTAGCAGAAATACTTACTGGCGTTACAGAGAACTGTAAGAACATCCACGTTATGTCCAAAGCCGCGATTAGATAAACGACATGGATCGTTTTGTTCTTCTTTAGCTGTGCCGCGGAGTTAGCTTGGACGCTAACCGAAGCGGTGCCGTCGCTGGTTTCAACTCTTCCCGTCATGTTTGCCTCGCCAAAAGTAAAGTGGGTCCCAGTGGTGCCGTATTGTCGTCGCCGATATCGGGGTGGGTCGAAAACGAGACGCAATCGACGAGAAGACGTTTGGTCTCCTGGAAAACGTTCTCCGACCCGCCAACTGTCGTTAGGTATTAGATGCGGACTTTGGAACTGGAAAACCGAGATGGAGGTCGCTATACGCCCGCAAGTGCAGAGCGTGTAACTATAAAATAATCAAAAAGTGTTATTTACTGCCCTAAAATGACAATAATAACACCCATAATATCTCACGTATTCATCAAACTGCAACACAGGAAATCAACAATCGCTGTTCTAGCAAGACGCATTCACTTACATTACCTGGCCACGTACATTTGTGTTTCTCCTTTTCTGTGTAATTTCGTTTCGCTACGATGCCATATTAATTTTGGAAAAACATCACAAACTTGAGTAGACATCTTTAAAAACTTATTAAAGTGTTGTATGTAATAAATGTGTGCCATTATCACAATTTTGTTACGCCGAACAACATGGTTAAAAAAAATCATGTTTCCTGAGCTCCATGTAAGTGTGCGTTGATTTCAAAGATAATGTAAGTCTAATATCTCACCCCAAGACCTATGTGGTCTGATTAGACAAAAATGTACCTTTTTGTAAGATGTGTGTCCCATTACATTATACCGACAGTAAAATATGGTGGTGGTAGTGTGATGCTCTGGGGCTGTTTTGCTGTTTCAGGACCAGGACCAGGAAGAACTATTAATTATTAAAAACCCACGCACGCACGGGGAGAACATGCAAACTCCACACAGAGATGACCGAGGGTGGAATTGAACCCTGGTCTCCTAGCTGTCAGGTCTGTGCGCTAACCACTCGACCACCATGCAGCCGTAAACTTTTATTTAGGTGATTTTTTTTCTTACATAGGTCAGGACTTGGGCTGCACGGCGGTCGTGTGGTTAGCACGCAGACCTCACAGGGTTGCGTCCAGGGTTCAATTCCTACCTATACTTAATACCTATGGACAATTTGGAGTCGCTAATTAACCTAGCGTGTTTTTGGAATGTGGGAGGAAACCGGAGTACCCGGAGAAAACCCACGCATGCACGGGGAGAACATGCAAACTCCACATAGAGATGGCCGAGGGTGGAATTGAACCCTGGTCTCCTAGCTGTGAGGTCTGCATGCTAACCACACGACTGCCGTGCAACCCAAATCTTGACCTATGTCAGAAAAAAATCACCTAAATAAAAGTTTACGGCTGCATGGCGAACGAGTGGTTAGCGCGCAGACCTCACAGCTAGGAGACCAGGGTTCAATTCCCCCATCTCTGTGAAAAATGTGAAATATGAGAAACAAAATATGGGAGTAAAGTCATAATTAACATTAGTTAACTAGTTAATGGGGCTGCACGGCGGACGTGTGGTTAGCGCGCAGACCTCACAGCTAGGAGACCCGGGTTCAATTCCACCCTCGGCCATCTCAGTGTGGAGTTTGCATGTTCTCCCCCCGTGCATGTGTGGGTTTTCTCCGGGTACTCCGGTTTCCTCCCACATTCCAAAAACATGCTAGGTTAATTAGCGACTCCATATTGTCCATAGCTATGAATGTGAGTGTGAATGGTTGTTTGTCTATATGTGCCCTGTGATTGGCTGGCCACCAGTCCAGGGTGTACCCCGCCTCTTGCCCGAAGACAGCTGGGATAGTCTGCAGCACCCAGTCGAAAAGAAATGAATGAATAAAAGTTTACTTCAAGTTATAAAATAACAACGTTATACTCCAATCCGCTAGGTGGCGATAATGCACCAAATTGCATGAAGCCTGCCGGAAAAGAAGCCAAAAGAAAGAAGCCTCCTGCGGGATGAATCAGTCATCACCAAGCCTTGGTCACCAACCAACCGTGGTATTAAATGTGGTTGGGTAATCTAGAAGGTCCATTGTCGTAGCTTTGTGGAATGTAGATATCTTTAAAGAATATTAGGTTGCGATGCAGATCCTCACTCCTCATGTGTATTGGGCCCAGCGTCATGGAGAGATTTTACTCCGTGTGGAATTAAGCGATACAAAGGTAAAGACTGTCTAATTCGTCGAGGAACCTTCTTAATTTCATCTTTTATTTGATCATATTCCTACTAAATGTGAAAAAAATCCAACATAGCGACATGTTGACCATAAAGTCCAAATTGCGATTCGAACGGTGGCCGATAAGGCCAAAGGAGTACTTTTGATTTCATTCTAAATGCTAATATTAGCCACGTAAATCGATATCTTACGTAACAGTCACTGTGATTGTGTGGTTTGATTGTGTTTTCCCCCGTTTGAACCTTTTTAACTTTGACTCAAATGACAATAATAACACCCCCCGATTTCTCACGTATTCATTAAACTGCAATACCGGAAATCAATCAATGTTCTAGCAAGACGCATTCACTTAACATGACCTGGCAACGTACATTTGTGTTTTTCCGTTTCTATTTAATTTCGTTTCGCTATGATGACATTAATTTTGGAAAAAAAAGTGTTGTATGTAAGAAATGTGCGACATTATAGTTGTTTGTTACGCCGAACAACATGAAAATGATCATTATTTCCTGAGCTCCATGTAAGTGTGCGTTGATTTCAAAGGTAATGCGAACGCATCATCATTACACAGCATCTGTTGGACCAGTGTTCCATAAATGATGCATGACTTTTTTAATGGAATTACCAGCTTGGGTTCGGGATCTCCAGTGGAAAAACCCGAAACGGGATGACAGCGGAACTTGATGCCGCACAATAACATCTCTGCTTTGTTAAAGACACAAATATATTTTGCTTTTGTCATCACAGTGAATGTTTTGTCTTTTATTAGAGTTCCAGCTGGGGTTAAATTTACAGTTATGGTCTTCTAAAGTGCACATTTTTTTTGTGTTTCAGAATCTTGAAATCAACCTACATGACAAAACAATGCAGTTCAGAGGTTTGTATATGAATATTTGCACCCTGCTTCAGTGACACACAGTGACAACATGAAAGCGATTGGATATTAAAGTCTTATATATTATTTTTCCACAGCACAGGGCCATGGAGCTAAAGGAGATAATGAATACAAGTTTAGTTTGGAGTTCTTGGAAGCCATCAGACCTGAGGTATTATCTGTTTATCTGTAACCATGGATCCATCTTGTTAGCGCTTAACATTGTCATTGCACAATAACACAGCAGCACAAAAGAAGATAAATAATAATAATAATAATAACTGCGTCTCGTTCAGATTGAACATAAGTCAACGCAGCGTCAGGTGGACATCAAAATCAAGAAGCAAGAGGAGCGCTGGTGGGACCGTCTGACGCTGCAGGAGAAGAAGCCTCTGTTTCTGGCCCCCGACTTTGACCGCTGGCTGGATGAGTCTGATGCCGAGATGGAACTTCAGGCCAAGGTAAAAATGCTCAAATTCCCAAACAACTGAAGTCTCCGGTTCCAGAAATATTGACATTTTGTGGCTTAATATTAATCAGTTTTTCATAAATATATTAATAAATTATGCTGTTTTGTGGTTGAATACGATCTATAAACATATCCTCTATAAAAAAAAACACATTTGTCAGTAATGTTACTGTAACGTTCAGGTTTTATTGCAAGTTTGAATTATCTCACAACAGGCACAAAATTATATTGGGTAATATGAGTGTACAGATTACTATAGGGGTGTTATTTCATGTCTAGAGGGCTCTAAGAATATTAAAAACCAGGTTGTTTTTGCTGTAAATATCACAGTCGGGTCTGGAACCAATTAACCACAGTAAACAAGGGATTACTATATTTTTTTAATGTATTTAATTTATTATATTATTATTATTATTATTTAATTATTATTATAAAGTATTATTAGTATTTTAAAAAAATTAAAAAATCCCAATGTTTTTTCAAGTTTTAAAAACTGTAGCTGGACATAGAAACCTTTGCATTTATTAATTTATGAAATGTGAATTAACTTGAATTTTACTGGGTAATATTAGTGTAAAGATTTCTATAGGGGTGTTATTTCATGTCTAGAGGGCTCTAAGAAAATTAAAAACCAGGTTGTTTTTGCTGTAAATGTCACAGTCGGGTCCGAAACCAATTAACCACAGTAAACAAGGGATTACTATAATTTTTTTTAATTTATTTTTATTATAATAATGTTTTTAATGATTAATATTTATTTATTATATTATTATTATTTCATTATTACTATAAAGTATTACTATTAGTATTTTTAAAAATAAAAAAAATTGGGTCTAGAACCAATTAACCACAGTAAACAAGGGACTACTATTATTTTTTATTATATTTTTTATTATTAATATTTATTTATTATATTATTATTTAATTATTATTATAAAGTATTACTATTAGTACTATTAAAAATAAAAAAAATCACAGTATGTTTTTTCGAGCCTTAAAAACTGTAGCTGGACATAGAAACCTTGGCATTTCTAATTGTAGACTAAAATGTTAATGAACTTTAATATATTAAAAAAAGGTATTTTGTCACACGTGATATTTTGTTTCCTTTCAGGAAGAAGAAAGGATAAACAAGATATGTGTGGAGTCAAGAGTTCGTAAAGACCGTGAGTCATGTTATGTAAAGCTCTACACCGGAAAACAAAGCGATTATCAAAGACGGCGCCTTCATCACTCACCTTTTTTTTTTTTTTTTTTTTTTCTTTATTCCACCCCCACAGACTACCTTGGACTGAAGAAAGGCTACTTATTCATGTACAACCTGGTACAGTTCCTAGGATTTTCTTGGATCTTTGTCAACATGACGGTCCGGCTCTTCATTCTTGGTCAAGGTTTGTAAGGCGGGCATGGCCTTTACTTCAAAGTGATACTACTATATTGGGTAATAGGAGTACACAGATGACTATAGGGGTGTTAGCTCATCTTAGAGGGCTCTAATAATGTTAAAAAGATTTTTTTAGAAATGTACTATGAACTTTGAAAATATTCTATTAATAAATAATCCGTGCTTACTCGGAACAGCACGGATTATTTATTAATAGAATATTTTCAAAGACAAAACACGACTATAGTCACATTTATACTTTTTTTTTTTTTTTTTATTAATTATTAGTTTTTTTTTATATACAACATATTGCGCAACTGCGGGGTCTTGAGACGCATGCTAACTCGCAAACCCGAGAGCTAGCGACCTAAACGGTAGCCTTCCAAGTTATTTTCTTTAAACTTAAATAACCAAAAACTTACCACTTCCACACGGATAGGGAGGATAACTATTAACAGTTATTTAACCTTTAACATGAACATGAATCAAACGTAATAATTTTTTCTGGGTACATGATACCATACGGCATCCATATCAAACTTGCGCGGGCCTCAAACATGCGGCCCGCGGGCCAAATGCGGCCCGCAGGACACTAGTTTGAGGCCCCTGTTTTAGATAGATGTTTGGGAAAGAGTACTGCAGGTTACCCAGCATAACTTGCGGTGTGTAAATGAGGGAATAATTTTCAGTGTATTGTTTCTGTGCAGTAGATAAGGTTGCTTCTTGCGTTTTAATGCACTTTTGAGTACAAAAATTGCACAAGGATATTAGTCAATTAATTTTTTATAGCTGTTTATTCTTCTCTTTCCGCTCCACAGATTCCTTCTATGACACCTTCCACACCACAGCTGATATGATGTATTTCTGTCAGATGCTGGCCGTGCTGGAAGTCATCAACCCCTTGCTAAGCTTGGTCAAGACCGGGGTTTTCCCGGCCATGATCCAGGTAAAGAAAGGAAAGTTTGCGTGTTCTTCCTGTTTGTAAATATCTTTATCCCCCGTCACAGCTGGCGGGGAGGAACGTCATTTTATTTGTCATCTTCGGCAGCCTGGAAGAGATGCAGAGCAAACCTGTCGTCTTCTTCGTGTTCTACCTGTGGAGCACCATTGAAGTGTTCAGGTTAGCTCACAGGCTCCTGCTAATAATAACAATGATGATGATGCATTCACTTGCTTGAGCGTGACTTCTTGGTGCCAGGTACCCTTTCTACATGCTGGCCTGCATGGGCACCGAGTGGAAGCTGTTGACGTGGCTCAGATACAGCCTCTGGATCCCTCTCTACCCGTTAGGGGTTCTTGCTGAAGGTTGGCACTTCCTCCTTGGTTGATTTCAGGAAATTTAAGTTCTTTAATGGAGGAAACTTGTTTTTTTTGTGTGTTTTTTTTTTTTTTCTCCAGCGGTGGCTGTGATCCAGTCCCTCCCCATCTTTGATGAGACCCACCTGTTGAGCCTCCCCCTGCCTGCCGTGCTGGGAGGCTCTTTAAGCTTCTCGTACACGCTGCAGATCTACCTGGTGATCATGTTCCTGGGTGAGGCATCACTGTGTTACATTTCTTCTAATACTCGGGCCGTGCTGGAGCCTATCCCGGCTGTCTTCAGTCGAGAGGCGGTGGCCAGCCAATCACAGGGCACATATAGACAAACAACCATTCACACTCACATTCATACCTATGGACAATTTGGAGTCGCTAATTAACCTAGCATGTTTTTGGAATGTGGGAGGAAACCGGAGTACCCGGAGAAAACCCACGCATGCACGGGGAGATCATGCAAACTCCACACAGAGATGGCCGAGAGTGGAATCGAACTTGGGTCTCCAAGCTTTGAGACCTGCGTGCTACCCACTCTTGCGGCAAAAATTAATTCATTTTCTACCATTTATCCTCACGAGGGTCGCCCTCGTGGGGGTGCTGGAGCCTATCCCAGCTGTCTTGGGGCGAGAGGCGGGGTACACCCTGGACTGGTGGCCAGCCAATCACAGGGCACATATAGACAAACAACCATTCACACTCACATTCATACCTATGGACAATTTGGAGTCGCTAATTAACCTAGCATGTTTTTGGAATGTGGGAGGAAACCGGAGTACCCGGAGAAAACCCACGTGGAAGTATTGAAGGAAGAAGTCTTGGTTCTGGTTCAAATCGTAGAGGAGACACTTTTTGAAATCATTCCAAACCACAGACAACATAAGCCAAACGCGTCACTGCGTTCATTCAGCTATAGAACCAACACGCCCAGGTATCATCCAGCCTGTTACCATAGCGATATGTGTATCTCCTGTTGTGGAATTTACTCAAAAAAAGGGTTGTTTATCCAGTGTGACACATTTTTCCCATTTGGGAATTGGAAGTATTGAAGGAAGAAGTCTTGGTTCTGGTTCAAATCGTAGAGGAGACACTTTTTGAAATCATTCCAAACCACAGACAACATTAGCCAAACGCGTCACTGCGTTCATTCAGCTATAGAACCAACACGCCCAGGTATCATCCAGCCTGTTACCGTAGCGATATGTGTATCTGTCGTGGAATTTACACTAAAAAAGGGTTTCTTATCTAGTGTGACACATTTTTCCCATTTGGGAATTGGAAGTATTGAAGGAAGAAGTCTTGGTTCTGGTTTTGGTTCTGGTTCAAATCGTAGAGGAGACACTTTTTGAAATCATTCCAAACCACAGACAACATTAGCCAAACGCGTCACTGCGTTCATTCAGCTATAGAACCAACACGCCCAGGTATCATCCAGCCTGTTACCGTAGCGATATGTGTATCTGTCGTGGAATTTACACTAAAAAAGGGTTTCTTATCTAGTGTGACACATTTTTCCCATTTGGGAATTGGAAGTATTGAAGGAAGAAGTCTTGGTTCTGGTTTTGGTTCTGGTTCAAATCGTAGAGGAGACACTTTTTGAAATCATTCCAAACCACAGACAACATTAGCTAAATGCGTCACTGCGTTCATTCAGCTATAGAACCAACACGCCCAGGTATCATCCAGCCTGTTTGGTACACAGAGAGTAGGAAAACATACACATTCCGGTAAAATGATGAAGTTTGTTTTTATTTATTGTGCTATTAATTGATTTATTAATTATCATGACAATCCTAATGTTGAGTAAATGCCGTGCCGTTCAAGTCGAGTTTTGTGTATGTGTTGCGTTCAATGACACACATCAACTAAATCACAACCGTGTCTTCCCCAGGACTCTTCATCAATTTCCGACATCTATACAAGCAGAGAAAGAGACGGTACCGGTCAAGCAAACGAAAAGTCCACTAATGAAACAGGAAGTCGCTCAACCTCTGAGAGTCCATGTGTTTCCTTTCCTTATTGCCTTTTCCTCCACGCACACACACACAACTTTTCCCGGATGTTTTTTACGTGGGACATGATGGCGTGATTTGAGTATCGAAAAACATCAATTTTGTTTATTTTGATTCAAACAATCCATCCATATACAGTACAAACCTTGTTATGCAAACATTCAGTATGAATCTTATTGGACTAGCATACTGTCGCTACTCGGCGCTAATGCGCTCCAAAACACACGAATCTCTTTGTTGTGTCCTGTTCGACAATTCCCGTACAGCTGAAAAGAGTTAAAGTGGACCTATTATGCTCATTTTCCGGCCTTTGTTTTGAGTTGTGGACTCCTGTAGAGCAGCTACACATAATAACCAGCACAGGTAACTTTCTAGTTCTTCCAGAATCTGCACCTATTCAGCTATTTTTTGGGGGAGGATTTCATTCTTTCCGCAAAAAATTGTCTGTTTTAATGAATTCCAACCAAGGCACGCTTCCGGCCACGCCCACTCCGCTGTGGTTGGTCACACTCACTAAGCACCACGTGCTTAGACGCGCTTTCGGTATCGTGCCGCTAGCTGCGAAACCTAGCGTTAACACATTTATAGGTCAGAAAAGTGGAAATAAAGCATAATAGGTCCCCTTTTAAGAACTTAGCTTATGAACATTTAATGTTTATGTTGATTTCACTCTTCCATATTTGTAATTTATTTAAGTATTATGACAAGGTATTGCACAGAGGGATATGCCCGGAATATTAATTCATACAGAGTGTCCCTAAAATCTGTACAGAATATACACATTATATATCCATTACAGAAAAACATTTTTAAAAGTTGTATTAAAGAATGAATACACGATAAATTAAATAATTAAATTATATATTATGCTGTTTAAATATTCATTTTATAACTAATTTATGCATTTTGTTTCTGTGTCCAAACTTTAGGGACACTCTGTATATTACCTGACCAAAAGAAGTCCCATTAAAATGATAATAAATTACGTAAAATGAAATGGTGCATTGTTCATGACAGTTTGATATGGATATGATTTAATATTTATTTTTTTCTAGCTATGCAAGGATGCGAAGGTTAATCTAATTTTTGTAATTAATTGTATCAACTTCAGATTTTTGCTTTTTTCACACAATTTTTGCTGTCTTTTTTTTTTAAGGATCCAAATATTTCAGTTTTTATCTGATGTGATCTAATTTTCCAAAATTTGTAACTAGATTTTGTTTTGGTTTTCATATTATTATGACTTTAAAAATTATATATTTTTTTCTTTTTCAGCTCTGCTACTGAAATGACATTGTTTCCTCATATTAGTGTTTTTTTTTTTTAAGGATCCAAATATTTCAGTTTTTATCTGATGTGACCTAATTTTTCAAAAATTTGTAACTAGATTTTGTTTTGGTTTTCATATTATTATGACTTTAAAAATTATATATTTTTTTCTTTTTCAGCTCTGTGCTACTGAAATGACATTGTTTCCTCATATTAGTGTATTTATGTAAAATTGCCTTTTTTTCCTCATTAGAATATGACCTTATTCTTGTAAAATTATATTCTTGTTTTTTTTTCTCTTGTATTTTTTTCACCTTTTAATATTTTGACTTTATTCAAAATTGCTGTTTTTTTCCCCATTTTTATTTTTTTTATTTATTTATTTTTTAAAATAACTTGTTAAATTATATTTTTAGGCTGCACCACAGGCAACAAGTGTCCCTCAGGCCACACTTTGGACACCCCTGGTGTCAGGTATGATGTAACTGCTTCTCACATCAGACATCCTGGAATATTCTAGAAAAATGCAATCATGTTTAAAAAAAAAAACAAAAAACATTCCAATTAAAAGTAAGCCCCACCTCTCAATGTCAACACGTACTGAATATGCAATATAATGTATAATGCAGATGTTGCTTTATTGATAAAGCGATATGTCTCCAAGGGAAGATGAGCATCTGCCAATCCTCTTTAGTAGCATTATGTTGAGCCTCGTGACATCCGGCGCGAGCCATTCCAGCTCCCCAAAAACAACAGTCAGCGACTCTCCTTGGGTGCTGTAGCCGGCAAGTGAAGCCCTCGGGCGGGGCGAGAGGAGCCGAGAGGAGCCGAGCAGCTGGCGGCACAGGTAAGACCGTTCCGCAGCCACTATATATATTTTTGACCGCTCTGTTTTTCAGAATGGGGATATATAGTTGTAGTTATTGTTTCGAGCATATATATAAAACCCGGAGTCGCGTTTTTTTTTATGTTATTGAAATTAGCATCTGTTTTTTTTGCTAGCTTATTAAGCCGTATTTGTATTAGTGGCACGTGCCTCTATAGGACTAATAAGCGATACATTGAATTGATATAAAACTGATAAATTCCATTTTTAAAAACTGTAGTCATAGTAACAGGTTTTGGTTTGCAGTTATGCACTAGAACAGATAGAAGGTAAGGGTGGGCGGATCAACAGGTCGATACCATGGTTAGTATCATATTTTCTTTCACAGACATCTTGGTTTGTGACAACAGGAGGGCTTTGGGGACAAAAAGTCCAAATGATTCTTGTTTTGCTTTTTAGTAATTTAGCTCAGACTATTGTGTGGACTAAAATGGAATGAGGGAATACTGCAGTTATATTGATACATTGTGTTATTATACAGTTATATGATCAAGAGTCGTGTGCTCGACCGATACATGAGTTTCATTGACTCATGGGTACTCGCCAAGTGTCTTTGACTCCCAGGTTTCACTGACTCACGGGTGCTTGACACATACTCGGGTTTCGTTGAGTCACAGGCACTCAACGGATACTTGCATTTCACAGACTCACGGGTACTCAACACAAGATTTGAGTTTCACTGAATCACGGGTGCTTGAGGAAGACTCGAGTTTCACAGAGTCACAGGTGCTTGAGGAAGACTCGAGTTTCACAGAGTCACAGGTGCTTGAGGAAGACTCGAGTTTCACTCACTCACAGGTGCTCAGCAAATACTCGAGTTTCACCGAATCATGGGTGCTTGAGGGAGACTCTAATTTCACAAAGTCACGGGTGCTTGAGGAAGACTCGAGTTTCACTGAGTCACGGGTGCTCAGCAAAGACTCGAGTCTCACCGAGTCACGGGTGCTTGAAGACTCGAGTCTCACCGAGTCACAGGTGCTTGAGGAAGACTCGAGTTTCACCGAGTCACGGGTGCTTGAGGAACACTCGAGTTTCACCGAGTCACGGGTGCTCAGCAAAGACTTGAGTCTCACCGAGTCACGGGTGCTCAGCAAAGACTCGAGTCTCACCGAGTCACGGGTGCTCGAGGAAGACTCGAGTCTCACAGTCACGGGTGCTCGAAGAAGACTCGAGTCTCACAGAGTCACGGGTGCTCAGCAAAGACTTGAGTTTCACCGAATCACGGATGCTCAAAGAAGACTCGAGTTTCACTGAATCACGGGTGCTCAGCAAATACTCGAGTTTTACTGAATCACAAGTGCTTGAGGAAGACTCAAATTTCGAATTGCTCAGCAAAGACTCGAGTTTCACTGAATCACTGGTGCTCGAAGAAGACTCGAGTTTCACAGAGTCACTGGTGCTTGAGGAAGACTCGAGTCTCAGAGTCACGGGTGCTTGAGGAAGACTCGAGTTTCACCGAATCACGGATGCTCGAAGAAGACTCGAGTTTCACTGAATCACGGGTGCTCAGCAAATACTCGAGTTTTACTGAATCACGAGTGCTTGAGGAAGGCTCGAATTTCACCGAGTCACGGGTGCTTGAAGACTCGAGTCTCACCGAGTCACAGGTGCTTGAGGAAGACTCGAGTTTCACTCACTCACAGGTGCTCAGCAAATACTCGAGTTTCACCGAATCACGGGTGCTTGAGGGAGACTCTAATTTCACAAAGTCACGGGTGCTTGAGGAAGACTCGAGTTTCACTGAGTCACGGGTGCTCAGCAAAGACTCGAGTCTCACCGAGTCACGGGTGCTTGAAGACTCGAGTCTCACCGAGTCACAGGTGCTTGAGGAAGACTCGAGTCTCACCGAGTCACAGGTGCTTGAGGAAGACTCGAGTTTCACCGAGTCACGGGTGCTTGAGGAACACTCGAGTTTCACCGAGTCACGGGTGCTCAGCAAAGACTTGAGTCTCACCGAGTCACGGGTGCTCAGCAAAGACTCGAGTCTCACCGAGTCACGGGTGCTCGAGGAAGACTCGAGTCTCACAGTCACGGGTGCTCGAAGAAGACTCGAGTCTCACAGAGTCACGGGTGCTCAGCAAAGACTTGAGTTTCACCGAATCACGGATGCTCAAAGAAGACTCGAGTTTCACTGAATCACGGGTGCTCAGCAAATACTCGAGTTTTACTGAATCACAAGTGCTTGAGGAAGACTCAAATTTCGAATTGCTCAGCAAAGACTCGAGTTTCACTGAATCACTGGTGCTCGAAGAAGACTCGAGTTTCACAGAGTCACTGGTGCTTGAGGAAGACTCGAGTCTCACCGAGTCACGGATGCTCGAAGACTCGAGTTTCACTGAATCACGGGTGCTCAGCAAATACTCGAGTTTTACTGAATCACGAGTGCTTGAGGGAGGCTCGAATTTCACAGAGTCACGGGTGCTTGAGGAAGACTCAAATTTCGAATTGCTCAGCAAAGACTCGATTTTCACGGAATCACGGGTGCTCGAAGAAGACTCGAGTTTCACCGAGTCACTGGTGCTTGAGGAAGACTGGAGTCTCACCGAGTCACGGGTGCTTGAGGAAGACTGGAGTTTCACCGAATCACGGATGCTCGAAGAAGACTCGAGTTTCACTGAATCACGGGTGCTCAGCAAATACTCGAGTTTCACTGAATCACTGGTGCTCGAAGAAGACTCGAGTTTCACCGAGTCACGGGTGCTTGAGGAAGACTCGAGTTTCACCGAGTCACGGGTGCTTGAGGAAGACTCGAGTTTCACCGAGTCACGGGTGCTTGAGGAAGACTCGAGTTTCACCGAGTCACGGGTGCTCAGCAAAGACTTGAGTTTAACAGACTCATGGGTGCTCAGCAAAGACTTGAGTTTCACTGAATCACGGGTGCTCGAGGAAGACTCGAGTTTCACATTTTCTATTTTGTTATGTTTTGCCACAGGTCGCTTCAGGATGAAAGACATTGGACGCGCTGATGCGTGTCTTCTCACCAAATAGCGGCAAACAGCAATGTATTGGACATAACTTCCTGTTTGCATCATGAGGACGATAAACATTCGCCCTCCTCAGAGGAGACTCAGGCGCAGTCGCGTCCTCTTCTTCATCTCAGGTATGCTCTTGTGCTTCTTCTACTCGCTGATGCTAAGAGCCAGGCTGTCGCAGCGCTCCACCCAAGACGGCGGCCATGACGGCGTCTTACAGGTCAAGACCCGTGAGGTAATTGCACCCAATGTGACACAGGAAGAGGCGGAGTCATCCCGAAGCACCCAATCCTCCGTAGTTATCATTGTCAACAGGACGGACATGGAACAGTGCATCTACGTCGAACCACAACCTCCTCCGACCACCGCACCCCCGCCACTTCCTCCGCTCCGGCCACCTCACAGGAAGGGCGAATACCCAGAAGACATCTTCTCAGTGGAGCAGCGGCGCCAAGGCTGGGTGGTCCTGCACGCCTTCGGAATGATTTACATGTTTGTAGCCCTCGCCATCGTGTGCGATGAGTTCTTCGTTCCGGCCTTGGAGGTCATCACCAACAAGCTGGACATCTCCGACGACGTGGCCGGCGCCACTTTCATGGCTTCCGGCGGCTCGGCTCCGGAGCTCTTCACCTCCCTCATTGGCGTCTTTGTCTCCCACAGCAACGTAGGCATCGGCACCATCATAGGCTCGGCCGTCTTCAACATCCTCTTCGTGATAGGCATGTGCGCCATCTTCTCCCGCGAGGTGCTGCACCTGACGTGGTGGCCGCTCTTCCGGGACGTGTCCTTCTACATCCTGGACCTCGTCATGCTCATCGTCTTCTTCCTGGACAACATGATCCTGTGGTGGGAGAGCCTCATGCTGGTGCTGGGCTACGTCGGCTACGTGTGCTTCATGAAGTTCAACGGTCCCATCGAGCAGGTGGTGAAGACGCAGCTCAACAAGCACATGAGCATCGTCCAAGCGTGGACCACCCAGGAGCCTGAGAAGGTCAGTCAGGCGGGGAACCGGCGTTTTTTGGAACATGAAAACGTTTGTGACAAAGACAAAGAAGTAAATAATCCAAAAAAGACAAACCTACCTTTTCAGCAACACCTCATTGATACGGTGTACTCACATTATTATCCAATATATTATCGCTACATTCATGAAAAAATAATAGAATAATATAATATATTATTATAGTAATATAGTAATATTGTTTACTGGCAATAATTAGCAAGACAATTATCATCCAACAAAAAATGTATCACATTTTTTTAAGTAAAAAAAATGTGATACATTATGTGATTTTTTTAAGTAAAAAAAATGTGATACAAAAAATGTGATACATTGTTTGCCAAAAATTGCCAAAAATGTATCACATTTTTTTTTAAGTAAAAAAAACCCATATTTGAATTTTTTTTGTAAGTAAAAAAAATGTGATACATTTTTGGCAATTTTTAACAAACAAGCTGAATTTTCACATTTTTTTAAAGTAAAAAAAAACTGATACATTTTTGGCAATAAAAAAATGTGATACATTTTTGGCAATTTTTGACAAACAAGCGGAATTTTCAAATTTTTTTAAAGTAAAAAAAAGTGATACATTTTTGGCAATTTTTGGCAAACAAGCTGAATTTTCACATTTTTTTAAAGTTAAAAAAATGTGATACATTTTTGGCAATTTTTGGCAAACAAGCTGAATTTTCACATTTTATTAAAGTAAAAAAAATGTCATACATTTTTGGCAAACAAGCTGAATTTTCAAATTTTTTTAAAGTAAAAAAATGCGATACATTTTTGGCAATTTTTGGCAAACAAGCTGAATTTTCACATTTTTTTAAAGTTAAAAAAAATTGATACATTTTTGGCAATTTTTGGCAAACAAGCTGAATTTTCACATTTTTTTAAAGTAAAAAAAAATGTCATACATTTTTGGCAAACAAGCTGAATTTTCAAATTTTTTTAAAGTAAAAAAATGCGATACATTTTTGGCAATTTTTGGCAAACAAGCTGAATTTTCAAATTTTTTTAAAGTAAAAAAAAATTTGAAAATTCAGCTTGTTTAATATATATTTTTTCAAATAAAAAAAATCCAATTTTAAATAACTCCTCATTTATCGCAGTTAATTAATTCCAGTAAACTTCCACAAAGTTATTAATAATTTCAATAGTTTTGTAGTCATTCCTTATTTATAAATGTAATATTCTTGTAGTAAGAGCATGGAAAAACATCTTAACAAATTTCAATTAAAAAAAACAACATAATTAGAGCCCTCCAGACATGATATAACACCCCTATAGTCACCTTTACACTTGTACTTGTTTAATATTATTATTATTATCATTATTGTTTTATCTTTATTATGACCATCATTATAATCACCACTAATATTACCATTTCCATCATTATAGTTAACAATTTTTGGATTTTTTTTTTTTTAAATGATTTAATTTTCCAGACTTGATTGCTTTGTTCTGCACACAGCTCCAACTAAGTCCTGTCCCCATCCTGCAGTGTGATCAGGTGATGGCCAGTGTTTGTGTGTGAAGGCCTTTGATGCTGAGTAGAAAAGGACTCCAGGTGTTGTAACAGTGACCAAGCCATGCAAACAAAAATCCCAGCATTGGATTCCCGATCCCAAATGATGAATATGTCTGGATCGGATGTGTTTGTGTTGTAGCACATACTAGAGAATACGTTGAGTCATTTATATTCAAAGCGGTGCTTCTGTATTTGAAGTGTCCACCAGAAGATTCTGCACTTGAAGCCTGAAGGACATTCATGGATTTGCATGCGCTTCCTGAGTGAAGTAGGCGGAGCTTTATTGCAATGCAATTTATAGCTCACTTCCTGTTACTAAAGACAAGACAATATATGACATTGACGATGTCAACCATGGTTCTTTGGGTGGTAGCACCTTGGTTAGCGTCCTATGGAGTGGCAGAGGCCCCACCAGGGTGTCCCACCAGGGTGTCCCTGAACGTGAACTAGACCAGGGCTGTCCTATCTAGTCTGGCTGATGTGTGCGAATGTGTGAAAATGCCAACTAACGGCAGCGTGTCGCCATACTGACAGGAGAATCAACCAACCACGCCTCCACCTCGCCCTGCCGCCATCGCTGTGACAAACGAGGATAAATCCAAAGCACAGTCAGATCCACCTCAGAGCCCGGCAGCGAGCAAGGCACCAGATCGACAAGAGGAGAAGGACAGAAAACTCAGGGTACAAATATTTACTCATTTAATATGTGTATTTATTGCTTGTGCGGTATATCCTCATCATATCAGGAAGCCATTAAAGCAGGGGTCTCAAACTCAATTTACTTGGGGGCCACTGGAGCTAGGGTCTGGGTGAGTCTGGGCCGCATCAGGTTTTCAAAAAAAAAACAAAAAACGCATTTATTAAACACAAAAAAATTAAAAAAAAACTTTGCTTTGGTTCCAATTTTCTACAATAAAAGCTCTGATAAAACATTCCACTGTTCTCAAATATCTTACTTTTTATTTTTCTGCACAAAATAAGATGAAAAATAAATAAATAAATCAAGAATAAAGAAAATCAATCAATCAGTAATAAATAAATATAATAATAAAACGGCAAATAATAAAAACTTAAGAAAGCACATATAGTTGGTGGGTAGACAAATGATTTTTTTCATATTAAAATGAACAAAGCATTATTAGAGCCCTGTAGACATGACAAAACACGACTATAGTCACATTTATACTCTTTTTATTTACAACATATTGCGCAACTGCAGGGTCTTGAGACACATGCTAACTCGCAAACTAGAGAGCTAGCGACCTAAACGGTAGCCTTCGAGTTATTTCCTTTCAACTTAAATAGCCAAAAAACTTACCACTTCCACACGGATAGGGAGGATAACTATTAAGTTATTTATAACCTTTAACATGAACATTAATCAAACGTAATAATTTTTTCTGGGTTATAATATAAGTTAGAATATCATAGGAATAAAGTCACAATATAATCAGAATACAGTCGTTTGAGAACAATGTTGAAATATATAAATAAATAAAATTTTATAATCGGGCTGCACGGCGGTTGAGTGGTTAGCACGCAGAATTATGAAAAATATATATAATAATAATAAAAATAATATATAATAATATATATAATACAAATATATAATAATATACATATATAATATATATATAATAATAATAAAAAAATTAAAAAAAATTCAGTAAAAATTACAGCAGTAATTGATAGTAATACATACAAAGCTGAGATTCAGTTTTTTCCTGAAATATATTTAAAACTCAACATTATGAGGTTGAGTTGCACTTCCCGGCGATTAATCACTATGATTTTTTATTATTTTTTTGTTGTATATTATGTGCAGGTGCGTCCTGTTCTGCAGCGGGGCGGGAGCTCTGCCTCGCTCCACAACACATCCCTGAGGAGCACCATCTTCCAGCTCATGATCCATACGCTGGACCCTCTGGGGGAAGGTAAAGTAGTAATTTATTTGTCAATATTTCCTTTTGTTAGAATCAAAAAATCCTGCAAGTACTTCATTTTTTTTTTTCAACACAGGAAAATCATCTTGTTATATTAAAAAAAGAAAAATCAACTGTGTTCAGTCACTGTACAAAACAGCTATTAATACAGTAATAACATATTTACTTATACTTATTTAGATTTATTGACCATGAAAACCTAGCATTAGCAATTGGATTCATAATGATAACAAAATTAGTTCAATAGTTATTCACAAAAATCCTATTTCCCGTAATGGCGTTTTACTTCTGGATGTAATTGATAGCTTTTGACGATACAACAATATACAAATATTATTATACAAATATTCATTCATTTTCTACCGCTTTTCACAAATGCAGAAAATGGTCCTATCTCATAATGTTAAATAATCTTTAAAAAAAAATTCCTGGATTCGGACGGTGATCCGGATCACCCCCAAAATTTAATCAGCTCTTCCATATCTAATTTTTGACTATTACTGAATTTTTTTTAATATATAAGTTAAATATATTTCAGGAAAAAACAGAATCTCAGCTTTGTATGGGTGAAAAAGTCTATTATTACTATCAACTAACTGTCACTTTTTATGCTTTTTCCCCTAATTTTTGCTGCTGTAATTTTTACCGAATTTTTTATTATTCATATAATTTTTTCATAATTTTTATTTACATTTTATTTATTTAATTTTTATGTTTATATATATTTTTTTATTTTTTAATTTCATTCAAATATTATTATTTATAGCTTCATTTGTTGTCTATGGTGAAAATTTCAAAAGTTCTATTTTTTTTCATTGTCGGGATTAGATTATCCAGAATTATTCCGTTATCTGGATCTGTTTTGGAATGTTTCTGTTGGAAAAATGTCCTGTTTTTTTTAAATTTTTTTTGCAAGTGCTCCAAACATTTTTTTTGTGGAGTTATATGCACAAATGTAGAAAATGGTCCTATTTCACAATGTTAAATAATCTTTAAAAAAAATTCCTGGATTCGGACGGTGATCCGGATCACCCCCAAAATTTAATCAGCTCTTCCATATCTCATTTTTGACTATTACTGAATTTTTTTAAATATATAAGTTAAATATATTTCAGGAAAAAACAGAATCTCAGCTTTGCATGGGTGAAAAAGTCTATTATTACTATCAACTAACTGTCACTTTTTATGCTTTTTCCCCTAATTTTTGCTGCTGTAATTTTTACCGAAGTTTTTATTATTCATGTAATTTTTTTCATAATTTTTATTTACATTTTATTTATTTAATTTTTATGTGTATATATTTTTTAATTTTTTAATTTCATTCAAATATTATTATTTATAGCTTCATTTGTTGTCTATGATGAAAATTTCAAAAGTTCTTTTTTTTTTTTCATTGTCGGGATTAGATTATCCAGAATGTTTTGGAATGTTTCTGTTGGAAAAATGTCCTGTTTTTTGTTTTTTTTTTTTTTGCAAGTGCTCCAAACATTTTTTTTGTGGAGTTATATTCACAAATGTAGAAAATGGTCCTATTTCAAAATGTTAAATAATCTTTAAAAGAATTTCCTGGATTCAGACGGTGATCCGGATCACCCCCAAAATTTAATCAGCTCTTCCATATCTCATTTTTGACTATTACTGAATTTTTTTAAAATAAAAATCCATTCAGAACTTTTCAGGTTTTGAACACAAACTAAAAAAAAAACAAACAAAAACATAACAATAATGAGACACATTGTGGCTTCTTTAATGCATTAGTTCTTTTAACAGTAGCGGAATTTCTTCCCATTAATTATGGACTTTTAATGAATTATTCAATTAAATACACGTTGCAACCAAATGGAAATTGCCAGTCCATCTCAGCTCCATGAGGCCCCAACGACCTTGAGCTTGTCTTTGAAGTGGAGGGACCGCGGGCTCGTCACTCTGGCAGCACTCAATCACAGCTGATCCCTAATCAGCTTTCCCATGCGGGCTCATACAAGCTGGATAAAAGCCAGCATGTTAGCGCGCCAAGCTCTTTATCGCTATGGAAATAGCAGAGCACACCTGGGCTTTAAACCATCACCCAGGCAACTTGCATCATCAGCATCTTTTGCATCCGACGGCAAAGCCAAGGAGACTTTACCTTGTTTGGATGGAGACATTTGATACATATTCCATACAATAATATGCTTTTATTTTGAAGCTTACTTTGCACTGAACATGGAAGACAATTGTGTGTTTAATGAGCAATTAATTTTATTTATTAAAATTGAAAAATATACAAACTTTTTCAGTGCTTTGGTTACGATTTTCTACAATAAAAGCTCTGATAAAACATTCCACTGTTCTCAAATATCTTAATTTTTATTTTTCTGCACAAAATAAGATGACAAATAAATAAATAAATCAAGAATAAAGAAAATCAATCAGTAATAAATAAATATAATAATAATAATAATAAAAGGGCAAATAATAAAAACTTAAGAAACCACATATAGTTGGTGGGTAGAACAAAGCATTATTAGAGCCCTGTAGACATGACAAAACACGACTATAGTCACATTTATACTCTTTTTTTTTTAATTTACAACATATTGCGCAACAGCAGGGTCTCGAGACACATGCTAACTCGCAAACTAGAGAGCTAGCGACCTAAACGGTAGCCTCCAAGTTATTTCCTTTAAACTTAAATAGCCAAAAACTTACCACTTCCACACGGATAGGGAGGATAACTATTAACAGTTATTTAACCTTTAACATGAACATGAATCAAACGTAATATTTTTTTTCTGGGTACATGATACCATACAGCATCCATATCAAACATTAAACTTTCATATCAAGGCGGGGGATTCAAACTAGTGTCCTGCGGGCCACATTTGGCCCGCAGGACAACATGGAATAATGCATAATAAATATTTTATACTTGCAATAACGAACCATATTTTCCTGACAGTAGGTCAATATATTTGAAGAAAACATCCACATTGAAATAGAGTGACATTTAATAATATGTAATAATAATAATAATTATTATTATTTTTAAACTCATGACAAAGATGCGTATTTTCCCACTTTGGTGTAAAAATTAGTAGTATTAAGTATTATAATAGTGTTAGTATTAAGTCTGCAATCAGAGTTGTCTGTGTTCTTGCATCACATTTGGAGTAATGAGGTCCTTCAGATGCCTGAGATGTTGAGCAAAGTGGTTGTGAAGGCAACCTGAAGGGGACTAGACGGGTCTGAACACTGTGCGTTTGCTCTTTGTCTTTGTTTCAGATCACGACCACAGGGCCAAATCGGAGCCGTCTGCAGGAAGTGTGGAGCAGTCTACGTCCAAGCCTTCGGCCGAGGAGATCAAGAACACGGACAACCACCATGATGGCTCAAAGGTGCGCATCGGTCACTTGTTTTTGTTCAGGTTCACGTTTGCCACTAACCATGTAGGACAGGGGTCTCAAACTCACGGCCCGCAGGCCTTGATATGAAAGTTGAATTTGTTTTTTGATTTGCGTTTTTGATTTTTTCCATCTTATTTTGTGTCGAAAAATAAAAATATTTTTATTTAAAAATTTTAAAATTAACATTAAACATTTATTTAATAATTTAATAATAAATAAAAATTAGTTTCATTTGTTTCATTTGTTTTTTGATTTGCTTATTTATTTTTCCATCTTATTTTGTGTCGAAAAATAAAAATTAACATTAAACATTTATTTAATAATTTAATAATAAATAAAAATTAATTTGTTAATTTGTTTAATTTGTTTTTTAATTTGCTTATTTATTTTTCCATCTTATTTTGTGTAAAAAATTAACATTAAACATTTATTTAATAATTTAATAATAAATAAAAATTAATTTGTTAATTTGTTTAATTTGTTTTTTGATTTGCTTATTTATTTTTTCCATCTTATTTTGTGTCGGAAAATAAAAATTAACATTAAACATTTATTTAATAATTTAATAAATAAAAAATAATGTAATTTGTTTCACTTGTTTTTTGATTTGCTTATTTATTTTTCCATCTTATTTTGTGTCAAAAAATAAAAATTAACATTAAGCATTTATTTATAATTTAATAATAAATAAAAATTAATTTGTTTCACTTGTTTCATTTGTTTTTTTGATTTGCTTATTTATTTTTCCATCTTATTTTGTGCTGGGAAAAAAAATACATTAAACATTTATTTAATAATTTAATAATAAATAAAAATAAATTTATAATAATTTATTATAATTTAATGTTTTATCAGAGCTTTTGCAAAGAACCAAAGCACTGAAAAAGTGGAGGGTATAGCAGAAGCATTGAAGACTATTATATTGTATATATATTTATTAATATTTAATATAATATTTTTTATAATATTTGTATTATATATAAAATATGGTAAATTTTGATTTTGCTCAGGAGAGCTCGGGTGGCGAGGAGAGCGGCGACGGCAGCGACGGCAGCGAAAGTGAGGATGACGATGCGGAGGAAGAGGAGGAAGAGGAGGAAGAGGAGAATGAGCCCTTGTCTTTAGATTGGCCGGGAACCAGACGCAAGCAGGCCACGTACCTCTTCCTGTTACCCATCGTGTTCCCCTTGTGGCTCACGCTGCCCGACGTCCGCAACCCGGTGTGTATACCAACGTTTGTACCAAAGTCCGCTATGTCCATCGCATGAATGTCTCTATTATTATTATTATTATTATTGTTAGTAATGTAGTAATGTAGTCTACATATAATATAATACAGGGAATGTTTTCACGTCATGAACTCCATTAGAGAAATGGGGGTTTTATAAACTATTATTTCATGATTCATTAGAAAATATACACATTCATGGAACATTTTTAATATGTGGCCTTCATTTCGGCTGCATCGTCTTTTACATATTTTACATATTTTACATCTGCTGTAAGCAGACTGATTTTTCAAGGCACACAGATTATTGGACATGGACTTGTTTTGGAGACAAGCGGCCTTTAGCCAAAAGTAGATAATCATAATGTGTATCTTAGCAGAAACAACATATGAATAATGCATAATAAATATTTAATACTTGCAATAACGAACCATATTTTCCCAACAGTAGGTCAATGTATTTTTAAGAAAAAATCCACATCGAAATAGTGACATTTAATAATGTATAATATAATAATAATTATTAATAAAAAATAATAATTAAAAATAAAACAAAAATAATAATAATTATATAATTTAATAATGGTATTATATATGATTAGTATTGTTTTATTATTAATTTGAATAACCAATTTAAATAATAATAATAATAAAATAATAATAAAAAAGAATTATTAATAATAATTATTATATAATTTAATAATAAATAATATATAAAATATATTTTATTATATAATAATTATTATTTCATACTGATTATGAAACCAGTATAAACCAATTATTATTTCATACAAAGCTAAAATTTACAGTTCTCATTTTCACAGGAAACCGATGTAACTTTTTTCCAATGCAATAATACTAATTATTATTATATAATTTAATAATATAATAATAAATAATATATAAAATAATATAATTTAATAATAAATAATATACAAAATAATATAATACTTTAATATATAATTATTATTTCATACTGGTTATGAAACCAGTATAAACCAATTATTATTTCATACAAAGCTAAAATTTACAGTTCACATTTTCACAGAAAACGATTTAACTTTTTTTCCAATGTAATAATACTAATTATTATATAATTTAATATAATAATAATAATATATAATATAACATAATAATGATTATTTAATTATTATTTCCATTTCAGTAAACTGGCACGTTGAACTCCCCCCGATTTCCGAGTCCTTGACGTATCACAAGAAGCTCTGAAGTACTTTGTCAGCCTGTGAAAACTTTTTTTTTGTATTCCCCAGACATCCAAGAAGTACTTTGCCCTCACGTTTATCGGCTCAATCCTGTGGATTGCAGTTTTCTCCTATCTGATGGTGTGGTGGGCTCATCAGGTCAGATTTCACAGACGTATTCCCAGTATGGACCACAGGTGGGGCCTCGGGGGGGGGGGGGGGTCATCATTTTCATGACTTTGGACTTGACTTGACGATATCATCAATGACCCGGGGACTTGACTTGGACTTTAGTCTGATGAAAATATTTCAGATTTTCAGTGAATGTGTTGAGTAAAACACGTCTCAATATTGGACTAATTATTGGACATTCGGACCATATTTTCCCACATTATTCTACCTCATTGAACGCATCTATTAAGTTAGCGACTTGCCATATTTATTCATTCATTCATTTGGGGGGTGCTGAAGCCTATCCCAGCCAATCACAGGGCACAGGGGACAAACAACCATTCACACTCACATTCATACCTATGGACAATTTGGAGTCGCTAATTAACCTAGCATGTTTTTGGAATGTGGGAGAAAAACGGAGTACCCGGAGAAAACTCACAAATGCTCTGGGATAACACAGAAATGGCAGAGGAATTGGAATTGAACTCGGGTCTCCCAGCTGTGAGGCCTGCACGCTAACCACTCATATTGTACACTTTATTTAGGGGACACTGAACATGTTTTAACATGTAAGAATTTCAAGCATCAGATTTTGGACTTGACTTGACTGAAGACTTGCATAAGATGAATGACTTAAGCCGCATATGGACTTAATGAGTCGCCCATCCACGCTGACTTTTTCAACAGGTGGGTGAGACCATAGGTATCTCGGAGGAAATCATGGGTCTCACCATCCTGGCGGCCGGGACGTCCATCCCTGACCTCATCACCAGCGTCATTGTGGCCCGCAAGGGCCTGGGGGACATGGCGGTGTCCAGCTCGGTGGGGAGTAACATCTTCGACATCACAGTCGGGTGAGTACCAACACAGCAACACCAGTTGGACCACCATTTTGTGTAGAAATGAAGTCAAATACAAATAGAAGGCATTCGGAAAACGCAGTCAAAACCGTTATGTTGTATTCCTCTCTTATTATGGCTACTATATTGGCTAATATGAGTGTAAAGGCGCTAATCACGTTAAAAATCTTAATATGACTTTCCGTAACCTTATTTTCCAAACATGACCACTTGATTTGTTAATGTTTTCTCATAATATTACAACTAAAAAGTGTTTTATTTCAACTTTATGCTACTAAAAAATACATGATTTTTCCTCATAATATTAGCTTATTTTCTACGTTGTGGAATACAACCTTTTTCTCTTAATATTTTTTACTTTATTCTTGTAAAATTACAGATATACAAGCAAGTTGAAAAATCTGAAAAAAAAAAACGACATACTAACCCCTTACGTTTTTTTTCAAAAATCACAACATTCAAACACTGGCATTTTATGCCGTTTTTGGGTGCTTCCAGGCCCCTGTTGAGTGTGTGTGAGGTTTCCCGTGTTTTTTTGACCAGAAAAGTGCATTAAAAGCAAGTTGAAAAATCTGAAAAAAAAAACCGACATACTAACCCCTTACGTTTTTTTTCAAAAATCACAACATTCAAACACTGGCATTTTATGCCGTTTTTGGAGACTTCTGGGGCCCCTGTTGAGCGTGTGTGAGGTTTCTTCTGTTTTTTTGACCAGAAAAGTGCATTAAAAGCAAGTTGAAAAATCTGAAAAAAAACGACATACTAACCCCTTACGTTTTTTTTCAAAAATCACAAAATTCAAAGACTGGCATTTTATGCCGTTTTTGGGTGCTCCTGGGGCCCCTGTTGCGCGTGTGTGACGTTTGCCGTGTTTTTTTGACCAGAAAAGTGCATTAAAAGCAAGTTGAAAAATCTGAAAAAAAACGACATACTAACCCCTTACGTTTTTTTTCAAAAATCACAACATTCAAACACTGGCATTTTATGCCGTTTTTGGGTGCTCCTGGGGCCCCTGTTGAGTGTGTGTGAGGTTTCAACTTTATTTTTGACCAGAAAAGTGCATTAAAAGCAAGTTGAAAAATCTGAAAAAAAACGACATACGTTACGTTTTTTTTCAAAAATCAACACCCTCAAAGATTGGCATTTTATGCCATTTTTGGGTGCTTCCAGGCCCCTGTTGAGTGTGTGTGACGTTTCCCGTGTTTTTTTGACCAGAAAAGTGCATTAAAAGCAAGTTGAAAAATCTGAAAAAAAACGACATACTAACCCCTTACGTTTTTTTTCAAAAATCAACGCCCTCAAACTCTGGCATTTTATGCCGCTTTTGGGTACTTCTCGGGCCCCTGGTGAGTGTGTGAGAGGTTTCCCCAGTTTTTTGACCAGAAAAGTGCATTTTCAGCAAGTTGAAAAAATGAAAAAAAACGACATACTAACCCCTTATGTTTTTTTTCAAAAATCAGAAAATTCAAACACTGGCGTTTTATGCCGTTTTTGGGTGCTTCTCGGGCCCCTGTTGAGTGTGTGTGACGTTTCCCGTGTTTTTTTGACCAGAAAAGTGCATTAAAAGCAAGTTGAAAAATCTGAAAAAAACGACAAACTAACCCCTTACGTTTTTTTTCAAAAATCACAACATTCAAACACTGGCATTTTATGCCATTTTTGGGTGCTCCTGGGGCCCCTGTTGAGTGTGTGTGAGGTTTCAACTTTATTTTTGACCAGAAAAGTGCATTAAAAGCAAGTTGAAAAATCTGAAAAAAACGACATACTAACCCCTTACGTTTTTTTTCAAAAATCAACACCCTCAAAGATTGGCATTTTATGCCATTTTTGGGTGCTTCTCGGGCCCCTGGTGAGTGTGTGTGACGTTTCCCGTGTTTTTTTGACCAGAAAAGTGCATTAAAAGCAAGTCGAAAAATCTGAAAAAAAACGACATACTAACCCCTTACGTTTTTTTTCAAAAATCAACACCCTCAAAGATTGGCATTTTATGCCGTTTTTGGGTGCTTCTCAGGCCCCTGTTGAGTGTGTGTGACGTTTCCCGTGTTTTTTGACCAGAAAAGTGCATTAAAAGCAAGTTGAAAAATCTGAAAAAAAGACATACTAACCCCTTACGTTTTTTTTCAAAAATCAGAAAATTCAAACACTGGCGTTTTATGCTATTTTTGGGTGCTTCTCAGGCCCCTGTTGAGTGTGTGTGAGGTTTCCCGTGTTTTTTTGACCAGAAAAGTGCATTAAAAGCAAGTTGAAAAATCTGAAAAAAACGACATACTAACCCCTTACGTTTTTTTCCAAAAATCAACACCCTCAAAGATTGGCATTTTATGCCGTTTTTGGGTGCTTCTCAGGCCCCTGTTGAGTGTGTGTGACGTTTCCCGTGTTTTTTTGACCAGAAAAGTGCATTAGAAGCAAGTTGAAAAATCTGAAAAAAAACGACATACTAACCCCTTACGTTTTTTTTCAAAAATCAACGCCCTCAAACTCTGGCATTTTATGCCGTTTTTGGGTGCTTCTCGGGCCCCTGTTGAGTGTGTGTGACGTTTCCCGTGTTTTTTTGACCAGAAAAGTGCATTAAAAGCAAGTTGAAAAAAATGAAAAAAACGACATACTAACCCCTTACGTTTTTTTTCAAAAATCACAACATTCAAACACTGGCATTTTATGCCGTTTTTGGGTGCTCCTGGGCCCCCTGTTGAGTGTCTGTGAGGTTTCAACTTTATTTTTGACCAGAAAAGTGCATTAAAAGCAAGTTGAAAAATCTGAAAAAAAACGACATACTAACCCCTTACGTTTTTTTTCAAAAATCACAACATTCAAACACTGGCATTTTATGCCGTTTTTGGGTGCTCCTGGGGCCCCTGTTGAGTGTGTGTGAGGTTTCAACTTTATTTTTGACCAGAAAAGTGCATTAAAAGCAAGTTGAAAAATCTGAAAAAAACGACATACGTTACGTTTTTTTTCAAAAATCAACACCCTCAAAGATTGGCATTTTATGCCATTTTTGGGTGCTTCCAGGCCCCTGTTGAGTGTGTGTGACGTTTCCCGTGTTTTTTGACCAGAAAAGTGCATTAAAAGCAAGTTGAAAAATCTGAAAAAAAACGACATACTAACCCCTTACGTTTTTTTTCAAAAATCAACGCCCTCAAACTCTGGCATTTTATGCCGCTTTTGGGTACTTCTCGGGCCCCTGGTGAGTGTGTGAGAGGTTTCCCCAGTTTTTTGACCAGAAAAGTGCATTTTCAGCAAGTTGAAAAAATGAAAAAAAACGACATACTAACAACCCCTTATGTTTTTTTTCAAAAATCAGAAAATTCAAACACTGGCGTTTTATGCCGTTTTTGGGTGCTTCTCGGGCCCCTGTTGAGTGTGTGTGACGTTTCCCGTGTTTTTTTGACCAGAAAAGTGCATTAGAAGCAAGTTGAAAAATCTGAAAAAAACGACAAACTAACCCCTTACGTTTTTTTTCAAAAATCACAACATTCAAACACTGGCATTTTATGCCATTTTTGGGTGCTCCTGGGGCCCCTGTTGAGTGTGTGTGAGGTTTCAACTTTATTTTTGACCAGAAAAGTGCATTAAAAGCAAGTTGAAAAATCTGAAAAAAACGACATACTAACCCCTTACGTTTTTTTTCAAAAATCAACACCCTCAAAGATTGGCATTTTATGCCATTTTTGGGTACTTCTCGGGCCCCTGGTGAGTGTGTGTGACGTTTCCCGTGTTTTTTTGACCAGAAAAGTGCATTAAAAGCAAGTCGAAAAATCTGAAAAAAAACGACATACTAACCCCTTACGTTTTTTTTCAAAAATCAACACCCTCAAAGATTGGCATTTTATGCCGTTTTTGGGTGCTTCTCAGGCCCCTGTTGAGTGTGTGTGACGTTTCCCGTGTTTTTTGACCAGAAAAGTGCATTAAAAGCAAGTTGAAAAATCTGAAAAAAAGACATACTAACCCCTTACGTTTTTTTTCAAAAATCAGAAAATTCAAACACTGGCGTTTTATGCTATTTTTGGGTGCTTCTCAGGCCCCTGTTGAGTGTGTGTGAGGTTTCCCGTGTTTTTTTGACCAGAAAAGTGCATTAAAAGCAAGTTGAAAAATCTGAAAAAAACGACATACTAACCCCTTACGTTTTTTTCCAAAAATCAACACCCTCAAAGATTGGCATTTTATGCCGTTTTTGGGTGCTTCTCAGGCCCCTGTTGAGTGTGTGTGACGTTTCCCGTGTTTTTTTGACCAGAAAAGTGCATTAGAAGCAAGTTGAAAAAAATGAAAAAAACGACATACTAACCCCTTACGTTTTTTTCAAAAATCACAACATTCAAACACTGGCATTTTATGCCATTTTTGGGTGCTCCTGGGGCCCCTGTTGAGTGTGTGTGAGGTTTCAACTTTATTTTTGACCAGAAAAGTGCATTAAAAGCAAGTTGAAAAATCTGAAAAAAAACGACATACTAACCCCTTACGTTTTTTTTCAAAAATCAACACCCTCAAAGATTGGCATTTTATGCCATTTTTGGGTGCTTCCAGGCCCCTGTTGAGTGTGTGTGACGTTTCCCGTGTTTTTTTGGCCAGAAAAGTGCATTTTCAGCAAGTTGAAAAATCTGAAAAAAACGACATACTAACCCCTTACGTTTTTTTTCAAAAATCACAACATTCAAACACTGGCATTTTATGCCATTTTTGGGTGCTCCTGGGCCCCCTGTTGAGTGTGTGTGACGTTTCCCGTGTTTTTTTGACCAGAAAAGTATATTAAAAGCAAGTTGAAAAATCTGAAAAAAACGACATACTAACCCCTTACGTTTTTTTTCAAAAATCACAAAATTCAAAGATTGGCATTTTATGCCATTTTTGGGTGCTTCCAGGCCCCTGTTGAGCGTGTGTGAGGTTTCCTGTGTTTTCTTGACCAGAAAAGTGTATCAAAAGCAAGTTGAAAAATCTGAAAAAAAATGACATACTAACCCCTTACGTTTTTTTTCAAAAATCACAAAATTCAAACACTGGCATTTTATGCCATTTTTGGGTGCTTCTCAGGCCCCCTTTGAGTGTGTGTGAGGTTTCCCGTGTTTTTTTGACCAGAAAAGTGCATTAAAAGCAAGTTGAAAAATCTGAAAAAAAAGACATACTAACCCCTTACGTTTTTTTTCAAAAATCAACACCCTCAAAGATTGGCATTTTATGCCATTTTTGGGTGCTTCTCAGGCCCCTGTTGCGCGTGTGTGACGTTTCCCGTGTTTTTTTGACCAGAAAAGTGCATTAGAAGCAAGTTGAAAAATCTGAAAAAAAACGACATACTAACCCCTTACGTTTTTTTTCAAAAATCAACGCCCTCAAACTCTGGCATTTTATGCCGTTTTTGGGTGCTTCTCGGGCCCCTGTTGAGTGTGTGTGACGTTTCCCGTGTTTTTTTGACCAGAAAAGTGCATTAAAAGCAAGTTGAAAAAAACGACATACTAACCCCTTATGTTTTTTTTCAAAAATCAGAAAATTCAAACACTGGCGTTTTATGCCGTTTTTGGGTGCTTCTCGGGCCCCTGTTGAGTGTGTGTGACGTTTCCCGTGTTTTTTTGACCAGAAAAGTGCATTAGAAGCAAGTTGAAAAATCTGAAAAAAACGACATACTAACCCCTTACGTTTTTTTTCAAAAATCACAACATTCAAACACTGGCATTTTATGCCGTTTTTGGGTGCTCCTGGGCCCCCTGTTGAGTGTCTGTGAGGTTTCAACTTTATTTTTGACCAGAAAAGTGCATTAAAAGCAAGTTGAAAAATCTGAAAAAAAACGACATACTAACCCCTTACGTTTTTTTTTCAAAAATCAACGCCCTCAAACTCTGGCATTTTATGCCGCTTTTGGGTACTTCTCGGGCCCCTGGTGAGTGTGTGTGACGTTTCCCGTGTTTTTTTGACCAGAAAAGTGCATTAAAAGCAAGTCGAAAAATCTGAAAAAAAACGACATACTAACCCCTTACGTTTTTTTTCAAAAATCAGAAAATTCAAACACTGGCGTTTTATGCTATTTTTGGGTGCTTCTCAGGCCCCTGTTGAGTGTGTGTGAGGTTTCCCGTGTTTTTTTGACCAGAAAAGTGCATTAAAAGCAAGTTGAAAAATCTGAAAAAAACGACATACTAACCCCTTACGTTTTTTTCCAAAAATCAACACACTCAAAGATTGGCATTTTATGCCGTTTTTGGGTGCTTCTCAGGCCCCTGTTGAGTGTGTGTGACGTTTCCCGTGTTTTTTTGACCAGAAAAGTGCATTAGAAGCAAGTTGAAAAAAATGAAAAAAACGACATACTAACCCCTTACGTTTTTTTCAAAAATCACAACATTCAAACACTGGCATTTTATGCCATTTTTGGGTGCTCCTGGGGCCCCTGTTGAGTGTGTGTGAGGTTTCAACTTTATTTTTGACCAGAAAAGTGCATTAAAAGCAAGTTGAAAAATCTGAAAAAAACGACATACTAACCCCTTACGTTTTTTTTCAAAAATCAACACCCTCAAAGATTGGCATTTTATGCCATTTTTGGGTGCTTCTCAGGCCCCCTTTGAGTGTGTGTGAGGTTTCCCGTGTTTTTTTGACCAGAAAAGTGCATTTTCAGCAAGTTGAAAAAAATGAAAAAAAAACGACATACTAACCCCTTACGTTTTTTTTCAAAAATCAGAAAATTCAAACACTGGCATTTTATGCCATTTTTGGGTGCTCCTGGGCCCCCTGTTGAGTGTGTGTGACGTTTCCCGTGTTTTTTTGACCAGAAAAGTGCATTAAAAGCAAGTTGAAAAATCTGAAAAAAAACGACATACTAACCCCTTACGTTTTTTTTCAAAAATCACAACATTCAAACACTGGCATTTTATGCCATTTTTGGGTGCTCCTGGGCCCCCTGTTGAGTGTGTGTGACGTTTCCCGTGTTTTTTTGACCAGAAAAGTATATTAAAAGCAAGTTGAAAAATCTGAAAAAAAAGACATACTAACCCCTTACGTTTTTTTTCAAAAATCAACACCCTCAAAGATTGGCATTTTATGCCATTTTTGGGTGCTTCTCAGGCCCCTGTTGCGCGTGTGTGACATTTCCCGTGTTTTTTTGACCAGAAAAGTGCATTAGAAGCAAGTTGAAAAATCTGAAAAAAAACGACATACTAACCCCTTACGTTTTTTTTCAAAAATCAGAAAATTCAAACACTGGCGTTTTATGCCGTTTTTGGGTGCTTCTCGGGCCCCTGTTGAGTGTGTGTGACGTTTCCCGTGTTTTTTTGACCAGAAAAGTGCATTAGAAGCAAGTTGAAAAATCTGAAAAAAAACGACATACTAACCCCTTACGTTTTTTTTCAAAAATCAACACCCTCAAAGATTGGCATTTTATGCCATTTTTGGGTACTTCTTGGGCCCCTGTTGAGTGTGTGTGAGGTTTCCCGTGTTTTTTTGACCAGAAAAGTGCATTAAAAGCAAGTTGAAAAATCTGAAAAAAACCGACATACTAACCCCTTACCATGTGACCAACATGCGTCTTATGTTCTAGTCTGCCGGTCCCGTGGCTCCTGTACTCCCTGTCGCACGACGGCGAAGCCGTGGCGGTCAGCTCCAACGGTCTGTTCTGCGCCATCGTGCTGCTCTTCCTCATGCTCCTCTTCGTCACCATCTCCATCGCCACCTGCCGCTGGAAGATGTCCCGAACGCTGGGACTGACCATGTTTGCTCTCTACTTTGTTTTCCTCATCCTCAGCGTCCTGTTGGAGGACCGCGTCCTCGTGTGTAGCGTCTCCATTTGACCCGAGGCGTCACTTTGGAACCCCACTAAAAGGTCTTCTGGTTCCGGGGGGGGGCCCAAAAGTCAGCACTTTTATCTCTTTTAGCGTCACTAATTAATCCATGATGGTGCCGATTAATCACATCTCATGTCAATTTAAGCTAGTTCACATGAACTATAAAAGTACAATAACATACAAGTACAAGTACATAACTAGAATTATTGTGTTCTTATGGTCAGATGTTAATGCTACACAAGCACCAGACCAGGAACAGGCTTTTTTTTTTTTTTTTTTTTTTGCTTATCATGATCGGGTCTGGAACAAGTTAACCGCGGTACTCAAAACAAGGGATGATAGTACTTTTTAAACTACCAGTAGCACATTCAGTGTGTATTTATTCTCAATTACTTTACATGATATACTTTTTGTTCTGGTTTGTGTGTGTATTTATGTGTAGTGGAGCTAAATGATTAGCTTTCGGTGTTGTAGTGTAAAACGTGTTATTGTGTATGAATTTGTGAGTGAAAATGTACTATTTATAAAAAAAATGTTTTATTTGAAAATTCCGTTCTGCAATAAATTATTTTTTTTTATTGGCTGTTTACCGACACGTTGAAATAAAGTTTGTTGAAAGCAACTCTATTGAGTTGAGACTTACGTACTTCCGGGTGTAAAAGAACCATTTTTGTAAAGATGGTCCGTCTGAATTATTAATTTTTTTTCATTTTAACTGAGAAAGTGGAGCCAAAAAGAGATGATATTTCATATGTATTATTTTTTATTTACATTCAAAACAACCCTGAATGTCCTGTCCTTTACAGAAACATGCATTTAAACAGCTTTATTATCAATTATCATATATTATACATATATTGTTTTTAACATTTTTTTTTTAAATATAAATGTACACTGTGCAATTTATACATTTTTTTCATTTTTTACAAAAGTCATATTTCCCATCAGGAAGTCCGTTCAAGTCACAATCAGTTGACCTTTTTTCAAAAGGTCAAAGTTCATCCTGACTTTCAAACAACGACTCGTTCGCCCCCGCAAAGTGGTCGACCTTTATAAGACTAAGGAAGTTCCCTTTCAAGCATAATCACCCCCAAAAACATAACATAACATAACATAACATGCTAGCACGGATCTCGTGAAATTTTTGTATTTTTGTAACAGAACCGCGACTTTAAAAAAAAATTCCCTTCCACGGATTCGGAGATGATGTAACAGCTTGTACCACAAAACACAGCATTCCACGTACACGTCCGAATATGTAAATATCACGTTTCACGTACAGGTGGGCCTCGGTTTGTGATGCTCTTATAAATTCATTAAAAAAAACAAAACATAATTTTTGGTCCGCAAACATGAAACAAAAGGCGGCTCTTTTGGTCCCAACCATTATTAAAAATTATTATCGAATGCTAATGAATGCTAACGGGGTCATGGATTCAGTGCGCTGTTACAAAGATCTCGGAAAGGCAACCACAAGTATGACTCTATCTAATCTGTTTCCAATGGTAATTTACATGTAAATAATAATAATAATAATAATTAATAATAATTTAAGTGTAAAAGTAAGTAAAACTAGACTTACATCACAGTCTAGGACGCCAAGGACCACCTGTACGCTGAAACCGGGGTCCGGTGCTTCTAAAAAAAAAAAAGGTTAATACTGACATCAATCATTCCCATTGGTAACAACTTTTAAAATAATAATAATAATAAAAAAAAAAATGAAAGTTGAGATCTACTGACAGGAAACAAACCCTGATGAAAAGCTCTTACCTGATTGGATAATAAAATCTACGACATCGTGCCATCTTTCCTTTAAAAATTTTTGTCGAAAAAAAAAAATAATAAAAATTCAGCTACTTTTTCCTGAGTTTGTTGTTAATTATTATTATTAGTATTATTATTTTTTTTTTACAAGTAAGGCTCCCCGAACGTCCGGCGACACTCCATGACGCCCGTGCTGGGGGGGCGATCGCAGTTCCGGGTCAGCTTCACCAGCCTCGGCGACAGGCGGTCGTACGCCAGCTTGTATTCCCGATCGAAGGCGTCTTAACAGAAGACAAATTCGCAAGCAAATTCGTTAGCTTCAAACGCAGCTAACCCCCCCGAACGTGCCTCGGACCAAGTCTCGGAAGTTGGTAGACACAGGCGGGTTCTCGACATAAGCGGGTTCCCGCCATTATGTCGACGAAGCATGTTTTTTTTCAAATAATCATTAAAGACGCAAGCCTGCTACTCACCGATATTAATGCTGTCTTTTCCCAGAGCCACCAGCGACAGGAAGAGGAGGTCCCGGTACAAACTCCTAAAAACGTAACAATGCATTAAAAGCAGAAATGTAGTAGGGCAGTGACCCACGTGGGTCTGCAACCCATGGCTATGCACCAGCTTTTGTCCGTCGGAGACCGATTGGTTCTCTTCGACCGCTAAATTTCTCACGTCTTCGCTGCTAAGTCGCACGGCGATTTGCGTTGATGTGGTAGGCTAAACTTGAGCTACTTCTTTAGCATTTTTTCGTGTCATTTTCACGTCTCTTCCCCGCTACTCGCCTTGCCCTCAGCTGATGCTAAAACAAGCCCAAAACACAATCGTAGCCAATCAATGTCCACTGACCATTGCCCCCCCCCCACAGTGGAAAAGGTCATTAAAGAGTGCTGACCTTTGCCTTTGGAGTCCGAGCGTCTGGTTCTGAATCTCCAGCAGACGAGCCATCGGTCGGCTGACATCGTTCCTCTGGATGCTCCTCACGACGCTCTGCAGGAGCTCCTCGGTGAACGGCTTCTCTTCCTTGGGGGCCGGGCGGGAGACGGGGTAGCCCACATCTACACACAACACACACACACTTTTTGTAAACAAGCATTGTGTAGACTGCTATCCCCCCCCCCCCCCCCACACACAGTATTGCATTAACAGTACAGCAATAATGATGGCGACAACCGCCATCTTTAAACGCCAACATGCATGAAAGGAAACAATCACAGTACAAAACACCCGGGTTCAAATACTGCCACGCACGCACACACACACACACACACACACATACATACATACATACATACATACATACATACTGCAGTTCAAGCGGCCAAGTCAGTTAGCTGGGTGCATGCATGCATGCATGCGCACATACGCACATACATACGCACATACATACGCACATACATACGCACGCACATACGCACGCACATACGCACGCACATACGCACGCACATACGCACGCACGCACGCACATACATACATACATACGCACGCACGCACGCACGCACGCATACACATACGCACGAACGCACGCACGCACGCACATACGCATGCATGCACGCACATATGCACGCACATATGCACGCATGCACGCACATACATAAGCACATACATACGCATGCACGCACATACATAAGCACATACATACGCATGCACGCACATACATAAGCACATACATACGCATGCACGCACATACATACGCACATACATACGCATGCACGCACATACATACGCACATACATACGCACACACATACATACGCACGCACGCACATACATACGCACGCACGCACATACATACGCACGCACATACATACGCATGCACGCACATACATACGCACATACATACGCACGCACATACATACGCATGCACGCACATACATACGCACATACATACGCACATACATACGCACGCACATACATACGCACGCACATACATACGCACATACATACGCACGCACGCACATACATACGCACATACATACGCATGCACGCACATACATACGCACGCACGCACGCACATACATACGCACGCACATACATACGCACATACATACGCACATACATACGCACGCACGCACATACATACGCACGCACGCACATACATACGCATGCACACACACGCACGCACATACACACGCACGCACATACACACGCACGCACATATACGCAGGGAAGGGAAGGGAAGGGGAGGGGAGGGAAGGGAAGGGAAGGGAAGGGAAGGGGAGGGGAGGGGAGGGAAGGGAAGGGAAGGGAAGGGAAGGGAAGGGAAGGGAAGGGAAGGGAAGGGAAGGGAAGGGAAGGGAAGGGAAGGGAAGGGAAGGGAAGGGAAGGGAAGGGAAGGGAAGGGGAGGGGAGGGAAGGGAAGGGAAGGGAAGAGGCGACATTCCAGGAGTGTCCATGACTCCATGACTCCCTTTCTAACAAGAGAGTACAATGAAGCCCTGGAACACAAACAGTAGAGCAGACATCCTGTTAGCAAGTTAGGACTTGGAAACTTCTGGCATATCCATATCCATATCCATGTTCATATCCATATCCATATCCATATCCATATTCATAAACATAAGTTCATAACGGTTTGTTCCCGGTTCCTAGTGGGACTCACTGTAGGTGTTCCACAGAATGTAAAAAGGCTGCACGGGGTCCTGGTGGAGCTTCAGGTTGTCCCACAGGATCTGGATGAGGACGTGCTTACTGTCCTCCGACATCCACTGACGGGGAACCTGGAGGGGAACAAAGCAGCGGTTGACTTCCTGTTTGGGCGGCGCGTGCAGACCACTCGCCGCTTCACCTGGGAGTCCACGTTGCAGTGCTCCGAGGTCAGGATGAGTCCGGGCAGGTTGCTGGGCAACCCCAGGCGCCTGAAGTACCAGACTAAGTTCCAGTAGATGATGGGATGGTGGTCCACCATGTCGGCCTCCGTGACCACGGCGTCACCCTCGTTCTCCAGCAGGCTCTCCAGTTCCTTCCACAGCACCAGCGGACTCAAGTAGGGGACCGTGACCGGCTCCGGGTTGTGGAGACGCCATTCCATATTGAGCGGGTCCTGAGCAGAGCGAGTAGACCGGATGATGGAATATTGACGAAGCGCTAGCTAGCGTCCGTGGGTGCGGGACGTACGGTGGGTTCGTTGAGCCGGCTGGGCAGGCTCCCGGAGACGGGCAACCAATGGTTCCTTGGAGATCTTGGAGATGTTCCTTCCAGGGGACCAAAGGCGCTGACGCTACGAGCCATGGGCGATGGCGAACAGAGAGCCCCGTGTCGCCGCTCGGAGGGGATGTTGATGCCCTGCGATGTGGTGGATGGCGTTCTGGGGACGACAATACAAGAGCTTTCATCTCAAAATACTATAAAGTATTAGGAAGTCACAGGAGTCACTGAACGCATCATGAAAAGGGGAAAATGACATGAAAAGGGGGGTAGGGGGGTAGTCACCAAGACCAGAAGTACTACGTCACATTTACTGCTACTTAGGATTGAGCTAGCATCAAAGCCATAGTACCGCTTATAATTTACATTACATAGTAATGCATTGAATAGATGTTACATACATACATACATACATACACACATACATACACACATACATACATACGGGGGCGACCGTCTTAGGATACATACATACATACATACATACATACGGGGGGCGACCGTGTTAGGATACATACATATATGTGGGGGCGACCATGTTAGGATACATACATATATACATACATACGGGGCAACCGTGTTTGGATACATACATTACAAAAATACATACATACGGGGGCAACCATGTTTGGATACATACATACATACATACATACATACGGGGGCGACTGTGTTAGGATACATACATACATACGGGGGTGACTGTGTTAAGATACATATACATACATACATACATACATACGTACATACATACATACATACATACGTACATACATACAGGGGCGACTGTGTTTGGATACATACATACATACATACATACATACATACATACATACATACATACATACATACAGGGGCGACTGTGTTAGGATGGATACATACATACATACATACATACATACATACATACGGGGGCAACCATGTTTGGATACATACATACATACATATGGGGGCGACCGTGTTAGGATACATACATACATACATACGGGGGTGACTGTGTTAGGATACATATACATACATACATACATACATACATACATACATACATACATACATACGTACATACGTACATACGTACATACATACAGGGGCGACTGTGGCGACCGTGTTAGGATACATACATACATACATACATACATACTTACATACATACATACGGGGGCGACTGTGTTAGGATACATACATACATACATACATACGGGGCGACCATGTTAGAATACATACATACATACGGGGGCGACCGTGTTAGGATACATATACATACATACATACATACGGGGGCGACTGTGTTAGGATACATACATACATACGGGGCGACCATGTTAGAATACATACATACATACGGGGGCGACCGTGTTAGGATACATATACATACATACATACATACGGGGGCGACCGTGTTAGAATACATACATACATACATACGGGGGTGACCATGTTTGGATACATACATTACATACATACGGGGACGACCTGTTTGGATACATACATGCATACATACATACATACATACATACATACATACATATGGGGGCGACCGTGTTTGGATGGATGGATGGATGCTTACATACATACGGGGGCGACCGTGTTAGGATGGATGCATACATACATACATACATACATACATACATACATACATACATACGGGGGCGACCGTGTTAGGATGCTTACATACATACATACATACGGGGGCGACCGTGTTAGGATGGATGCATACATACGTACATACGGGGGCGACCTTGTTAGGATGGATGCATACATACATACGGGGGCGACCGTGTTTGGATGGATGGATGGGTGCATACATACATATACATACATACATATGGGGGCGACCAATGACGTACATTGTTAGCTTGCTCATATGAATTCATGTTTTATGTTAACGCACGGACAACCGTATCATAAATATTCATGTTTTATGTTAACGTCGTATCATAAATAAGTACAGCAGACACCTCGGTCTCACGATCACCGGCGAAGGAGGGGACACAGCTGTGGCGGGACAGGGGGTGGACAAGGTGGACGTCCCCGTGTCGAAGCCCGTTGAGGTAGAATACGAGGAACTCAGCGCCTCGTCCACTGACAGACTTCCCTTCAGGAACAACCTAAGAAGAAGACATCAGATGAATAATATTTGCTAGCTCGCTAAACATCTCGTAGATACATATATCTGGTCTGGTCTGGTCTGGTCTGGTCTGGTCTGGTCTGACCTGCCAGCTCCTCTCATGTCCCTGATCTCCACGTTGAGGAACGGCAGGAAGGGGTTCCCGCAGAAGGGGCAGGTCGTGTTTAGGTTGGAGTCGTCTGCTGTCCAGCCGGCCATGATCTCCTCGTCGTAGACCAGGCAGTCGCACGTCTTGCAGCGCGAACAGCTCGAGATCAACAGCTGCAAAAGTAAAAGGGAGGTCAGAATACTGCGATACTGCGATACTTTGGGTACTTTGGGGATTGTCATCACCTCCATTGCACAGTTATTGAAGATGCTGGTGTTGCTGGTGTAGCGTGAGGAGCCCAGGTCTGACTTGTCGGACACGAGGAATCCAGGAGGCCAGAGGCCACAACCTGTGATTTTATAGAAGATTATTATCATTTATATCATATATATGATATATATGATTATATCATTATCACATTTATGGCTATTTCTGACACGTGAAAGTATGATTTTTTTTAATGTACAAACCAGGAAGCAGGGACGAGGGTCTTCTGAGGCTTGAGCCCGTAGTGGGACTGTTGAGTCTACTACGGAAGGGGCTGCGTCTTGGACTGTTTCCAAAGCCCGTTGGACCAGGGGGGTCATTCTTTTGGGGGGAGACTGTGGAGCTCTTGGACCCCTTGTGGTGGTCTTCATGTTGGATAGAGAAGCAATCCGGATCCTCGACGCCGCGGTCCGTTTGAGTGTGCTGGAAGACATGAAAGGATTCTTGGGACCACACAGTGACAGTACATACATGTACACTAAAAATGTATTTAAGAATGTCTACTTATATATACGCATAATAAAAACGGTGTGATGCCCGTGAACGCACCTTGTGGTTCGGAAATACTGTTGATATGATTAACACAGTTGTAAACACACACTTAATGTTTGCAAAAAATAAATAAAAATACAAAATATATTAAAAAAAATTAAAAAAAAATTAAAATGAATTTTAAAATAAATAAGTAAATAAATAAATAAATAAAAAATGAAGGATTGTTCTGCTGTTGATGTGTTCAGGTCAAAATAAAGTGGGTAGGCTATTGTTCCTCTGTCGTCATGATGCCCATGCGGTAATTACCCCCCCTCCCCCCTTAAAAATAAAAATTACATAAAAAACGTAATTAAATAAATAAATGAGTTACCACCATTAACGCTGTATTTTTGACTAAAAATCAATATACCGTATTTTCCGGACTATAAGTCGCACTTTTTTTTCATAGGTTGGCTGTTCCTGCGACTTATACTCCAGAGCGACTTATAAATAAAAAAAAAAACTGTTTATGTTACATAAAGACTGGACACCTTTTCTGTTCATGTTTATTTTTTCGTGTAGCTGAATTGCAATTGTGTTAGCATATTAACATTAATATTAGTAGAACTTGCCTTCCAATAGGACGTAATGTCCGTAGTTTGTAAAATAAATTACCTACAAAAAATGCGACTTATACTCCAGTGCGACTTATGTATGTTTTTTTCTACCGAATTATGCATTTTTGGTCTTGTGCGACTTATACTACAGTGCGACTTATGTATGTTTTTTTTCTCCCTAATTATGAATTTTTGGCCTTGTGTGACTTATGCTCGAGTGTGACTTATATATGTTTTTTTCTACCTAATTATGCATTTTTGGCCTTGTGCGACTTATACTACAGTGCGACTTATGTATGTTTTTGAGTGTGACTTATATATGTTTTTTTCTACCTAATTATGCATTTTTGGCCTTGTGCGACTTATGCTCGAATGTGACTTATGTATGTTTTTTTCTACTTAATTATGCATTTTTGGCCTTGTGCGACTTATACTCCGGAGTGACTTATAGCCCAGAAAATACGGAAGTTAAAAATAAATTACCCGCTAAAAATGCGACTTATACTCCGGTGTGACTTATGTATGTTTTTTTTCTACCTAATTATGCATTTTTGGCCTTGTGCGACTTATACTCCAGTGTGACTTATGTATGTTTTTTTCTACCTAATTATGCATTTTTGGCCTTGTGCAACTTATACTCCAGTGTGACTTATGTATGTTTTTTTTCTACCTGATTATGCATTTTTGGCCTTGTGCGACTTATGTATGTTTTTTTTTCTACCTAATTATGCTTTTTTGGCCTTGTGCGACTTATACTCCAGCGCGACTTATGTATATTTTTTTCTACCTAATTATGCATTTTTGGCCTTGTGCGACTTATGCTCGAGTGTGACTTATGTATGTTTTTTTCTACTTAATTATGCATTTTTGGCCTTGTGCGACTTATACTCCGGAGTGACTTATAGCCCAGAAAATACGGAAGTTAAAAATAAATTACCCGCTAAAAATGCGACTTATACTCCGGTGTGACTTATGTATGTTTTTTTTCTACCTAATTATGCATTTTTGGCCTTGTGCGACTTATACTCCAGTGTGACTTATGTATGTTTTTTTTCTACCTAATTATGCATTTTTGGCCTTGTGCAACTTATACTCCAGTGTGACTTATGTATGTTTTTTTTCTACCTGATTATGCATTTTTGGCCTTGTGCGACTTATACTCCAGCGCGACTTATGTATCTTTTTTTCTACCTAATTATGCATTTTTGGCCTTGTGCGACTTATACTCCAGTGCGACTTATGTATATTTTTTTCTACCTAATTATGCATTTTTGGCCTTGTGCGACTTATACTCCAATGCGACTTATGTATGTTTTTTTTGGTAAGTGACGATTGATTGAAAAGTTTGAAAAATAAATGTAAGTTACATTATAGGTTGTGTATGCAACTGACTGAAAACTACGTTTAGCCGTACAGTACACTTTGCGAAGTACACAATAAAGGCACGTACCTTGGTTGGGGTGGTGTACGTAGATAGACGCGTGTACCAACGACTAGCCTTCTCTGCCACGCCTTTCCCCGCAGAGAACATGCTGGTCTTGAAAACATCCAGCGTCGGCGTTAGTAGCGTGTCCAGAGCGAAAGCGGAAGAAGATGGCGAAGGACCGGCGGTACTCATGCGGCTTGTCTTGTCCCGGTAGGGGCTGAGAAGCGGGCTGGGACAAGGGCTAGGGGTGGTGCTGGCACTGCGACACGGCGGCGGCGACGACGACGACGACCACGTATGTTGCTGCGGGATGGGCCGGGAGGGCGAGGGAGGGTGGTAAGTGCGAGACTTCGACACAACCGTGGTTCCGATTGGGGAGCTGTGGGGTAAGCTGGCGCTACGAGGCGCGGAACGGTGGAAGAGGAGCGGGCTGGCTAGGTCCTGTAGGTCCACGCTCGGCGTACGGCGACGCAGCGGGCTCCCTGTGTGCTTCATGTAGAGTTCGATTTCTCTTGCTAAATTCCTCTTAGCAATGGGTGTGCTAGCGTCCGTCTCCGATGGGTCTGAATCCGCCTTTTGCTGTACCGAATGCGACTCCGCTGCGAGCAAGGATAAGGGATCATTGCCGGTCTCGATGCCTGTGCGCGTCACGGTTCCTCTTGATGTCAACGGACTCGCACTCGAATCCAAATCCTCCAAATCAAAAATAGCCTCAATAACGTTTGCGTCGTCATCACTGGAATCATTCGTCTTTGTCCGATCTCCATCTTTGCTACACATGCTAACTGAGGACGCCTCCTGAAACCCATCCAGAACCAGCGACCGTGGCCTCTTTCGCTTAGCGAAGTCGGTATTACGAAGAATTTTTGCATCGGCGCCGAGACGTCCGGCAATTTTATCTGGGTCGGTTTCCCCCTGGTTCAAACCCAGACCGAGAACAGCAGTGCCGTCACCGCTGACCCGCCAATCCAACGTCGAGTCGCTTCCGACGCTGTCGACTACTTCTTCCACGGTACTTTTGTGTTTCCTGAGCAGGATATTGGCTTGGACTTCGCCGATTTCTTCCAGCGAGGAAGTGAAGAGGAGACCGGCAACGTGGTCTGAAAAGGAACGGCAGTATTACGCCAATTTTATGGATCTTACTTATTGTGTGGAAATATTGGCTGATAACTATAAAAGCTAAATGTACTGCAAAAAAAAAAGGCCAGTAAGGATAATTCATAATGCGGCGGGCGGCACCGAGTTTGGTTTTACCCGTGCTTGCAGATGTCTTAGCTGTACAGTTGGAATCGTCAGATGGAAAACGGCTGCACACGATGCCGGGCGGACGCAAGGAAGAACCGACCTCCGCGTCCAGCTGAGGGAGACGGTCTTTACTTCCCTTGATGCTCTCCGTTTCAGATACTACAGAGAAAACAATATATACATATATATAAATATATACGTCCATATAAATGATGCAAAAATATTAACCAATACTCACAAGAGCTGCAGTCACTCTCGCCCTTATCCATCTCACGGACAGTTTCCTTGTTGCCTCTGATGACTTCCTCTTTGGACAGGGAATTGTAACCCAAATCTGACTGATGTCCTGGAGGGAAAAAAATGGCAAATAGCAACATTATATGAAGAGCTTGCAACCAAAAGGCGCTAAATCCAATTTTCACTAAGTTGCATGTTTTTCATGAGTTTAATAGACCTCATGTCATGTGTATCCAAATCACATATTTTGGTCTTGAAATCATTTTTTAAAAATATGAAAAAAAGTGATATGAAATGTATGCTTTCAACCAAAAGGCGCTATTTCCATTTCAGATTTCAACCAAAAGGAGCTAAATCCTTTTCTTTATTCTGATTGGCCCAAGTTTCCCATCTATTGATAATCTGACCAATCAGAGAGAAGAATACAATTATTTATTTCAGCCAAAAGGCGCTAAATCCATCATTTCAGCCAAAAGGCGCTAAATCCGGGAAAAAAAATTAATTAAAAAAATATATAAAATACATAGTGTGTGCAGGATTTTTATAGCATGCATTTTTATGACCTATATTGATAGCTCTTTCATTTGCAATATAGACTTGGATATGGATTTAGCGCCATTTGGTTGCAAGCTCTTCATATAATGACCATTACAGTCGCCACGTTTACATGAGGAGTTTTTCCTCTTTCCGAATGACCTTTTCCGAAAACACAATGGTATACATGGAAAGGAATATTCCAATCTCTGGTCTACATGCGGCGCTATAATCAACCGGAATAGTCAATAGGGCATGCCCAGTAAAATGTAAACATCAACATCATGTGATACCGAGCTTTTTTCCCTTGTTGGAATAACTCCGTATTGCCAGTTTTTCCTTCGTCCGGTCTTGAAACTTTCCGCAGCGCTTTAAACAACACACCGCATCACATTCTGTAATTTAATTTTACACTTTTGGTTTTTTTTTTTTTTTTTTTTTTTTTTTGCAAGTTTGTATGTTAAAAGTTGAAATACTTAGAAAGCAAGTGGCGGGCCGGATTCACACACTTGGTGGGCCGCATGTGGCCCCCGGGGCCGCAGTTTGCCCACCCCTGACGTACGCTGTTCCAAACGGCGGTGTCAAGTAGGATATATTGTGAGTTGGTTCGCTTCTTCTTTTCAAAGTAAAAGCAGTGATTTTATCACTATGTTTTGTTGTTTTTTTTTGTATGAGAAAAGTAAGGGGGTGTTATATATTTATTTATTATTATTGTTTTTATATTTATTTATTATTATTATTTGTATATTTATTTATTTATTTTTTTAAATATTTATTTATTATTTTTTTATATTTATTTATTATTTCTTTCATTTTTTAATATTTATTTATTATTTTTTTATTTTTTAATATTTATTTATTATTTTTGTGAAAATAACCGGAAGTGGCAAGCTTAAATTTTGCCTGAATTGACACACTCGGCCAATTATTAAGTAGTATTGTAGTATTGTACTCGCCATTGAGAGTTATTTGTGGTCTTGGTTGACTTAGGCCTCGTCATAAACTGATGAGAAAGATGTTGCGTTTGTTTCCGAGTGTCCCTGAACGCACCGTGCGGTCTTATAGTGACAGTGAGGAGTGTGCTACCTGTGCTAGATCCATCGTCAGTGATATCGGCGGCCCTGCCCTGCTCATTCGGGTGCGTGTCGGCAGTGCTATCCAGGCTACCGTGGCTAACAGCGTCCAGGTCACTGCCATCTAAAAGAAACAAAAATAAAAAAGGGAAACATTATTTTTACATTTATTCTCCCATTAAAAAAAGAATAATCATCATCAAGTATTCCAGGATTTCCAAGCGCTGGTTACCTGACAGCAGGCTCTGAGTGACAGGGCCATGTTTCCGTAGTGAGCGTTTAAACTGAGCCACACCCAAAACCACGTTTCTCAGCTTCATCCACAGAAAGTATCCTCCTCTGGTGCTGGTCGGCCACGTGCTCTCCAGCACCGCCTTCAAGTGGAAAAGAGGGGAAAAACTTATTATTTGTTATTTGTTTGTATTGTTTTGCTACTGAGGCGTTAGCACGCAGGCCTCACAGCTTCCATTCTACGCTCAGGCATCTCTGTGTGGAGTTTGCATCTACTCCGGTTTTATTAATATTAATTATAATATTAATATAAACATATTATTATTATTATTAATATCTTATTAACAATAATAATAATTTAATATATTATTATTAAGTCAAAATCAGTATCTTAAAAAGGAACTACCTGAATAAAAGTAATTATTAATTTAAAAACAGATAATAATAATATTATAATATTCATATTATTATTATTATCATATAATATAATAATAATAATAATAATATTATATAATATTATGAACTGTCTTTAAATTAATTACTTTTATTCAGGTAGTTCCTTTTTAAGATACTGATTTTGACTTAATAACAATATTATATATTATTATTATTATTATTATTATTATTATTATTATTATTATTATTATATTATATTATTATATTATAGAATATTATTATTATTATTATTATTATTATTATCTGTCTTTAAATTAATTACTTTTATTCAGGTAGTTCCTTTTTAAGATACGGATGTTGACATAATAATAATAATATTATATTATTAATAATATATTTATATTAATATTATACTTAATATTAATACAACTGGCCCGAAAAATTTGTAAATTTGGTGAGTTTTTGGGCATGTTAAGGGCCTCAAAATCACCTTCCTTTTGGGAGAATAATAATAATAATATCTAATAATAATATTATTATATTAATAATAATATTGTATTAATATTATTATTATTATATTAATAATAATAATATATAATATTATTATAATTATTCTCCCAAAAGGAAGGTGATTTTGAGGCCCTTAACATGCCCAAAAACTCACCAAATTTACAAATTTTTCGGTCTAGCAAAAAAATGGATATTTTATGGGTCCCAAATATAACGTTCCAAAATGGACACATTAGCTATAGTGTTATTGTGACGTCACAGACAAAATGGCGGCTTTTCACTAGGTGCTTACTCATGGATCATTGGTATCGGTGGCATAATACCTTGATCGGAGCATCCTTATTCATTTCACTTGTATTATTTTCAAGACTTAATTAAATCTTAATTAATTAATCTTAATTAAATGGCTATAATTAAATCCGCTGTGTCATCCACCGAATAAATCCACAAGTATGATTTTCATTTTCTTGACTGATGGACTGAACATGGACTCCGTCTTAGAGTCTTATGATCACATTTGGTAGAATGTGTTAGTGCGTACTGTACGTATGTGTACCTTATTGTAGTAGCCATAGGTGATGGCATTGGGGTGGACTCCGGCTTTCTTCATCTCAAAGAGGACTCGGACCGCAAGGACCGGCTGACCGTATTGTCCACAAAGCTGCATCAGCACTCTGTAGCACACCTATATGAAAATATGAAAATATGAATGAAATGGTGAATTTTTAACAATACCGTATTTTATGGACTATAATATAATTAGGTAGGAAAAAAATATATAAGTATTAAGTAAATATGAGTCGCATTTTTTTGTGGCTAATTTATTTTAAATTTAACTACCGTATTTTCCGGACTATAAGTCGCACAAAGCCAAAAATGCATAATTAGGGAGGAAAAAAACATACATAAGTCGCGCTGGAGTATAAGTCGCATTTTTAGCGGGTAATTTATTTTTAACTACCATATTTTCCGGACTATAAGTCGCTCTGGAGTATAAGTCGCACAAGGCCAAAAATGCATAATTAGGTAGAAAAAAACATACATAAGGTGCGCCGGAGTATAAGTCACATTTTTTTCAGGTAATTTATTTTTAACTACCGTATTTTCCGGAGTACAAGTCACTCCAAAGTATAATTTGCACAAGGCCAAAAATGCATAATTAGGTAGAAAAAAACATACATAAGTCGCGCTGGAGTATAAGTCGCATTTTTAGCGGGTAATTTATTTTTAACTACCGTATTTTCTGGATTATAAGTCGCTCCGGAGTATAAGTTGCACAAGGCCAAAAAAACATACATAAGTTGCACTGGAATATAAGTCGCATTTTTTGCGGGTAATTTATTTTTAACTACCATATTTTCCGGACTATAAGTCGCTCCGGAGTATAAGTCGCACAAGGCCAAAAATGCATAATTAGGTAGAAAAAAACATACATAAGTCGCGCCGGAGTATAAGTCGCATTTTTTTGTCGGTAATTTATTTTTAACTACCGGATTTTCCGGAGTATAAGTCGCACAAGGCCAAAAATGCATAATTAGGTAGAAAAAATATATACATAAGTCGCACTGGAGTATAAGTCGCATTTTTTGCGGGTAATTTATTTTTAACTACCGTATTTTCCGGAGTACAAGTCACTCCAAAGTATAATTTGCACAAGGCCAAAAATGCATAATTAGGTAGAAAAAAACATACATAAGTCGCGCTGGAGTATAAGTCGCATTTTTAGCGGGTAATTTATTTTTAACTACCGTATTTTCCGGACTATAAGTCGCTCCGGAGTATAAGTTGCACAAGGCCAAAAAAACATACATAAGTTGCACTGGAATATAAGTCGCATTTTTTGCGGGTAATTTATTTTTAACTACCATATTTTCCGGACTATAAGTCGCTCCGGAGTATAAGTCGCACAAGGCCAAAAATGCATAATTAGGTAGAAAAAAAATATACATAAGTCGCACCGGAGTATAAGTCGCATTTTTTGCGGGTAATTTATTTCTAACTACCATATTTTCTGGAGTATAAGTCACTCCAAAGTATAATTCGCACAAGGCCAAAAATGCATAATTCGGTAGAAAAAAAACATACATAAGTCGCTCTGGAGTATAATAATTCGCATAAGGCCAAAAATGCATAATTAGGGAGAAAAAAAAGTGTGACTTCTAGTCGGTAAAATCGGGTATTATGAAAGGAAATGAATGGTGTAAATAAATGACCTCATCGGGTGGCTGCAGCTTCTTGGCCTGCATCTTGCGGAGGACATCATAGGCGGTCCGAAGGGCTCGAACCTTGGAATGGCAAACCTTCACGTACGCCGGCAGACAGATAAACCACAGGCCGTAACAATGGCGGAGCAGGCACATGGACCACAGCTGGGGGATGGAGGAGTACTTCTTGGCGATTTTCTGGGCCGATTTAATCTCCTGTGGGCATCAAGTTTTGGGTGCAGAGAATAGAGTTAGTTTGTTTTATTTAGCGATTCATTGTCATTCATTCATTCACCTGCTTGCTACGCCTAAACATGGGCGCCGGGCTCGTGGGGCAGCTGTGCCTGGCGGCGAGGCGAGCGGAAAAGGTTCGAAGCCCCTCCACTGGGTCAAACAAGTCCAAACTTAACACCGGGAAGCCATCGTACCTGATGGAGGACATGCATCAAGAGAATCGATGGTCACTTCCAATATCCGGCAATAATGGATCCCGGGAATTCCTAATGCTTATCCTGACACTATACCGTGAGTGTCAAAGTGCGTCCCGGTGGCCATATTTGTTTTGTGGATGTTTATTTGACATCGGCGTATTTATTAACAAATGGAATTCGATAAGGAAAAAAAAAAAAAATCAGCAAAAATTGACAAATCAAAAGCAATTTATTTTTTTCAAAATGTAAAGAAAAAAAGTTATAAACTAACCAGGAAAAAGTCATAATTTTACAAGACTAATGTCATCATATTATGAAGAAAAATAACATCATTTTTAAAAGTGTGAAGTTAAAATATAAAAAAATCTATTACAAAAACTTGCAATTTTTGGAAAATTAGATTGCGGAAAAAGGTATGTCAGAAGAATAATGCCAAAATATTATACTAATAACGTCATAATTACGAGAACAACATTTTTTAAAAAAAGATGAAATTGAAAAAATATTGAGAAAAGTTATATTCTACCAAGAAAAACATATTCACAAATATATTCACATAATATTTTATATAACACTTTTAATAGCGTGAAGTAAAACTATCAAAGTAATATTAAAAAAAGTTGCAATTTTTGGAAAATTTGATTGCAGAAAAAGGTATGTCACAAGAATAATATATATAATAATTTTATGTAATAATAATATTATAGTAATAACGTCATAATTACGAGAATTTTTTTTAAAAAAAAAAAGATGAAGTAGTTGGAAAAAAAATAAACCAGGAAAAAGTCATAATTTCACAAGACTAATGTCATCATATTATGAGGAAAAATAACATAATTTTTAAAAGCGTGAAGTTAAAATATAAAAAAAAAATATTACAAAAACTTGCAATTTTTGGAAAATTAGATTGCGGAAAAAGGTATGTCAGAAGAATAATGCCAAAATATTATAGTAATAATATCATCATTACGAGAACAACATTTTTAAAAAAAGATGAAATTGAAAAAATATTGAGAAAAGTTATATTCTACCAAGAAAAACATATTCACAAATATATTCACATAATATTTTATATAACACTTTTAATAGCGTGAAGTAAAACTATCAAAGTAATATTAAAAAAAGTTGCAATTTTTGGAAAATTTGATTGCAGAAAAAGGTATGTTACAAGAATAATATATATAATAATTTTATGTAATAATAATATTATAGTAATAACGTCATAATTACGAGAATTTTTTTTAAAAAAGATGAAGAAGTTGGAAAAAAAATAAACCAGGAAAAAGTTATAATTTTACAAGACTAATATATATTGAGGAAAAATAACAATAAAAATAACAAAAATAATAATAATAAATATCATTTTTGAAGTTAAAATATCAAAGTAATATTAAAAAAAGGAGCATTTTTTTGAAAATTAGATGGAATGTCACAAGAATAATGCCAAAATATTATAGTAATAACATCATAATTACGAGAACAAAAAAAGATGAAATAGTTAGAAAAAAATAAAAGTATAATGAGAAAAAATATTAAAAGAAAAGTTATATTCTCCAAAGAAAAAAAGTCAAAATTTTACAAAAATAAACTACAAAAAAAAGCATTTTTTGTATTAAAAAAAAAAAGTTAAAAGGCTCAAGATTTTATTTTCTCACACACGTTTCAAAACCCTACCACTAGTACTTGTTATCTTAAATTCTAAAATATTCTATATATTCACATAATATTTAGTTCTATCGATTTTTCGTTAGTTTTGTTTTACCTGTAGCGTAAGGGATGCGCTTCGCCCTCAGGCAGGGGGGGCAGCTCTGGCGGTGTGATGAAGACCGTGTGCTCGCTACGATGGGGTTCATCCGTCTCGATCAACCTGGCCTCATCTGTTCTATCGCCATCTAGCTGCAGAGGAGTGTCAACGATTATATACCTTACATTACATTACATTACCTTAACACTGCATGAAAGTTCTCACGTCCCGTGTGGAAGTGGTAAGTTGTTAGTTTTGCAAGTTTAGGAGAAATGAATTTGGTGCTGACTGTTGAGCTCACTAGCTTGCTAGCTAGCAGTTATCTTGCGCTGTCTCCCTGTAGTGTTGCAATGTGGTGTAAATAATAGGAATGTAAAGGTGGCCATATTGTAATCGTAATGTTTATTATTATTATGATTATTATTATTCTCCCAATTGGAAGGCAATTTTGAGGCCCTTAACATGCCCAAAAACTCACCAAATTTGCAAGCGGTCCAAATGTGGCCCGCAGGACACCAGTCTGAGGCCCCCGCCTTGATATGAAAGTTTAATATGGATGCTGTATGGTATCATGTACCCAGAAAAAAAATGATTACGTTTGATTCATGTTCATGTTAAAGGTTAAATAACTGTTAATAGTTATCCTCCCAATCCATGTGGAAGTGGTAAGTTTTTGGCTATTTAAGTTGAAAGGAAATAACACGGAGGCTACCGTTTAGGTGGCTAGCTCTCGAGTTTGCGAGTTAGCATGTGTCTCAAGACCCTGCAGTTGCGCAATATGTTGTAAATAAAAAGAGTATAAATGTGACTATAGTCGTGTTTTGTCATGTCTACAGGGCTCTAATAATGCTTTGGTAATTTTAATATGAAAAAAAATAATTTGTCTACCCGCCGACTATATGTGGTTTTAATTAATCATGGTCGCCCCTTAGTAGGCAAACAAAACGGTAAACAAGCAAAAACAAACATACCTTGCTCCCTTTGTCAGCGCTCCGCTCGGAGCAGTACAACTGCTCACAAATAAAAAGGTAGAAGGGACGAGAAAAGACAATATTCAGGATGAAGATGTAGCATATTTAGCATTGTGTAGCATATATGAGTATCATCGGTCGAGCTGTTGCAAAATAATAACATATTTTGAAATTGTTTAATTAATGCAGACGCCTAACTAACTCCCAACTAACTCCCAACTAACTCCCAACTAACTCCCAACTCCCTATACTTTCACTGTAAATCTCCTTGGACTTTATATTTTAGTGTTTTATGTCCATGCTTCCTTTTCTATACGGCTTGTTTTCGTTAGGGTCAAAGGTGAGCTGGAGCCTATGCCAGCTAAGTTCAAGCGCGAAGGCAGGGTACACCCTCCGCAAGTCTGTAGTCGATAGCAGCATGTAGAAGTTATGGTTTCGGACATTTTTGTTAAGCATCTTTGATACCCCAAAAAACTGTTTATTATTATTATTATTATTATTATTATTATGAAACTCACTTTTTCCACACAGTCGTCAAAGAAGGCCAGACTAGCGTCTTTGTCGCTAACAAAGGAGCACTCCTCGATAAAATGGATGAACATCTGGGTTTTGGTCATCAGGGAGTAGAACTTCTGGTGGGAGCGGTCACGGCTCTTCAAGAATCCTGGAGAAATTAAAAATTAATAAGTCTCACAATCATCGTTGACCACTCATCGTGTCGTTCGTTTTGACCCGGACTCGTTAACGCACTATTTGCGCACATTTTACGCAGTTTGCACGCAAAATAATTTTTTTTTATTTATTATTTATATTTTATATTAAGGTTATTTTTTTACAAGACTAATATCATATTGAGGAAAAATAACAATAAAAATAACAAAAATAATAATAAATCATTTTTAAAAGCGTGAAGTTAAAATATCAAAGTAATATTAAAAAAGTAGCAACTTTTTTTAAATTAGATGGAATGTCACAAGAATAATGCCAAAATATTATAGTAATAACATCATAATTACGAGAACAACATTAAAAAAAGATGAAATAGTTGGAAAAAAAATAAACCAGGAAAAAGTTATAATTTTACAAGACTAATATCATATTGAGGAAAAATAATAATAAATATCATTTTTAAAAGCATGAAGTTAAAATATCAAAGTAATATTACAAAAGTAGCAATTTTTTAAAAATTAGATGGAATGTCAAGAATAATGCGAAATTATAGTAATAACATCATAATTACGAGAACAACGTTCTTAAAAAAAAGATGAAATAGTTGGAAAAAATAACAGTATAATGAGAAAAAACATTAAGTGAAAAGTTATATTCTACAAAAAAAAGGCAAAATTTTACGAAAATAAACTAAAAAAAAAAAAAAAAAAAAAGAGTTGAAAGGCTGTGATTGGTCACACTCCCAAGGACTTCTGGACACGCGGGTCCACATAAATAAAACACAGCGTGCGACCGTGTTCCGCTGTTTCCCATACCTTGGAGGTCAAAGAGCGAGCTGGCGTCCGTGGCTTTCTCGGACGGCGCCTGGGTTATGGGTCGCAGAAAGGAACGGTAGCCCTTTAAAATGGCCGCCATGAAGCGCAGAAAGGCTTCCTGGATCTCCAGCTCCACGGCGTTGACGCTCTTCCCGCAGCTCAACTCGGATAAATCCCTGACGGTGAACTCCAGCAGGCTGTCGGACTGGTCCTGACCTGACGACAAAATAAGTGAGAGTCGGTTTCTGATCATCTGGAACTTAGTAGTTTTTGGTAAAGTTTTGTTTCAAACTAAAATCTGAAACACATAATTAACCCCATGAGGCGTTAATATCTCCCGGAAAAAGGAACGTCTGACTTGATGTACTTGATGTACTTGATGTACTTGATGTACTCACCATCAACCAGTTGCTGGTAGAGCGTGGTCAGCACATTCATAAGAATCTTACAAGCTTTCTTCGGTAAAATCTTCCACGTGAGCGCTCGCTTATCTTCATTACTGGAAAAACAGACACGGAACACAACTTAGCCGTGGGCTAAGGGGCTGAGGGGCCAGTAAAAACATGCACTACAGTTACATTTTTTACTACTGACACAGCTTATAATAATTAGTACAGTGGAACCTTGGTTAGCGTACGCCCTGATTAGTGTTTTTATAGTAACTTAGCAATGTACGATGTAAAAGTGTCCGCGAGGGAACCTTAGCGAGGCCAGTAAAAACATGCACTACAGTTGGGCCTGGGAGAGTTCATACCGCCCCTGGTTATGGGCCTGGGAGAGTTCATACCGCCCCTGGTTATGGCTGACAATAGATGAAGCCCAACTAAGCCCATCAAAAAACTGAAAATTGCTTTTACATGTTCTTTTAAACTTCAAAATAAATACATTAAAATCTACTTAGTTGGCCATGGAGGAAATAAAAAATGGAAATTGACATTTTTTACAACTGACACAGCTTATAATGATTAGTACAGTGGAACCTTGGTTAGCGTACGCCCTGATTAGTGTTTTTATAGTAACTTAGCAATGTACGATGTAAAAGTGTCCGCGAGGGAACCTTAGCGAGGCCAGTAAAAACATGCACTACAGTTGGGCCTGGGAGAGTTCATACCGCCCCTGGTTATGGGCCTGGGAGAGTTCATACCGCCCCTGGTTATGGCTGCCCAACTAAGCCCATCAAAAAACAGAAAATTGCTTTTACATTTCCTTTTACGCTTCAAAATAAATCAATTAAAACCTACTTAGTTGGCCAAGGAGGAAATAAAAAATGGAAATTTAAATTTTTTACTACTGACACAGCTTATAATAATTAGTACAGTGGAACCTTGGTTAGCGTACGCCCTGATTAGTGTTTTTATAGTAAATTAGCAATGTACGATGTAAAAGTGTCCGCGAGGGAACCTTAGCGAGGCCAGTAAAAACATGCACTACAGTTGGGCCTGGGAGAGTTCATACCGCCCCTGGTTATGGGCCTGGGAGAGTTCATACCGCCCTGGTTATGGCTGCCCAACTAAGCCCATCAAAAAAACAGAAAATTGCTTTTACATTTCCTTTTAAACTTCAAAATAAATACATTAAAATCTACTTAGTTGGCCAAGGAGGAAATAAAAAATGGAAATTTAAATTTTTTACTACTGACACAGCTTATAATAATTAGTACAGTGGAACCTTGGTTAGCGTACGCCCTGATTAGTGTTTTTATAGTAAATTAGCAATGTACGATGTAAAAGTGTCATCGTAAATGTGTCCGCGAGGGAACCTTAGCATGGTAACTTGAAATTTTACAGCAAAATTTTGCCTCGGTTTTCATACATAATAATAATAATAATAATAATAATAATAATACATTTTATTTGTACAGCGCTTTTCAGAGTACTCAAAGACGCTTTACAGTAGAGAAAAATAAATAAAAATAGAGTTTAGTAAAAAAACAGAATAAAAGATGCATTAAAATACAATATCCAAACATTCATTCAGAGCTAAAACACGGCTAAATGTTACAATGCTACATGTTCTGGTTAGAGTACAATACCGCACGTGTCTCGTCATGTTATTAATAAATACACCGCGCGAGCCCAACTGTGTTCCCGGTGTATTTTTAATGAAAAAACTGAAGACATGGAAACAGTAACCGAAAGTCTGCCCTGTCATGTGTCTATGATGTCATCAGCAGTTGCCTCATTGCCACAAGTCGTTAACAAATTTTTATAGTTTTACTTGCACAAAACAATTCTAAATGCATATAAAATCATAAATGAAAGTGATAAATGAGCATTTAAGGTTACTTTTACTTTCATTTGAGACCTGATTGTTACCGAAGACACAATATGGCAGCGACCCGGACACCACCTTCTTGTTTTGCCATGAGTTTTTTTTTTTTTTTAAACAAAAAAAAAACAAAACAATGGTGCTTCTTACCTTCTTTGCCATGAATTAACTTTCTCTGGCTCCGTTTTGCGTTATTTTGAACACGAGTGGTTAGCACGTAGGCTAGCATGCAGGTTAGCATGTAAGACATCAACACCACTATGTACATATGTACAATACTTTGTTTTTTTATATTCAGTATATAGTGCACTCACTGGAATACGGTGCTGGTATCCAGGTCCACACAGCTCACATCGGGCGGGGGGTCATACAGTTCAAAGTAGCGGGAGTCCACCCCGACAATGAACGGGCACGGGGCGCTCAATACATCAGCCAGCGCCAGTGGGCACAGAGGAATATACGGGCACGGCCAGTGGAAGGGGAAGATCATCTGAAGGTTACAAAACAGATGTGTTTGTATGAAATTAAACATCAAAGTATGATGTTAATTAATTCATCTTCAAACAGCTAAAATGATGCAGAAGGCTAAAATAACCAATTAGCTAAAAATGTCATCCAATATTTATAAATATGATATATGAAATATGATCTCAGGGAAGAAGTACATTTAAAACACTTCTATGCTAGGACTACGTTAAAAAGCATTTCAGAAAAGAAAAAAAAAACGTTAAACTATATTAGGAAAGCAGGAAGTGAACAAATGCGAAATACATCAAATAAAATATATAATATATATTATGTAATATAATTAAAATTAATAAAAATGTATAAAATACATTTTAAAAAACAAAAAAACCCTTAAACTATATTAGGAAAGCAGGAAGTGAACAAATGCAAAATACATAAAATACATAATATATTTTATAAAATATAAATTAAAAAAATGAATAAATAAAATTAATAAAATACATTTAAAAAAAACTAAAAAAATTTAAACTATATAAGGAAAGCAGGAAGTGAACAAATGTAAAATACATAAAATAAAATAGCATATATTATGAAATATAACAAAATTAATAAAATACATAAAAAAAACAAAAAACATTAAACTATATTAGGAAAGCAGTGAACAAAATGCAAAATACATAAAATAAAATATATAATATATGTTATAAAATATGAATTAAAAAATTAAAATAAAAATTAATACAATACATAAAAAACTTATATTAAAAAAACTATATTAGGAAAGCAGGAAGTGAACAAATGCAAAATACATAAAATAAAATATATAATAAATATTATAAAATATGAATTAAAAAATTTATACATGAAAATTAATAAAATACATTTAAAAACAAAAAACAATAACTATATTAGGAAAGCAGGAAGTGAACAAATGCAAAATACATAAAATAAAATATATAATAAATATTATAAAATATGAATTAAAAAATTTAAACATGAAAATTAATAAAATACATTTAAAAAACAAAAAACAATAACTATATTAGGAATGCAGGAATATATATCATAAAATATACATAAAAATTTAAAACATTAAAATAAAAATTAATAAAATACATTTTAAAAAACAAAAATACTTAAGTTATATTAGGAAAGCAGGAAGTGAACAAATGTAAGAGTTAGTGATTGTAAAAGTACCAGATGGAGGGGTAGGATTTAATAAGCTTTGCTTCTTCCTACTCCTTTTGGACATGTGGAACTGTGAACTGATTATGCGATGCGTTCAATTGTAATCTGATGCACGTTCAAATGAAATGAAACACCATTACCGTTACCATGACGATGTCACAACGTAGCAACTCACCGATACCAAAGCTTCAGTAACGCTGGTCAGTACGGCAGGTCGTAACGAATGGACCAGAATCTTCTGTTCGGTGACAGCAAACACCAGAAGAGTGACAGCGTTCGCTGGTCCCAGGTTCTGGAGCAATGTGGAAAATCGTCCACCACTTTTTAAAAAAAAAAAAAAAAAAAAAAAAAAATTGCACATTTAATCAAATTCATAGAGCAACAGTTCCCCGAAAACTCTTTAGGACTTGTACCTGAGTGGTAAAGGAGAAGACACCGGCTGGCTCAACATCAGGCTATCATGAGGGGAAAGCTGGGCAAAAGGCAAAAAAAATCGTCAGTTATAATAATAACAATAATAATAATAATAATAATAATAATAATAATAATACATAGCTATAACACGCATCCTTGGGCGGGCAAAGCTTACCTGCACTAGGATGCGAGGCCTCTGAGAGGAAGGGAAGGGAACTTTGTGCATAAAATGAGAAATGTGCCTGAGAAAAACAAATTCACATCTGAGTCCAATTATGAGCATGTAGATTAGATATATTCATCACGCAGCACATTAACAGGACAATGTGAAACTAATATAAGGGGATAACTTTGATTACTTAAAAATGTTTATTGTAAGAATGCAATGTTTCATAACCAAATATGAAATATTTCATGGATCTCACTTCTCAATGGGGAGGGCATGCGGACCGGAGATGGAATAGCGGTAGAGGAAGGTGAGGAACTTTCGGAAAGCGTCAAAAAACGGCCAGTGAGAAAGCAGGCAGATGCATTTGTTGGTGTAAACGGAGGAGCAGGCGGCGGAAGGTGCGGCGTTTGTGACGTCGGACGGGCTGTTGCAGTGGTGGTGGGGGGAGGGTTTGCGCGCATCCGTGTCGGGGAGGCCCAGCCGGGTGCGCTGTCCATCAGTCAGAGACTCTGGAGGGTAGGGCTCATAGAACTGTATGGCGGCGCCGTATACCTGAAACCACGAGATACGTACAGGGGGGGGGGGTTGGATGAACAGATCGTGACCGTCAGAGTGTAATACGACCATCGCATCAATGCAGTGACATCATTTCCTTCCTTAACCGTTCGATTTCTGGTATCATGTCTTATGTTATGTCGGTTTTGAGCCATGTATTAAATCAGTTATAAAATACACTCAAAATAATAACCTTCTTAGGCTTCCTCATCCATGAAAATGTTGGTTTTGGAGGCCTTTTTTTTCTCCATTTAAATTTCCAAAAATACTAAAAATGAACCTCAAAAGAATCATATTCATAAATTGAATTATTTTCTTACCTGGCTATTACTGAGAGCTATAGAACATATCTCTTAAATCAATTAGTTGTAATTATATTCTTATTTTAGTATTAATCACTAAAGAAACGTATATATGGCATGGGGTCTCAAACACGCGGCCCGCGGGCCAAATGTGGCCCGCAGGACACTAGTTTGAGGCCCCCCGCCTTGTCAGTGCGGCCCCGCGCAAGTTTGATACGGATGCCGTATGGTATCATGTACCCAGAAAAAAAATTATTACGTTTGATTCATGTTCATGATAAAGCAGGGGTCTCAAACACCCGGCCCCGCGGGCCAAATGTGGCCCGCAGGACACTAGTTTGAGGCCCCCGCCTGGTATCATGTACCCAGAAAAAAAATTATTACATTTGATTCATGTTCATGTTAAAGCAGGGGTCTCAAACACGCGGCCCCGCGGGCCAAATGTGGCCCGCAGGACACTAATTTGAGGCCCCCCGCCTTGTTAGTGCGGCCCCGCGCAAGTTTGATACGGATGCCGTATGGTATCATGTACCCAGAAAAAAAATCATTACGTTTGATTCATGTTCATGTTAAAGCAGGGGTCTCAAACACGCGGCCCCCCGGGCCAAATGTGGCCCGCAGGACACCAGTTTGAGGCCCCCGCCTGGTATCATGTACCCAGAAAAAAACTTATTACATTTGATTCATGTTCATGATAAAGCAGGGGTCTCAAACACGCGGCCCCGCGGGCCAAATGTGGCCCGCAGGACACTAATTTGAGGCCCCCCGCCTTGTTAGTGCGGCCCCGCGCAAGTTTGATACGGATGCCGTATGGTATCATGTACCCAGAAAAAAAATCATTACGTTTGATTCATGTTCATGTTAAAGCAGGGGTCTCAAACACGCGGCCCCCCGGGCCAAATGTGGCCCGCAGGACACTAGTTTGAGGCCCCCGCCTGGTATCATGTACCCAGAAAAAAACTTATTACATTTGATTCATGTTCATGATAAAGCAGGGGTCTCAAACACGCGGCCCCGCGGGCCAAATGTGGCCCGCAGGACACTAGTTTGAGGCCCCCCGCCTTGTCAGTGCGGCCCCGCGCAAGTTTGATACGGATGCCGTATGGTATCATGTACCCAGAAAAAAAATTATTACGTTTGATTCATGTTCATGATAAAGCAGGGGTCTCAAACACCCGGCCCCGCGGGCCAAATGTGGCCCGCAGGACACTAGTTTGAGGCCCCCGCCTGGTATCATGTACCCAGAAAAAAACTTATTACATTTGATTCATGTTCATGATAAAGCAGGGGTCTCAAACACGCGGCCCCGCGGGCCAAATGTGGCCCGCAGGACACTAGTTTGAGGCCCCCCGCCTTGTCAGTGCGGCCCCGCGCAAGTTTGATACGGATGCCGTATGGTATCATGTACCCAGAAAAAAAATTATTACGTTTGATTCATGTTCATGATAAAGCAGGGGTCTCAAACACCCGGCCCCGCGGGCCAAATGTGGCCCGCAGGACACTAGTTTGAGGCCCCCGCCTGGTATCATGTACCCAGAAAAAAATTTACATTTGATTCATGTTCATGATAAAGCAGTGGTCTCAAACACGCGGCCCGCGGGCCAAATGTGGCCCGCAGGACACGAGTTTGAGGCCCCCGCCTTGTCAGTGCGGCCCCGCGCAAGTTTGATACGGATGCCGTATGGTATCATGTACCCAGAAAAAAAATCATTACGTTTGATTCATGTTAATGTTAAAGCAGGGGTCTCAAACACGCGGCCCGCGGGCCAAATGTGGCCCGCAGGACACCAGTTTGAGGCCCCCGCCTGGTATCATGTACCCAGAAAAAAAATTATTACATTTGATTCATGTTCATGATAAAGCAGGGGTCTCAAACACGCGGCCAAATGTGGCCCGCAGGACACTAGTTTGAGGCCCCCGCCTTGTTAGTGCGGCCCCGCGCAAGTTTGATACGGATGCTGTATGGTATCATGTACCCAGATAAAAAATTATTACGTTTGATTCATGTTCATGTTAAAGCAGGGGTCTCAAACACGCGGCCCGGACACTACTTTGAGGCCCCCGCCTTGATATGAAAGTTTAATGTTAGCGCGGCCCGCGCAAGTTTGATACGGATGCTGTATGGTATCATGTACCCAGAAAAAAAATATTTTACGTTTGATTCATGTTCATGTTAAAGGTTAAATATCCTCCCTATCCGTGTGGAAGTGCTAAGTTTTTGGCTATTTAAGTTGAAAGGAAATAACTTGAAGGCTACCGTTTAGGTCGCTAGCTCTCTAGTTTGCGAGTTAGCATGTGTCTCAAGACCCTGGGGTGAGCTAACAATAGCTGTTTTTTTTTTTTTTTTTACTTTTAAACAGGAATATCACAAGTACTAAAATTTAAGGACACTTTTCAGATTATATTTTATTCTTTTTTTTTTTTAGGGCAAATACTTTTTAATGGACATCTGCCACCGATACACATGTAAATATGCCAGACTAAAATGAATTTAATAAATTTAAAATAAATAATTTTATTGAATTTAACCAACAAAACACTCAGGATAGAAATGATTTTACCCTTATCATGGCAACCAATCAATGTCTCTCAAAATATATATATATATAATAATGTATATATATATAATAAGGTATTCTGTAGGTTCATTTCCGTTGTAGGGGTCTAACAGTGAGTGGCAGCCTTTTGCTGGTTTGAAAGAAAAAAGTGTGAACCCAGAACCCAGAACTCCACCCTACCTTCTCTCCAGAGGCTCCAGTTAGGACAAAAGTAGAGAAAACAGGCAGGGAGTATTTGGCGTTGATTGGCCAACACTCGATTGTGGCTCCCATGGGGAGGCAGAAGAGAGGAACAGATTCTGGCAGTGGGAAAGACTCGTAGTTCTCTTCTGGATATCTGCAGAATAATCCTGAGTGGGACACAAATACAACAAAAAGTCATTATATGCATATTCATTATATGCATTAATTCCTATATAATACTAAAAATGCACTCAGTTCAACTAGAAAAAACGACTGGAGAACCTAAAAATAAAACATCTGTATAATGACATACTTCATCAAAATACATAGTCAAAATGTGATGAGAAAAATGACAGCTCTCTCGAGGCAACAAACCGCTGTATCGTGACAAAAAAGAAAAAATATTCACGCTTCAGTGTTTAACTTCATGATGTCCATGGCAACTAAATTATGGCCAACTGCCCGTATCCAAGCCTAAACATATACGGTTTTATCCGTTGAATAAAGCCTATCATTAGTCAAAATATATGCATACAGTATAATCAAATTAGAGGTAATCTTGGTCCAAATTATGCATTTTCAATCCTAAAAATGATGTCGTTATTGAGTGTGGTTAGCAATGTGGAGACTAGCCGAGTTGTGGCTGACAGCAGCTCCTGTGTGAATATGATAACTACCGTGGTAACATTACTCCTCACATTCACTAAAGGCCAAAAATGCATCATTAGGTAGGAAAAAAAAAAAAACATACATAAGTCGCTCCGGAGTATAAGTCGTATTTTTTGCGGTTAATTTTTTTCTTACTACCGTATTTTCCGGACTATAAGTCGTTCCGGAGTATAAGTCGCACAAGGCCAAAAACGCATAATTAGGAAGAAAAAAAACATACATAAGTCGCATTTTTTGCGGTTAATTTTTTTTTAACTACAGTATTTTCTGGACTATAAGTCGCTCCTTAGTATAAGTCGCACAAGGCCAAGAATGCATAATTAGGTAGAAAAAAAAACATACATAAGTCGCATTTTTTGCGGTTAATTTTTTTTTAACTACGGTATTTTCTGGACTATAAGTCGCTCCTTAGTATAAGTCGCACAAGGCCAAGAATGCATAATTAGGTAGAAAAAAAAACATACATAAGTCGCATTTTTTGCGGGTAATTTATTTTTAACTACCGTATTTTCCGGACTATAAGTCGCTCCGGAGTATAAGTCTCACAAGGCCAAGAATGCATAATCAGGGAGAAAAAAACATACATAAGTCGCGCTGGAGTATAAGTCGCATTTTTTGTGGGTAATTTATTTTTAACTACTGTATTTGCCGGAGTATACGTCGTTCCGGAGTATAAGTCGCACAATGCTAAGAATGCATAATTAGGGAGAAAAAAAAAACATACGTACATAAGTCGCGCTGGAGTATAAGTCGCATTTTTTGCGGTTAATTTTTTTTTTTACTACCGTATTTTCCGGACAATATGTCGTTTCGGAGTATAAGTCGCACAATGCTAAGAATGCATAATTAGGGAGAAAAAAAAACATACATAAGTCGCGCTGGAGTATAAGTCGCATTTTAACTACATTATGTCATTGGATGGTCATATCACCTCGTAATTCGGTAAGTGAAAAAAATAAAATAAAATAAAAAATTTAAAAAATCAAAAAAAGAAAAGATTTTTTTTATTATATTAGGAAAGCAGGAAGTGAACAAATGTAATTAATGAAATGAAATTAGGTACCGTACCGGCAATTCAATTGTCACCAAATGTCAAATTTCAAGTTTCGACCGGTAAATTGAGAGTCAAATATGGCGATCGTATGACTGCAGATGCGACGCTGATCCACTTGTTGATTTCACTCAAGACCCAGAGATGAAAAATTAAAATTAAAAAATTGACAAAAAAATAAAAACTTAAACTTAAATTTAAATAAAAATTAGGAAAAAAAAACAAAAAATGTCAAAAAAAAAAGTACAAAAAAAACAAACTATACTAGGAAAGCAGGAAGTGAACAAATGTAACAGTTACTGACAAAATGACATATATGATAATGACAATACTGACAAAAAAATAAATAAATTAAAATTAAAAAATTGACAAAAAAATAAAATAAAAACTTCAACTTAAATAAAAATTAGAAAAAAAAACAAAAAATGTCAAAAAAATTTTTTACAAAAAAAACTAGGAAAGCAGGAAGTGGACAAATGTAACAGTTACTGATTGTAAAAGTACCAGATGGGGTAGGATTGAATAAGCTTTGCTTCTTCCTACTCCTTTTGGACATGTGGAACTGGGAACTGATTATGTGATGCGTTCAATTGTAATCTGATGCATGTTGAAATGAAATTCAACCATTAGCATTAGCATATTCTCCCAACAACTTGGGAGTATTTGCAATCTGTGTGGAAGGTCTACCTGCTTTATATGCTATGGAGTTGGTTTTGGTCACGGACTTCTTATAACACAAGTACACAGAGGAGCCCCACTGAAAACAGAAACAGGAAAAAGTGAGTCTATGCCGGGAACCCTGTTTTTTTTTTTTTTTTGAGGGGGGGGTGTTGGGGGTCTCACCAAAGTGCTGTTGAGATTCCTCTCCACCTTGCAGAAGGTGTGCGGAGGAGTCTCTCCTTTGCTTGGGATGATGATACAGATGTCGGTGACGGCCAGAGCGGCTCGTGGTTGGCTCTCGGGCGCCCGCTGGTACGTGACGTAGATACGCTGGGAGGAGTTCCCGCTGATGTTGGCCGGGCGACCTGAAGGCGTGGTCTGGATGAGGTGGCAGCCCTGCTTCAGACGCTCCTTCCACTCGAAGAGGACGCTGTTGGAACGAGCAGAAAGGACAAGTCAGTCAAAGAAGACAAATAATTGTCCATAGGTATGAATGTAAGAGTGTGAATGGTTGTTTGTCTATATGTGCCCTGTGATTGGCTGGCCACCAGTCCAGGGTGTACCCCCCCACTACAGTCGTCCCTTTACATTGGCTATGACAAACCTTGCATGACATGAGATAGAGTGCAAAAGGTTGTCTTCTCATTTAGTGTGGAAGTGTTTTTTTTTTTTTTTTTGCTTCTTTGTCCCTCGACCTCACTTCATTTGAAATCCTTTTCTGATCTTAGAATAAGTTATTTGGAGGCTAACTGGTTAGCTTAGTAGGTGGCTATGCTAGCAGTGTTGATCCTGTTGCCTGTGCAATGTGATGTAAACAAAGAATAATAGTGTAAAAGTGACTTTTGGAGTGTTATTCAGGGCTCTAATAATGTTAGCGGGCAGGCCACACAGCTAGGAGACCCGGGTTCAATTCCACCCTCGGATATCTCTGTGTGGAGTTTGCATGTTCTCCCCCCCGTGCATGCGTGGGTTTTCTCCGGGTACTCCGGTTTCCTCCCACATTCCAAAAAAAACATGCTAGGTTAATTAGCGACTCCAAATTGTCCATAGGTATGAATGTGAGTGTGAATGGTTGTTTGTCTATATGTGCCCTGTGATTGGCTGGCCACCAGTCCAGGGTGTACCCCCACCCTACAGTCGTACCTCTACATTGGCTATGACAAACATTGCATGACATGAGATCGAGTGCAAAAGGTTGTCCTCTCATTTAGTGTGGAAGTGGTAAATTTTTTGCTTCTTTGTCCATTGACCTCACTTCATTTGAAATACTTTTTTGATCTTAGAATTTATTAGAAGTTATTTGGAGGCTAACCGGTTAGCTTAGTAGGCGGCTATGCTAGCAGTGTCGATCCTGTTGCCTGCACAATGTGATGTAAACAAAGAATAATAGTGTAAAAGTGACTTTTGTAGTGTTATTCAGGGCTCTAATAATGTTAGCGGGCAGGCCACACAGCTAGGAGACCCGGGTTCAATTCCACCCTCGGATATCTCTGTGTGGAGTTTGCGTGTTCTCCCCCCCGTGCATGCGTGGGTTTTCTCCGGGTACTCCGGTTCCCTCCAACATTCCAAAAACATGCTAGGTTAATTAGCGACTCCAAATTGTCCATAGGTATGAATGTGAGTGTGAATGGTTGTTTGTCTATATGTGCCCTGTGATTGGCTGGCCACCAGTCCAGGGTGTACCCCGCCCAGCTGGGATATGCTCCGGCATTTTTTTTTCCCCACTTACCCCAAGTCAGTGAGCGGTGGCTTGTCACAACCTCGCCTATAGCACAGGAAGACCTGGGGTGCCATGAGCCCCCCATTATTAAAGTCGGCCGAATGTCCGTTTGGTGTGGTCTCAATGCACGTGAACCCCGGGGGCACCTCATCGCCCATCGAGCGGATCACCACAGCCACGTCGGTGACGGGCGCCTTGGGCTTGGCGGTTTTGTGGCAGGCGTCATCAAAGTGGATCTCCCGGTCCAAAGGCTTGGATGAATCCGTGAGTCCCGCCACCACAAAGTAGTCAGCTACACGAGGGCCTTTGTCCTCCATCTTTTCCCATTCCCGCCAAGCGCCTGGAATGCATAAGACGGATATTTCATACAGCAAGAGAGACCTATGAGGACTTTTGGACTGCAGAAAAAGTTTATGCTGCACACGTCGGGAATCGGGATCTCAAATGTAATTGTAATGGTAATGGTTGAATTTCATTTGAACATGCATCAGATTACAATTGAACGCATCACATAATCAGTTCCCAGTTCCACATGTCCAAAAGGAGTAGGAAGAAGCAAAGCTTATTAAATCCTACCCCTCCATCTGGTACTTTTACATTTGTTCACTTCCTGCTTTCCTAATATAATTTAAGTGATTTATTTATTTTATTGTACTTTTTATTTTAGTTTCACTTTAGTTTCACTTTAGTTTCACTTTTATTTCACTTTTATTTCACTTTCATTTTACTTTCATTTTATATTTTACTTTTTTATTTTAGTTTTATTTTATTTTACTTTTATTTTATTTTACTTTTTATTTTAGTTTCATTTTAGTTTTATTTTATTTTACTTTTTATTTGTTTCATTTTAGTTTCATTTTAGTTTTTGTTATATTTTACTTTTTTATTTTACTTTAGTTTCATTTTAGTTTCATTTTAGTTTCATTTTAGTTTCATTTTAGTTTTATTTTATATTTTACTTTTTTATTTTAGTTTTATTTTACTTTTTATTTTAGTTTCATTTTAGTTTTATTTAACTTTTTATTTTAGTTTTATTTTATTTTACTTTTTATTTTAGTTTTATCAACTGCTTGTATTGTTTCCTGAATTGGCTCATCGTTGCGCATTGTTTAAGGGTCTTACTCAATCCATCCCATAGTTTGATTCCACATACTGAAATGCTATGGCTAGCATAACGTAGTCCTAGCATAGAAGTGTTTCAGATTTAGTTCTTCCCTGAGATCATATTTCTCCTCTCTTGTAGAGAAGTATTAGATGACATTTTTAGCTAATTGCTTATTTTTAGCCTTATGCTAGCCTTATTATTTTAGCTGTTTGAAGATGAACTATATCAGCAAGTTGAAGTATTTGTGATTTTAGAAATAAGGAGTTAGTATGTTCTCTGTAGGCGGCATTATGAATTATCCTTACTGACCAAATGTAAGCAAGAAAATTGTTTTATTTATTTATTTAATTTTAGCCGAATGGTGCAGCGTTACGGCATAAACACAAAGAAGAGACATGCCACACACACACGACAACGTCAAGGACTTTTTTTTTTTACAAAGCACGTCCAACCTTTGAAATGCTCAAGTCGTAAAGAAGAAATACATCTGCTGTTTTACGGCGCTGTGGTGTTTTTCATTTTGCTGCTTTTTTTGCGGCCGGAGTTATTGTTTGCGACAGGATGGAGTTGAAAGTGTCTCGGATTAAAAATGAACTTAACGACCTCGGCGCTTTGCTCATCGTGAAGTCACGCAAAACGTAGCTTCGCTCTAAGTTCAAAAATTTATACGGTCCCATTAAAGTCCTTGACAAAGCGACTGCGCACATTATCAAGCTGACCATGAAACAGAGATAAGAAATAAAAATATTGACAAAAAAAATAAAAACTTAAATTAAATTTAAATAAAAATTAGAAAAAAAACAAAAAAAATCTAAAAAAAAATTACAAAAAAACAAACTATTAGGAAAGCAGGAAGTGAACAAATGTTAACAGTTAGTGATTGTAAAAGTACCAGATGGAGGGGTAGGATTTAATAAGCTTTGCCTCTTCCTACTCCTTTTGGACATGTGGAACGCTGAAATTAGGTATCGTACCGGCGATTGAATTGTCACCAAATGTCAAATTGACAAAAAATAAAATGAAAACTTAAATTAAATTTAAATAAAAATTAGAAAAAAAACAAAAAAAATCAAAAAAAAAATTACAAAAAAACAAACTATTAGGAAAGCAGGAAGTGAACAAATGTTAACAGTTAGTGATTGTAAAAGTACCAGGTGGAGGGGTAGGATTTAATAAGCTTTGCTTCTTCCTACTCCTTTTGGACATGTGGAACGCTGAAATTAGGTATCGTACCGGCGATTGAATTGTCACCAAATGTCAAATTGACAAAAAATAAAATGAAAACTTAAATTAAATTTAAATAAAAATTAGAAAAAAAAAACAAAAAAATTCTAAAAAAAAATTACAAAAAAACAAACTATTAGGAAAGCAGGAAGTGAACAAATGTAACAGTTACTGATTGTAAAAGTACCAGATGGAGGGGTAGGATTTAATAAGCTTTGCTTCTTCCTACTCCTTTTGGACATGTGGAACGCTGAAATTAGGTATCGTACCGGCGATTCAATTGTCACCAAATGTCAAATTGACAAAAAAATTAAAATAAAAACTTAAATTAAATTTAAATAAAAATTAGAAAAAAACCCCAAAAAAATCTAAAAAAAATTTACAAAAAATAAAAAACTATAAGGAAAGCAGGAAGTGAACAAATGTAACAGTTACTGATTGTAAAAGTACCAGATGGAGGGGTAGGATTTAATAAGCTTTGCTTCTTCCTACTCCTTTTGGACATGTGGAACTGGGAACTGATTATGTGATGCATTCAATTGTAATCTGATGCATGTTCAAATGAAATTATTACCATAAATATGCAACAATATTTGGAATCCAACTATGACACAAAAGTAAAATACTCAGATCAGATATAATTTGTATGCTTTAGCCACCCAAAGACCATTTCATTGGAAACAGATTTGGGAAGCACGTCTACCCAATTGTATTCCTAATTCCAGAGGACGTCTACAATTCCAAACATGTTGAGTAAGAGGGTGTGGGGCGCAGCGTTTCATTAGCGAGGCGTCCTGTGCTGTGCTGCCTACTCCATTTTGGTACATCGAGACAAGCGCAGGCGCACCAGCTCATCAGCTCATCAGCTAGCACCTTAGAAAGCATCAAATGACAATGTGTCCTTGCTACTGTAATTATTAATGTTAATAATTAATAGTCCGGGGAATTGTTAGTGTACTCGTGTAACCAGTTCTGCTTCCAAAATTTTATTTATTCTTGCCTCAAAAGGCCCACCGCAGCTTGTCCTCCCCCTGGGTGGACGTTAACCGAGGTTAACCTTTTAACATGCGCTGCCCTGCCTCTAGGCTGCACGGTGGTCGAGTGGTTAGCACGCAGGCCTCACAGCTAGGAGACCAGAGTTCAATTCCACCCACGGCCATCTCGGCCGTCAAGCAGGCTATGACAAACACTGCATGACATGACGTCGAGTGCAAAAGGTTGTCCTCTCATTTAGTGTGGAAGTGGTAATTTTTTCGCTTCTTCGTCCCTCGACCTCACTTCATTTGAAAGACTTTTTTTGATCTTAGAATAAGTTATTTGGAGGCTAACTGGTTCGCGAAGTAGGCGGCTATGCTAGCAGTGTTGATCCTGTCGCCTGCGCAATGTGACGTAAACAAAGAATAATAGTGTAAAAGTGACTTTTGGAGTGTTATTTCATGTCTTCAGGGCTCTAATAATGTTAGCGCGCAGGACACACAGCTAGGAGACCCGAGTTCAATTCCACCCTCGGATATCTCTGTGTGGAGTTTGCATGTTCTCCCCCCTGTGCATGCGGGGTTTTTTCTCCGGGTACTCCGGTTTCCTCCCACATTCCAAATTGTCCATAGGTATGAATGTGAGTGTGAATGGTTGTTTGTCTATATGTGCCCTGTGATTGGCTGGCCACCAGTCCAGGGTGTACCCCCCCCTTACAGTCGTCCCTCTACATCGGCTATGACGAACATTGCATGACATGAGATCGAGTGCAAAAGGTTGTCCTCTCATTTAGTGTGGAAGTGGTCATTTTTTTTGCTTCTTTGTCCCTCGACCTCACTTAATTTCTGTTAGAATAAGTTATTTGGAGACTAAGTACCAATTATTAGGCTACTTATTAGGCTACTTGACTTCATTGTCATTAGAATTCTACATCATAAATGACTTCCCATTATTATTATTATCACTATTATAGTTATATACTGTAAATATATACGTAGGTCCCGTAGAGAAAACAGAACATGGTGGGATTGTGGATGTGCCACAGCAATGCTGCTTCAGTTTCAATTGTATTTTTAGCTTAGAGACAGCATGGGACGCATGAATGTCATTCTTTGCCCCGTCATGTGGCTCTCACACAGGGAGGTGTCACTGTACGGCTCGCCTCTACTTCAGGCTTTGAATTCAAAGTCATAGCAAATATGGATTTGTTATGTAATTGCTAGCCAAACTCAGACTGGGAACTCATTCATTCATTCGTTTTCTACCGCTTTTCCTCACAAGGGTCGCAGGGGGTGCTGGAGCCTATCCCAGCTGTCTTTTGGGGGCGAGAGGCGGGGTACACCCTGGACTGGTGGCCAGCCAATCACAGGGCACATATAGACAAACAACCATTCACACTCACATTCATACCTATGGACAATTTGGAGTCGCTAATTAACCTAGCATGTTTTTGGAATGTGGGAGGAAACCGGAGTACCCGGAGAAAACCCAAGCATGCACGGGGAGATCAAAATACAAGACTTCTTCCTTCAGTCATTCATTTTCTACCGCTTATCCTCCACACAGAGATGGCCGAGGGTGGAATTGAACTCGGGTCTCCTAGCTGTGAGGCCTGCCTGCTAAACACTCCTCCACCATGCGGCCCAAATTCATTCATTCATTCATTCATTTTCTACTGCTTTCGACCGAGGGTGGAATTGAACTCAGTTCTCCTAGTTGTGAGGCCTGCATGCTAACCACTTGTACACCATGCAGCCCAAATTCATTCATTCATTTTCTACCGCTTATCCTCACGAGGGTCGCGGGCACGGGGAGAACATGCAAACTCCACACAGAAATGGCCGAGGGTGGAATTGAACCCTGGTCTCCTAGCTATGTGGCCTACGCACTAACCACTTGTCCACAGTGCAGCCTTCAATTTAGTCATGTTTGTCTATAAGGCAGGAGGACCATTGATCAAATTGACTTAAGATTTGTCAGATCAAAATACAAGATTTCTTCCTGAATCTGCACTCTCAGCATCATTCATTCATTCATTCATTCATTTTCTACCACCTACCCTCACAAGGGTCGCGGGGGGGTCGAACTCAGGTCTCCTAGCTGTGAGGCCTACGCACTAACCACTCGCTCACCGTGCAGCCTTCAATTTAGTCATGTTTTTCTATAAGGCAGAAGGACCATTGATCAAATTGACTTAAGATTTGTCAGATCAACTGGTGGCCAGCCAATCCCTGGGCACATATAGACAAACAACCATTCACACTCGCATTCATACCTATGGACAATTTGGAGTCGCTAATTAACCTAGCATGTTTTTGGAATGTGGGAGGAAACCGGAGTACCCGGAGAAATGTAAAAATTGGGTTTTCTGACCTCAGTTCCCTACATGAATCCAGAAAGGAGGCCCTGACTCGGTTCCACAAGGGGTTAATTCCTAGACAATGTGACAGGGAAAACTCACAGCTGCCTTTACGGAAAAGGGGCCGGTGAAAATGTCCGAATGGGATTTGTGTTAAGGTTGTAACAGCCAAGTTGCTCTCTGGGCTCCAGCTGTATAGACAAAGAGCTGAGAGTACGACCACAGCTGAGGTGGAAAAAAAGGAATTTGAACATGAGAACATAAACACAAGCCAGTTGGACGCCTCGCTACAGCCTTCACCCCGGAACTTTATCCTGGAACTTTATCCTGGAACTCTGCGTGTATGGCAGACGAGTGGTTAGCGTGCAGGCCTCACAGCTAGGAGACCAGGGTTCAATTCCACCCTCGGCCATCTCTGTGTGGAGTTTGCATGTTCTCCCCGTGCCCGCGACCCTCGTGAGGATAAGCGGTAGAAAATGAATGAATGAATTTGGGCTGCATGGTGTACAGGTGGTTAGCATGCAGGCCTCACAGCTAGGAGACCCGAGTTCAATTCCACCCTCGGCCATCTCTGTGTGGAGGATAAGCGGTAGAAAATGAATGAATGAAGGAAGAAGTCTTGTATTTTGATCTGACAAATCTTAAGTCAATTTGATCAATGGTCCTCCTGCCTTATAGACAAACATGACTAAATTGAAGGCTGCACGGTGGAAGAGTGGGTAGTGCGTAGGAGACCCGAGTTCGACCCCCCGTGAATGAATGAATGAATGAATGAATGATGCTGAGAGTGCAGATTCAGGAAGAAGTCTTGTATTTTGATCTGACAAATCTTAAGTCAATTTGATCAATGGTCCTCCTGCCTTATAGACAAACATGACTTAATTGAAGGCTGCATGGTGGGCAAGTGGGTAGTGCGTAGGAGACCCGAGTTCGACCCCCTGCGAATGAATGAATGAATGATGCTGAGAGTGCAGATTCAGGAAGAAGTCTTGTATTTTGATCTGACAAATCTTAAGTCAATTTGATCAATGGTCCTCCTGCCTTATAGACAAACATGACTTAATTGAAGGCTGCATGGTGGGCAAGTGGGTAGTGCGTAGGAGACCCGAGTTCGACCCCCTGCGAATGAATGAATGAATGATGCTGAGAGTGCAGATTCAGGAAGAAGTCTTGTATTTTGATCTGACAAATCTTAAGTCAATTTGATCAATGGTCCTCCTGCCTTATAGACAAACATGACTTAATTGAAGGCTGCATGGTGGGCAAGTGGGTAGTGCGTAGGAGACCCGAGTTCGACCCCCTGCGAATGAATGAATGAATGATGCTGAGAGTGCAGATTCAGGAAGAAGTCTTGTATTTTGATCTGACAAATCTTAAGTCAATTTGATCAATGGTCCTCCTGCCTTATAGACAAACATGACTAAATTGAAGGCTGCATGGTGAGCAAGTGGTTAGTGCGTAGGAGACCCGAGTTCGACCCCCTGCGAATGAATGAATGAATGATGCTGAGACTGCAGATTCAGGAAGAAGTCTTGTATTTTGATCTGACAAATCTTAAGTCAATTTGATCAATGGTCCTCCTGCCTTATAGACAAACATGACTAAATTGAAGCCTGCACAGCGGACGAGTGGTTAGTGTGTAGACCCGAGTTCGACCCCCGCGACCCTCGTGAGGATAAGTAGTAGAAAATGAATGAATGAATGAATGATGCCGAGAGTGCAGCTTCAGGACAATGTGTTGTATTTTGATCTGACAATTCTTAAGTAAATTTGATCAATGGACCCTTGTGAGAGAAAAGCAGTAGAAAATGAATGAATGAATAATCTTTAAGTACAAGAAAAACAAAAAAAATATTGCCAGATTCTTGCCTATACACACCACTTTTGAAAGTTTAATTCCGGATTAATAAAGTACTACTTTAATACTTTAAGGTGGTTTCATTTTGTAATAATTTGTCATGTAAAAAAAAGGTAATGGCTGATTCTTATTGCCAAAGAGCATGAGGCAGCCACCCTAAAATATCCTGAGGCAACAGGGTTGTTTTAAAAAAGGTATTAATAGCTACAGGGGTAAATATGTAACCATAACTGGATGTTACACCGTTACAGGTGATACAAGCACGGGGGTTGCAAGCACCAATCCGCGTGGATTGCAACAACCTGTGGCACAGCACATACACACACACACGGAAAGCTAGCAAGAGGATTTAAACCAACACACAAGCCAATAAAGCGTGGCAGACGTTAGCAAAAAAAACAAACAAAAAAAAACACTCCAAATGAAAAGAACCACGAGAGACCGACACGATGAGGCAAATGTGCCCGGGCTCGGCTATTCGTTCCGGGCATGTTTTTGAAGACAGAGACGGCTCACTTAACGGTTCATGGTGCTCTACTTACCCCGACTTGAAAACGCCGTTTCTAGTCCTTAGCTCGCGGCGTCATCGGGTGTCATATGTCCATATACACACCGCGGTTCTGGTTCTAAGCGGCGGCCATTATGGTGCGTTTTGCGCTCGATTGTACCGACACGTAAGCGTTTGTAGTCCCGCACCGAAGGCAAGCGTCTCTCCCCCGTCAGTCAGTCAGTCACCACCGCCGCCGCCGCCAAGCCGGCTGTCCACGTTTGGCGGCCATTTTGGTTGTGATGAAGAGTCCGCTGCTTTGCGCGTGCACGTGCACGTCGGACATACACGCGCGCGCGCACACCTGACACAGTTTTTACAAGTGCGCGTGAAAGTGAGCCATTGAAAAAAAAAACAAAAAACATTAATAATGTCCCGTGCATTTTTAATACATTATATTAGTTTTTGTATCTAATTTCCCCCAAAATTACACATTTATTTTGTTTTGCTTCTCATAATATTTCCACTTCAAAAAATATTTTTATTTATTATTTGAACTTTATACTACTACAATTCTTATTAATATTTTGTTATTCCCAGAATAAGTTGTACATGTATTTTTCTTTAATATTTTGACTTTTGCTATTAAAATTACTTTTTATTATTTATTTATTATTTTATTTATTATATTATAAATAAATATATATTATATTATATTTAATTTATTTTATTATTTATTTATTAATTATTTAATTATTTTCCCTCGTAATATTGGCAGTTGCGACTTTTTCTTTGAATATTGTGACATTCTTGTAAAACTACAATTGTTTTTTTTTTTTCATTTTTGCTTCGGTTGTTTTTGTAAAATTTCCAACAATTTCTTGGTATACATTTTTTCTTGTAATTATGATTTATTATGCTGATATTTTGTATTTATTCTCCTAGCATTAAAACTTTTTCCACAACCTAATTTTCCCAAATAATAATTGTATTGTTTCTCATAAGAATCCAACTTTCCAAAAAAATTATATTATTCTTTAATATTTGAACTTTATACTATAAAATTATTAATAATACTCTATTTCTCTTAATATTTGTATTTTTAATTTTTGCTGTTTCTGTTTTCATTTTTCATTAAATGACTTTCTTGAAATGTTGAATCAATTGTACATGTATTTTTCTTTAATATTTCGACTTTTGCTATTAAAATTGTATTATTTTTCCTCATAATATTGCAAGCTGCAACTTTTTCCTTTAATATTTTGACATTCTTGTAAAACTACAGCTGTTTTTTCCATTTTTTGTAAAATTTCCAACAATTTCTTCTTGTAAATTTTTTCTTGTAATTATTATTATTATTATTATTATTATTATTATTATTATTATTATTATTATTATTATTATTATTATTATTATTATTATTATTATTATTATTATTATTATTATTATTTTATTATTATTATTATTATTATTATTATTATTATTATTATATTGTCTTTATTCTCCTAGCATTAGAACTTTTTCCACGACCTAATTTTCCAAAATAATAATTGTTTTATTTCTCATAAGAATCCAACTTTCAAAAAAATTACATTGTTCTTTCATATTTAAACTTTATACTACTAAAATTATTAATAGTATGCTGTTCTCAGAAAAGCTGTGACTTTTTCTTGTATTTTTTTGTCTTAATATTAGAATTTTCAATTTTTGCTGTTTATGTTTTCATTTTTGAAATTGAATGACATTCTTGAAATGTGCTGCAGCTCAAAAGAAAAACATTAAATGTCCCCGGGGGCCACAATTTGGACACCACTGAATTTGCAACAGAAGGAAACCTTGCTCTACTGCCATCTGCTGGTTGGTACGACGAAACACATGTCCTATCTTCAAAATGTCTTAAAAAAAAAAGAAACTTGGAAAAATAATCCAATTAGAACCCTGCTGCTAGCTTGATGTTGACATTCTTTTCTGATACCGGATCAACATTTGCAATTAAAGTGTTCTGTTCCTGCAAAAAATTTAAAATGCCATTCCTTTGAATTATGTTTTATGTGTTTTAGCGCCTCTACATGGCCACATTAGGTATTGCAATTTAAGAATGTGCTTTGAAAAAAACAATTGTGTCCCTGTGGAGAAAAATACTGCTAAAATTGCACTTTTCCCCCAATTTTGACTATGTTTTTTTATTTCAAATATTACACTTTTCCTCTTAAATAATTTTCATAAATTTATTTTCTGAATATATTGACTTTTTTCCAATAATATGACATTGTAACCTTTAGCAAATTCACTCAAATTATATAGTTATGTGATTAAAAAGCGAATCATATTCATATTACGTAGTGTCCTAATGTGTTGTGTTCAGGGACTACACGAGTACTGAGTGCACACACTCACACAATTACTGGAATGTCTCCTCTCTGCTATTGATTTATTGGTGGGCTTTGCAAATGTTTACATGGCAAGGCCGGAGACATATAAACCCAACAGCCCCCCCCACAGCCCCCCCACATCCCCCATCTTGTCTCTTCTCCGTGCATTAGAGGTCATCAAACACGCCGGCCAATAAACTGCTGCACGGGGAGACAAAAAAGCTATCAGAGATTGTCTATGGTCGTCAATGAAGACGATGAACTCCTTCCTGCTTGGCGCAGCTGAAATTGGACATCATGAAATATTATATCACGCTCATAAAAGTGCAACATTAAAAGTAAAGCTTCCGACTCAGGACATTAAAAAGCATGCAGATGGATTCAACCAATTTGGAGTCGCTAATTAACCTAGCATGTTTTTTTTTGGAATGTGGGAGGAAACCGGAGTACCCGGAGAAAACCCACGCATGCACGGGGAGAACATGCAAACTCCACACAGAGATGGTTAGAGGGTGGAATTGAACTCGGGTCTCCTAGCTGTGAGACCTGCCTGCTAAACACTCCTCCACCATGTGGCCCAAATTCATTCATTCATTTTCTACTGCTTTCTACCGAGGGTGGAATTGAACTCAGGTCTCCTAGCTGTGAGGCCTGCGTGCTAACCACTCATTCACCGTGCGGCCTAAATTCATTCATTCATTTTCTGGTGGGTGCTGGAGCCTATCCCAGCTGTCTTCAAGCAGGAGGCCGGGTACACCCCGCACTGGTGGCCAGCCAATCACAGGGCACATATAGACAAACAACCATTCACACTCACATTCATACCTATGGACAATTTGGAGTCGCTAATTAACCTAGCATGTTTTTACAAACTCCACACAGGGATGGCCGAGGGTGAAATTGAACTCGGGTCTCCTTGCTGTGAGGCCTGCGTGCTAACCACTCGTCCACCGTGCAGCCTTCAATTTAGTCATGTTAATCTATAAGGCAGGAGGACCATTGATCAAATTGACTTCAGATTTGTCAGATCAAAATACAAGACTTCTTCCTGAATCTGCACTCTCAGCATCATTCATTCATTCATTCATTCGCGGGGGGTCGAACTCGGGTCTCCTACGCACTAACCACTTGTCCACCGTGCAGCCTTCAATTTAGTCATGTTTGTCTATAAGGCAGAAGGACCATTGATCAAATTGACTTAAGATTTGTCAGATCAAAATACAAGACTTTCTGAATCTGCACTCTCAGCATCATTCATTCATTCATTCATTCATTCGCGGGGGGTCGAACTCGGGTCTCCTACGCACTAACCACTTGTCCACCGTGCAGCCTTCAATTTAGCCATGTTTGTCTATAAGGCAGAAGGACCATTGATCAAATTGACTTAAGATTTGTCAGATCAAAATACAAGACTTTCTGAATCTGCACTCTCAGCATCATTCATTCATTCATTCGCAGGGGGGTCGAATTCGAGTCTCCTACGCACTAACCACTTGTCCACCGTGCAGCCTTCAATTTAGTCATGTCTGTCTATAAGGCAGGAGGACCATTGATCAAATATACTTAAGATTTTATAAATAAATAATCAGCAAATAGGCGTAAATGGCAAATGTTGTATTGCGAATAAACACGGATCCGGTATACCTGAAAATGTACCAAATTTGTGTGTATCCTAGCATAAATTGGAGACAGCCAAATTGTGAAAGACCATACAATGTAAGATGCACAGGCTGTCGGCCATTTTGGTTTGCAGGTGCCATTTTGGGGGGGATTTGGGCAACAATGATTTTTCTTTTTCTGTGTTTCATTTTTTTTTTTTTTTTACTTTAATTTTAGCTTCTGCTTTCTCAAATGCAATAACGTCAAGCGGTGACGACTGTGATGTTTCAAGTGACGTGTTTTTTGATGGAATCGCATTTGGAGCAGCACTTGAACAAAGAGTAATTAAATCATGAGTATGCTTTAAAAGTAGCAGTGCAGATTAGCATCATACGGCACACAAAATACAATCCTAATTTGACGTATCGGTGTCTTACAAAAATATCACAATCTGAACACGGTGTTGGTATTTGAATATCGATCATGCATACTCTCCACTTGGTCACATGTCTCGGTGCCACTGATGAATATGAGAGGATGTATGGAATTCTAAACGATACGGTGAGAGATGCATCGTTGCTCTTTGGTCGGAGGATCTTCTGATGAAAATCAATGGAAACAAACGAGACTGGTGGAGCCAGACGCCATGCTGATTCAATTTACCATCACACACACACACACACACACACAGCATGTAGCTGAAAAAACATATGCATGAATACTTTACCACAGTCAGACAGTCGATGCAATGGGGTGCCATCAAGCTGTAGGACTCCAGCAAACTACAGTGAGAGAGCCATTATCCACAAATGGCGAAAAACAGTGGGAAACCTTCCAAAATGTTGAACAAAAGCAAGTAAACAGAAAAAAATAAATAAAATAAATAAAATAAAATAAAATAAAATAAAATAAAATAAAATAAAATAAAATAAAATAAAATAAAATAAAATAAAATAAAATAAATATAATAAAAAATGAAATAAAATAAAAACTTAATTGAGATTCAGCAAGATCTACGAGTGTGGAAAAGGTTAAAAAAAAGCAGTTTCTAAAGCTTTAGGACTCCAGCAAACTACAGTGAGAGCCATTATCCACAAATGGCGAAAAACAGTGGGAAACCTTCCAAAATGTTGAACAAAAGCAAGTAAACAGAAAAAAATAAATAAAATAAAATAAAATAAAATAAAATAAAATAAAATAAAATAAAATAAAATAAAATAAAATAAAATAAAATAAAATAAAATAAAATAAAAAATAAAATAAAAACTTAATTGAGATTCAGCAAGATCTACGAGTGTGGAAAAGGTTAAAAAAAAGCAGTTTCTAAAGCTTTAGGACTCCAGCAAACTACAGTGAGAGCCATTATCCACAAATGGCGAAAAACAGTGGGAAACCTTCCAAAATGTTGAACAAAAGCAAGTAAACAGAAAAAAAATAAATAAAATAAAATAAAATAAAATAAAATAAAATAAAATAAAATAAAATAAAATAAAATAAAATAAAATAAAATAAAATAAAATAAAATAAAATAAAATAAAATAAAATAAAATAAAATAAAATAAAAACTTAATTGAGATTCAGCAAGATCTACGAGTGTGGAAAAGGTTAAAAAAAAGCCATTTCTAAAGCTTTAGGACTCCAGCAAACTACAGTGAGAGCCATTATCCACAAATGGCGAAAAACAGTGGGAAACCTTCCAAAATTTTCAAAGACGCTTTACAGAAAAAAAATGAAGTTGAACAAAAGCAAGTAAACAGAGTAAAAGATACATTAAAATACAACATTCATTTGTTTATACACAGCTAATACATGGGTCAAATAAAATAAAATAAAATAAAATAAAATAAAATAAAATAAAATAAAATAAAATAAAATAAAATAAAATAAAATAAAATAAAATAAAATAAAATAAAATAAAATAAAATAATTGAGGTTATAAAACAATTTCTAATGCTTTAGGACTCCAGCAAACTACAGTGAGAGCCATTATCCACAAATGGCGAAAAACAGTGGTAAACCTTCCAGTAAAAGATACATTAAAATACAACATTCATTTCAACATCCTGAAGATGTCACAGTCTCTTTAAGGCAGGGGTCTCAAACACCAAATGTGGCCCGCAGGACACTAGTTTGAGACCCCCTTACATTGAAAGTTTTACTGTAAGTTTGATATGGATGCCGTATGGTATCATGTACCCAGAAAAAATTATTACGTTTGATTCATGTTCATGTTAAAGGTTAAATAACTGTTAATATTTATCCTCCCTATCCGTGTGGAAGTGGTAAGTTTTTGGCTATTTAAGTTGAAAGGAAATAACTCGGAGGCTACCGTTTGGTGGCTAGCTCTCAAGTTTGCGAGTTAGCATGTGTCTCAAGACCCTGCAGTTGCGCAATAAGTTGTGAATAAAAAAAGTATAAATGTGACTATAGTCGTGTTTTGTCATGTCTACAGGGCTCTAATAATGCTTTGTTTATTTTAATATGAAAAAAATCATTTGTCTACCCACCAACTATATGTGGTTTATTACATTTTTATTATTTGCTGTTTTTTATTATTATTATATTTATTTATTTATTACTGATTTATTGTTTTTCTTTATTCTTGATTTGTTTATTTATTTTACATCTTATTTTGTATAGAAAAATATATAAAAAATATTTGAGAACAGAGCTTTTCTTGTAGAAAATTGGAACCAAAGCGAAGTTTTTAAAATTTTTTTGTTTTTAATAAATGCGTTTTTTTTTTTTTTTTTTTTTTGGAAAACCTGATGCGACCCAGTCTCACCCAGACCCTAGCTCCAGTGGCCCCCCCGAGTAAATTGAGTTTGAGACCCCTGCTTTAAGGGAAGCCATCTGGCCCTTTGCCAGAACATAAGCAGTTTCCGAGTGTGATAATGCAAAGAGCATTAAATATTCACATCACAGGAAGTCCAGTTTCACGACATTATCTGACATGTCCGACACGTATTGATGACAGTTCTCGGGTTTCTTGACCTAGCTTCCGTATCAATGTGCATTGCATTAAAAAAATAATGCTAAAACTGATTAATCTGCTATTATTTGATGTGCATTACACATATTGTGTTAGATTCCCACACCAACCCACACAAAATCACCAGCAATATTACTTGTCATGTGACAGACGTAGTATATTTGTACCATGAATTATCGATTGTATCTGTGTGACAAATATGACCTCTCAGCCGCACTTACTGGAAGTTTTTAACTGCGAAACACGATTATTTAATCAATAAGTGAAGCCTTTTAGATCCTCTGTTGTTTCCGCTATCGGGGCTAAATAATTGATTGAACTTCTAAGCATTGTAATAAGTCAATAAATCTGATTAATAACACACAGTGTAGTTTAGCATCTACGGCTAATTCCAGGTATGACGATTACCGTTTACTGCAGTAACACAGGTTGCAAATTAAACAGGCGGATTGTCTCGCATGCTAGCGAGCTAACCAAATAGCCTCAAATTTATTTCTTCTAAACAACCCAAAAAAATACCACTTCCACACAGAATGGGAGGAGAACTTTTTTTTTTCATATTAAAATGAACAAAGCATTATTAGAGCCCTGAAGACATGACAAAACACGACTATAGTCACATTTATACTCTTTTTATTTACAACATATTGCGCAACTGCAGGGTCTTGAGACACATGCTAACTCGCAAACTAGAGAACTAGCGACCTAAACGGTAGCCTTCAAGTTATTTCCTTTCAACTTAGATAGCCAAAAACTTACCACTTCCACACGGATCGGGAGGATAACGGAGGCGGGCCGTGGGTGGTTTACATCAAAACAGACCTTGTTTTGGAAATTCAATACCGCTGGAATAGGTGCAGATTCTGGAAGATCTATGTTTATGTCTAAGTTTTCTGTGTGGGTTATTGTGTGTAGCTGCTCTATAGGGGCTGTTAATTCGGGTATATTGTTAATTTTTTAAATAAATGCGATTAATCGCCATTTTGCGCTTCAAATTTCATAAATCATGCGGTCTTGTGTTTGAGTTATTATTATTATTATGTTATTAGTCAAACTATATGCATATTTAAGATATTGTTGCATATCTTTTTCACAAATGAAGCATTTTCAAGCATAAAAAAATGGCTAAATGGACTGAAATCTAAATATAAAGCATTCAAATATATTGCGTTCGTGTTCTACACTGTCATGTTCGGTGAGACACACAAGCACCAGACTTGATCGTCGCTTGAATGACCTCACGACAGGCGCAATAATCCCAAATAAAAACCCAAATTAAAAACACGTGCTGCTGTTGCGCCCTTGAGAAACTCAACTCTGAACCCCTAACGTCACTTCCTGTCCACCACTCACTGGCAAAAACACAGTCATGAGTCTTATTTATGCCTCCAATGACTTATACACACTTATTATGTTTACTATCTTGGATAATATGAGTGTAAAAGTGACCATAGGGGTGTTATTTTATGTCTAGAGCTCTCTAATAATGTAAAGGTTGCAATAATGTGCAGGTTTTCTATGCTTTAACTACAAAAATACACACTTTTCTGATTGTTTCACCCTTGCATCTCACACAGCAAGTATGGTGTGTTCAAAGACATTACAAAAAAAAAGTATTTCCATGGTATCGGGTTGATACCTAAACCCTAAATCCCTCATTATCATCAACTCGAGACCGCCCTCTACGTATATACCCAACCCATCTTTACACCGCTTCACTTCATTGGAACACCATCACGGAGGGGAGGAAACTCCTGCCCCCCCCCCCCTCTCCTGGGATTATACCCGGTGATGTTATTGGGCATCGAACAGCCTGCCATCTGGTAGCAGCGGAGCAAGCTGCAAGCTACTGGGTGGACGTGTCCAACATGGATGAGGGGCCGTGTTTCTATTTCTAAGGTAGGAGCATCTTTTCAATGCATTTCATCGTTATCATTAAAAAATAACTCTTTTCATATTTATTATTATGTATGTATGTATGTATGTGTTATGTTTTCCAAAGTCCCTATTATGGATGTTGATGTAATTAAATTAAATTAAATTAAATAAAAATAAAAATAAAAATAAAAATAAAAATAAAAATAAAAATAAAAATAAAAATAAAAATAAAAATAAAAATAAAAATAAAAATAAAAATAAAAATAAAAATAAAAATAAAAATAAAAATAAAAATAAAAATAAAAATAAAAATAAAAATAAAAATAAAAATAAAAATAAAAATAAAAATAAAAATAAAAATAAACTGAGGTTACTAATGGCCCCCGGGCTGCAGTCTGGACACTGATATGCATATTCTAAATGTATTTGTGAAAAAAATTAAATTAGTTTTAAATTAAATTATGCAAAAATAAATAATACATTTTTTTTGCGGTTACAAATGGCCCCTGGGCTGCATTTTGGACACCACCCCTGGCGTATATTGTACAGGAGAGGTTTCAAACTCATATCCATATTCTAAATGTATTTGTTAAAAAATTAAATTAGTTTGTCACCTCATCATGTGACCTTATAAAATATTGTAAAATTATGCAAAATTAATGAAATTATTTATTTCATAATTTAAGAAATTTGGTATACAACATAAATAAAAATGTTTTTAATTATTCTTATTGTAATTGAATTTGTTTTATTTATTGCATTTTTCAATTAGAACCCCACTATGTGACCTGATAAAATATTGTAAAATTATGCTAAATTAATTAAATTATTTATTTCATCATTTAAGAAATTTTGTGTACAACATAAATAAAAATGTTTTAAATTATTTTAATTTTAATTGAATTTGTTTTATTTATTGCATTTTTCAATTAGAACCCCACCATGTGACCTGATAAAATATTATAAGATTATGCAAAATTAATTAAATTGTTTATTTCATTATTTAAGAAATTATTTGTATATAACATAAATAAAAATGTTTTAAATTATTTTTATTTGAATTGAATTTGTTTTATTTTGTTGCATTTTTCAATGAGAATTTTTTTTTTGCAAACACTAAATTATTAATGATTCATTCATTATTTATTATTAATTATTGAAATTGTATTCATTTATAATTATTCGGTTTTTATTTAAATGATTTTTAATTTTATGTATGTATATTATTTGTGTATATTTGAATTAAAATGCTTCACAATGTTTTTATTTTGGTTTTAATTTCAAATGTTCATTCTAATTGAATATATTTAAAAAAAAAAAAAAAACATAACTGATATGAATTATATCACAGAGAAAGAAGAGGAAGCCGCCATGTCCGAGAAGAAGCCACAAGGTTCAGACACCCGTCCCAAGTGCGGCCTCCGCAGTTGGAGTGCCGACAGCTACGCTTGGAAAGGAAAGAAGCGCTCAAGAAGCTCCCGCAAAGGATCCAGTCCCGGGGGGCGCGAGACGGAGGGGTCGGATGAACTCGGCGTTCGTTCCACGTCCTGTCCGAGGAGGCGAAGAGATAGAAAGTGCAGCTGCGGCAGTCTGGGGGACGACGTCGATGTGGTATGTCGAAAGGCCTTATCCCGGCGTTCTTTGAGGCAGAAGTTCCAGGATGCAGTCGGACAATGTTTGCCTTTACGGTCCCACCATCATCATCATCATCATCATACACAGGCCGCATCGAGACCCTTTTCCGTGTTATTCTGGTCTAAACGTAAGATTCACGTCTCAGAGCTCATGCAGGACAAGTGTCCTTTCTCGCCTAAATCTGAACTCGCCCGTTGTTGGCACCTTTTTAAAAATCAGAGCTCACTCAAGGACCTGGAGGCTCACCTCAAACCCAACTTGGCGTCTTCATCCAACCCCCAAATTCAGACACTCTCCTGGGAGGAAATCTGCAGCTCTGGATCTGGGAGCACCACCCAAGAGGACTTGGACCTCGCCGAGGACCCCGGGAGCCACGTTCTGGTTCCCGATCTCTTACAGATCAACAACAGCTCCTGCTACTGGGGGATGCTGAACCGCTTCGAGGCCGAGGAGCTTCTCGACGGGCAACCGGAGGGAACGTTCCTGTTACGCGACTCGGCGCAGGACGGCTTCCTGTTCTCCGTCAGCTTTCGACGGTACAGCCGCTCGTTGCACGCTCGCATCGAGCAAAACGGCAAACGTTTCAGCTTCGACGTGCACGACCCGTGCATGTACCGCGACGCCAGCGTGACCGGGTTGCTGAGGCACTACAGCGACCCCGCGACCTGTCTCTTCTTCGAACCTCTTCTCTCTCAGCCGTTAGCCAGGACTTTTCCTTTTTCGCTCCAGCACCTTTGCAGGGCGGTGGTCTGCAGCTGCACCACCTATCAAGGCATCGAGAATCTGCCGCTGCCCCCTCAGCTCAGGGACTACCTCCGGCAGTACCACATCAAGTGTGAAGGGGCCTGTGCTGTGTGAACATGCTCAATTTAGTCATGCTTGTCTATAAGGCAGGAGGACCATTGATCAAATTGACTTAAGATTTGTCAGATCAAAATACAAGACTTCTTCCTGAATCTGCACTCCCACCGTGCAGCCCTCAATTTAGTCATGTTTGTCGATAAGGCAGGAGGACCATTGATCAAATTTACTTAAGATTTGTCAGATTAAAAGGGGGTGCTGGAGCCTATCCCAGCATGCACGGGGGAGAACATGCAAACTCCACACAGAGATGGCCGAGGGTGGAATTGAACCCTGGTCTCCTAGCTGTGAGGTCTGCGCACTAACCCCTTGTCTATAAGGCAGGAGGACCATTGATCAAATTGACTTAAGATTTGTCAGATCAAAATACAAGACTTCTTCCTGAATCTGCACTCTCAGCATCATTCATTCATTCATTCATTTTCTACCGCTTATCCTCACACCCTGTGACTTGGTGGCCAGCCAATCACAGGGCATATATAGACAAACAACCATTCACACTCACATTCATACCTATGGACAATTTGGAGTAGAAAATGAATGAATGATTTTTTTTTTAATGGCCAACTCTTTGACTTAAAGAGTTTGGGTTTGCGTCACAAAAATGCCTCGCCTTTTGTCATTTGGTAGCTTTGGTCTTCCTGATTTAATGATACAGCGTCATGTGATCATGTGACAAGCGACGGGCCTGTCAAAGCTAGACAGCCTAACGAGATGGAAAATGCTGTTTTCGCTCGAAAATAATCCACCTTGCTGTCTGCGAAGGACATTGTCAAGGTTTCAACAAAAAGTGCAGTACCACTTTTATCTTGCATTGTTATACCATGCAGAAATTAACATCTAATCATAGCAATGCTATGTAAATATAATATAGTATGTGGTTGTCTGATTCACTGTGGTTCTTCATTGATACTGTTAGATTTCACCCAGACACCCTCTTCTGAATGCAAAACCAGCACTTCCTGTTAAAGAGTTCAAATCCTGATTCACTTCTGTAGCAAGAGTTTTGTCATTATATTAAAATTAATGTTTGTCCAAATGACCAGATTTAGCCTGGGATCATTAAAGTTCACACATTCTTGAAATAAAAATGAATATTTTGTTGGTTTGTTGTCTTATATTGTTGTATTTACATATTGATACATTGTTAACAAATAAGAAACAATTTTTTTCTTTTAAAAATTAAAAGCAAAACCATTCAAAATTTCAGTAAAAAGCATGAATATCCTAAATCCCTATTTTGTACGTCGCTTCCGCCAAAGTGGGCGGCGCAGAAATGACGTCATGACGTCGCCGTCGGGACTTGTGACGCCCGCTTCCTTCATGAGAAGTCGATTCACTTGCCGTCGCCTGCCGGGAGCTTTGTAAGTTGTCCAGTACACATTGAAACGCAACATATTCACTAAATAATCTCGGTTGTCACAAGTATAACGTATTTAACGCGTTTCCCTCGCTGTTATGCTAGGTAGCTTTGTGTATTGTTATTGCTAGCTTACCTCCTCAGCTACTGTAGTTAATCGCTGATGACTAGCTAGCTAGCTAGCTAGCTGTGTGGCCAAGTTGTTTTCCTACTAAATCCCGATCGTTTAATCCTTCTTTTTTTAATGTCGTCCTTCGTATAGTTTGCCAACATGCCATGTGAAAGGAAGCCTATGCGCTACGGACACTCGGAAGGACACACCGAAGTCTGCTTCGATGACACTGGAAAGTATGTCAACATTATCAAGCCATATAATTTGAAAATAACTTTATTATGGACTGGCTCAGTAGCCAGCCCATAGACTGCTACTTGCAGTATTAACCGAAACGTTAAAAAATGGGCCACTAGATTAGGTATAGCCTTGTTCTATTTTTAGAACAGCACAAAGAAACGAGAATTTACAGAATTTTCACAGCCTTGTAGCTCAGCCATACGGCCACGTAGGAACGTGATTGATGGCTAATTTTTGAGATAAGCTTCTGAAGTCTCTCTGTGGCTAAATGCTAATTGCTAGCATGTTAGCATGTTAGCATTTAAGCTAATTTACTCACGTCTAAAGGCAAATACACACATGACATGATGTAGGGAGGTTATAGGACAACCTTGGCACTTTCTAAACTTGAGGCTCTCTTGCTAGGTGCTAGCATGATGATTGTTAGCATGTTAGCATTTAAGCTAATTTACTCACGTTTAAAGGCAAATACACACATGACATGATGTGGGGAGGTTATAGGACAACCTTGGCAGTTTCTAAACTTGAGGCTGTCTTGCTAGGTGCTAGCATGTTAGCCGTTAGCATGTTAGCATTTAAGCTAATTTACTCATGTCTAAAGGCAAATACACACATGGCATGATGTAGGGAGGTTGTAGGACAACCTTGGCACTTTCTAAACTTGGGACTCTCTTGCTAGCTGCTAGCATGATGACTGTTAGCATGTTAGCATTTAAGCTAATTTACTCACGTTTAAAGGCAAATACACATATGGCATGATGTAGGGAGGTTGTAGGACAACCTTGGCACTTTCTAAACTTGGGACTCTCTTGCTAGGTGCTAGCATGATGACTGTTAGCATGTTAGCATTTAAGCTAATTCACTCACGTTTAAAGGCAAATACACATATGGCATGACGTAGGGAGGTTATAGGACAACCTTGGCACTTTCTAAACTTGAGGCCCTCTTGCTAGGTGCTAGCATGGTAGCCGTTAGCATGTTAGCATTTAAGCTAATTTAGTCATGTCTAAAGGAAAATACACACATGGCATGATGTAGGGAGGTTATAGGACAACCTTGGCACTTTCTAAACTTGAGGCTCTCTTGCTAGGTGCTAGCATGAAAACTGTTAGCATGTTAGCATTTAAGCTAATTTATTCACGTTTAAAGGCAAATACACACATGGCATGATATAGGGAGGTTATAGGTCAACCTTGGCACTTTCTTAACTTGAAACCCTCTTGCTAGGTGCTAGCATGGTAGCCGTTAGCATGTTAGCATTTAAGCTAATTTACTCATGTCTAAAGGCAAATACACACATGGCATGATGTAGGGAGGTTATAGGACAACCTTGGTACTTTCTAAACTTGAGGCCCTCTTGCTAGGTGCTAGCATGATGACTGTTAGCATGTTAGCATTTAAGCTAATTTACTCATGTTTAAAGGCAAATACACCCATGGCATGATGTAGGGAGGTTATAGGACAACCTTGGCACTTTCTAAAGTTGACGCTCTCTTGCTAGGTGCTAGCATGGTACCCGTTAGCATGTTAGCATTTTACCTAATTTACTCAAGTTTAAAGGCAAATACACACATGGCATGATGTAGGGAGGTTACAGGACAACCTTGGCACTTTTTCAACTTGATGCTCTCTTGCTAGGTGCTAGCATGATGACTGTTAGCATGTTAGCATTTAAGCTAATTTACTCACGTTTAAAGGCAAATACACATATGGTATGATGTAGGGAGGTTATAGGACAACCTTGGCACTTTCTAAACTTGAGGCTCTCTTGCTAGGTACTAGCATGGTAGCCGTTAGCATGTTAGCATTTAAGCTAATTTACTCATGTCTAAAGGCAAATACACACATGGCATGATGTAGGGAGGTTATAGGACAACCTTGGCACTTTCTAAACTTGAGGCTGTCTTGCTAGGTGCTAGCATGTTAGCCGTTAGCATGTTAGCATTTAAGCTTATTGACTCATGTCTAAAGGCAAATACACACATGGCATGATGTAGGGAGGTTACAGGACAACCTTGGCACTTTTTCAACTTGATGCTCTCTTGCTAGGTGCTAGCATGATGACTGTTAGCATGTTAGCATTTAAGCTAATTTACTCACATTTAAAGGCAAATACACATATGGCATGATGTAGGGAGGTTATAGGACAACATTGGCACTTTCTAAACTTGAGGCTCTCTTGCTAGGTGCTAGCATAATGATTGTTAGTATGTTAGCATTTCAGCTAATTTACTAATGTTTAAAGGCAAATACACACATGACATGATGTGGGGAGGTTATAGGACAACCTTGGCAGTTTCTAAACTTGAGGCTGTCTTGCTAGGTGCTAGCATAATGATTGTTAGCATGTTAGCATTTCAGCTAATTTACTAATGTTTAAAGGCAAATACACACATGACATGATGTGGGGAGGTTATAGGACAACCTTGGCAGTTTCTAAACTTGAGGCTGTCTTGCTAGGTGCTAGCATGTTAGCCGTTATCATGTTAGCATTTAAGCTAATTTACTCATAACTAAAGGCAAATACACACATGGCATGATGTCGGGAGGTTATAGGACAACCTTGGCAGTTTCTAAACTTGAGGCCCTCTTGCTAGGTGCTAGCATGATGACTGTTAGCATGTTACCATTTAAGCTAATTTACTCATGTCTAAAGGCAAATACACACATAGCATGATGTAGGGAGGTTATAGGACAACCTTGGCACTTTCTAAACTTGAGACTCTTTTGCTAGGTGGTAGCATGATGACTGTTAGCATGTTAGCATTTTAGCTAATTTACTCAAGTTTAAAGGCAAATACACACTTGGCATGATGTGGGGACACTATGGGACTGCATCAACCTTTTCCGTACTTGAGGCTTTCTTGCAAGGTGGTACCGCGGTAGCCGTTGGCACACCGGGCCCGAGGTTCACAGCGCAGGTGGCCAGTCCATCAAAATTTCCGCGGGAATTTTCTAGTTTAGAATAACCTCGAGGACACCATGTGATATTTGCTTGTATTGTATCGGCTATCAATGTTCAATAACATTGCTTACATGTAAGAAAATGACTTTACTACATTGGAAGTATGTCAAATGTGAAAATGCTACATGCAAATTTATTAACATGCAGAAGAAACATGCTGCAAATGTCAAAAACAACTGCATGAGAATGCCTGTAAAGATGCTATACATTTAATTTACAATTCATTCAGTCAATTAACCATGTTTATGATTAAAAATGTGTAATTTAGGTGAGAATAATATGAAATATGCCTTTTTTTTACTAATAACAGGCTGTATTGATATATTTTTGTGATAGAGTGAAGGCGTGAAATTTGCCGCCTGAGTAGCGATAACTTGTTTATCATGATTAATTAGTTCCAGACCCCACTGTCATAAGTGAATTTACACCAAGTAGGATTCAATTTTAACACAAAAGTTCTTACAACGTTTTTCTTTTAACATTAGAGCGCTCTAGACATTAAATAACACCCCTATAATCACCTTTACACCCGTATTACTCAATGGTGTGATATAATGAAAGAAAATAAGATGTAATGTAAACTCACACATGTAGGGATAGCTCCTTGTTGATGATTTTGATACTTCCAGGACTTCTTGTACCAGCTAGTATGACATTAGTGACACCTAGTGACCAGCGTTGAGCACTACATTGTGTTTTTGAATGTGTTTTCTGAATGTTTATTTAGTAGAGGTGTCACAAGACGACACGATGCGTGAGAATGAGAGAACAATAATTTTAATAAAATTACAATGACTTGTTACAAAAAAATTACAATTACAAAACTTTTTTTTTGCAGCCAAATTAACCAATGTTATGATGATAATTAATAATAACCACACTTTGGACACCCTTGTGTGTGCTACCAGTTATTTTTAGTCTTTTTTTGTGATTGAAAATGCTTTATTTAGGCTAGAATTTTTTTTAAACCATGCACATTTTAGGTTCATTGTAACTTGTGGAAATGATGGCGATGTTCGGATTTGGGAGGGTGTGGACGATGACGACCCACGATTCATCACTGTTGGTGAAAAAGCTTATTCTCTGGCACTCAAGGTGGGTCACCTCTCACCCTCTGGTGGATTCAGAATGTCTATAATTTTTGTTGTTGTTTGTAGTCAGCTGACATGTGTTCTTTATTTTAGAACGGAAAACTTGTGACCGCAAGTTCCAACAACGCGGTCCAGATTCACACCTTTCCTGACGGCGATCCAGACGGCATCCTTACCCGGTTCACGACCAATGCCACGCATGTCTCCTTTAACGCCACCGGCTCCAAAGTTGCTGCTGGATCCAGGTACTGTTTGAAATGATCATTTTTTTTGATATCCTGTTGATATTGATTGGTAATTTGTAATAGGAAAGACATTGTGTGCAATGGAATTCTTCTGTGTGGCTTTCACTTAAATAAAAGTGGGAAAAAATAAATGAAAAAAGAACAATGGATGAAGTAAAAAAAAAAAAAAGGAACTTGCATAAAAGCAAAAATAAAAAATAAAATGAAGTTGCCGTAAATAAAAGTGCAGTAAAGTAATTAAAAATAAATACAAATGAAAAATGACTTGCATAAAAGTGTAAAAAAGTAATAAAAAAATTAAAGTGCAGCAATTAAAATTGTAAAAAAAAAACAAATTTCAAATATAGAAAAATAATAAGTTGCCTTAAAAGTGCAAAAAAGTAATAAAAAAATGTATACACATGAAAAAGCCTTGCATAAAAGTGCAAAAAAGTAATTAAAAATAACAAAAATAAAAGTGCAGCGATGAAAATTGTAAAATAAATATTTCACATAAAAATGACTTTAAACCTTTTAAAATAATAGAAATAAATACAAATTTAGAATGACATATAACAGTGTTATAAATTAGAAAAATAAAAAACGTAACTCCTAAAAGTGTAAAAAAAGTCATACAAATAAAAACAACTTAAAACATTAACAAATACATAAAAATATATAAAAAATATAATAATATATTAATATTATAATATATTTATATAATAATAATAATAATAATAAATATATTGTTTTTTTTTCAAGCAGTTTTTGTGTGGACATCATGGACAGATTCCAGTCAAATAAGCAGAATTAAAACGAGCAAACTTATGTCAGTGCTGCTCCAGCATATTTCATATTTTATGCATTCATGTGCATCACATAACTCCTCGGGCACAAGTTGCCGCTGCTTTCAGGGACACTTGTAAATCGCATCAAACACACCCACACATGCACATGAAGCAAAACGAAACCAAAGCTAACTTGTTGCTCACACAACAATAAGACAATGTTACAAAACGTCATACTTATTGTTGTATTACCCAGGGAAAGACCCAAGACCATAAACAAATGTCACTTTGACTTTGTCAAGGCACTCATGCCTTCACTGTTTGTTTTTTTTTCCTGAGGTATTCTTGCGTGTTATGTTGGCTGGATTCAGTTCTGAATCGTGAAGCGTGCCATGACTCACTATGATTGTTCTTCCGGTATGGAATGTTCATACGTTGATGTTCCCCGGTCTTACTTGCGTCACACCGACAGAGCAGCTCATAGACGGGTTTCTGATTAGCAGTAATTGGAAATGATTGTTGAATTGATTTGTGTGAGCACAGCACACGGGGCGTTATTCATCCCCGGCATCTTCACTCTTGCTTTGTTTGGGATATCGATTTAAAAAAAAAAAAAATAGGCATATAGGCAGAATGTAGCGTTGTGCACATACTGATGGCTCATTTCTCTCCCTGCCTCAGTGACTTCCTGGTTAAGGTGGTGGAGGTGTCTGACAGCAGCCAACAGAAAACCCTACGGGGCCATGAAGCGCCCGTGCTAAGCGTGGCCTTTGACCCCAAAGATGACTTTCTGGTGAGTAAAGTTAAATAATTCCCATTGACATAAATAAATACCGCAGGTCCATCCATCCATTTTCTAATATTTCAATATTAAACAAAGCAAAATCTTTATTGCTCTCTGGTTCTACTATATCTTACTTATTGTGTTTGGAAATATGGGCTAATAACTGCAGGGCTCGACAATAACAATGTACTGATGGCCGATGGTTTGACTACGAAAACATCTATCATGGCGTCCCTGCCAACATGGCCCGCGGGCCGAATGTGGCCCGCAGGACACCAGTTTGAGGCCCCCCAGCCTTGATATGAAAGTTTAAGTTTGATATGCATGCTGTATGGTATCATGTACCCGGAAAAAATTATTACGTTTGATTCATGTTCATGTTAAAGGTTGAATAACTGTTAACTGATAACAATAGTTATCCTCCCTATCCGTGTGGAAGTGGTAAGTTTTTTGGCTATTTAAGTTGAAAGGAAATAACTTGAAGGCTACCGTTTAGGTCGCTAGATCTGTAGTTTGCGAGTTAGCATGTGTCTCAAGACCCTGCAGTTGCGCAATATGTCGTAAATAATGTTCATGTTAAATAACTGTTAATAGTTATCCTCCCTATCCGTGTGGAAGTGGTAAGTTTTTGGTTATTTAAGTTGAAAGGAAATAACTTGAAGGCTACCGTTTAGGTCGCTAGCGCTCCAGTTTGCGAGTTAGCATGTGTCTCAAGACCCTGCCGTTGCGCAATATGTTGTAAATAAAAAGAGTATAAATGTGACTATAGTCGTGTTTTGTCATGTCTACAGGGCTCTAATAATGCTTTGTTCTTTTTTATAGGAAAAAAATAATATATCTACCCACCAACTATTGGTATTATTATTATTATTATATTTATTTATTACTGATTGATTTTTTTTTTAATTCTTTGATTTGTTTATTTATTTTTCATCTTATTTTGTGCAGAAAAATAAAAATGTGATAATTTGAATGAATATGAAATTGTTCTTTGACAGGCTTCTGCCAGCTGCGATGGCTGCGTGGCGGTGTGGAATATTGAAGAGCAGGTACTTTTACGCCAACAACGTAGTAATATTAATTTAGATAAATTAGAATTTCCTCTCATCACAACCTTTGGGTCATATTGATAATTTTTCTCATTTACAGTATGCTTTTATGTATTACCATTTTCAAACTACAACCTTTTTTTGAAGTAGTAAAATAAAAAATATATATATTTTCTTGGAAAAAACTCTGACGCCTAAAGGGTTAATATTGAAACATGCGCATGGTAGCCCCACACCCCGCAGTTTGAAAACCACATCTGGAAAAATGGGCACTGGTGCATCATGAACAGGAAGTTGCATCATTCAGCTCCTGTGCGGGCCTTGGGACGGCTGATGAATGATAATGAGATTTCAGTTATGACTGTAGCACGGTCCTGTTTTATTTTCTTCTGCGTCATATGTGTATGTTTATTATTATTATTTATTTTTATTATTATTTTATTGTTTTATTATTTTTTTATTATTATTTTATTTAATTTATTTATTTTATTTATTTTATTATTAAAAACTGTTTACTTTAAGTCTTGTCTGCTAAGGAATAATTAATGGGCCAATACGCATTTTGATTAGTTCAATATATGTATTATCAGATTTCGAGTTCCAAAAAATAAAATAAAATAAATAATAAAAAAAAAAAACCATAAAAATCCAAATAAATGTTAATTTTGAGAGTTACGTCAGCAAATGGCACGGATCGGACAGGATGTTATTATGACGTTTTTAATACTCCCCATCCGACTCATACTTTTTATCTCGTGCTTTGATTCAGACTCAAGTGATCAGCTGGCCTCTCCTGCAGAAGACCAACAACATCAGTAACGCAAAATCGTTGTGTCGCCTGGCCTGGCAGCCTCTCACAGCAAAGGTCTGAGCCCAAATCCGCTTTATGTCTTTCTTATGGGAACGCGTTATTATTATTATTATTGATATGTGATCATTAAGCAAATGTGTCTGGTTAGTTTTTAGCCGTTCCAGTGGGCACCAAGGTTCACCTGTATGAGAGAGGGTCCTGGGATCACGTGAGCACCCTGTCTGATGATATGCTGACGCAGGTGAGTTTCACCGCGTGTTTGAGACCCCCTGGTATATATTATTACTGTATTTTCCGGACTATAAATCACACTTTTTTTCATAGGTTGGCTGTTCCTGCGACTTATAAATGAAAAAAGTGTTTATGTTTTTGTTTTTATGTTTTGTGTAGCTGAATAAGCATTGTGTTAGCATATCTTACACCTATTTAGCCTGTTCTATATTCTTTTATTAATGTTAAAACTTACCTTCCAAGAGGACGTAATGTCTGTTTTGGTCAAGTAGTTAAAAATAATTACCCTCAAAAAATGCGACTTATACTCCAGTGCGACTTATGTATGTTTTTTTTTTCTACCTAATTATGCATTTTTTGCATTGTGCGACTTATGTATGTTTTTTTTCTACCTAATTATGCATTTTCGGCCTTGTGCGACTTATACTCCAGTGCGACTTATGTATGTTTTTTCTACCTAATTATGCGTTTTTGGCATTGTGCGACTTATACTCCAATGTGACTTATGTATGTTTTTTTTCTACCTAATTATGCATTTTTGGCCTTGTGCGACTTATACTCCAGTGCGACTTATGTATGTTTTTTTTCTGCCTAATTATGCATTTTCGACCTTGTGCGACTTATGTATGTTTTTTTCTACCTAATTATGCATTTTTGGCCTTGTGCGACTTATACTCCAGTGCGACTTATGTATGTTTTTTTTCTGCCTAATTATGCATTTTCGGCCTTGTGCGACTTATGTATGTTTTTTCTACCTAATTATGCATTTTTGGCCTTGTGCGACTTATACTCCAGTGCGACTTATGTATGTTTTTTTCTTACCTAACTATGCATTTTTGGCATTGTGCGACTTATACATCAGTGCGACTTATATATGTTTTTTTTTTACCTAATTATGCATTTTTTGCCTTGTGCGACTTATGCTTCAGTGCGACTTATGTATGTTTTTTTTTCTACCTAATTATGCATTTTTGGCCTTGTGCGACTTATACTCCAGTGCGACTTATGTATGTTTTTTCCTACCTAATTATGCATTTTTGGCCTTGTGCGACTTATACTCCAGTGCGACTTATGTATGTTTTTTTTCCTACTTAATTATGCATTTTTGGCATTGTGCGACATACACTCCGGAGCAACTTACAGTCCGGAAAATACGGTATTATTATTATTATTATTATAGTTATGTGTTATTGTAAATTTTACATATTTATAAATAAGCGACTTTTTTTCTGTGAAAAAAAACCAACTGAATGTTAAATGTGTACTGCATGGCGTTTATAGCGTCCCCTTGTTGTTTGCAGCCCATCAACGTGGTGGCATGGTCCTCGTGTGGACAGTTTCTGGCAGCAGCCAGCGTGGGGGGGTTCATACTAGTTTGGAACGTGAGCAGCAAATTATGTGTGGAAAGGTATGTCATTCATTTACGGTAAACGCTAAATACATTCAAGAGTTTATTTATTTATTTTTGTTGTGAATGTTGTCGCTTCCGCTCCACAGGCACAAACATGAGAAGGGCTTTACGGTGTGCGCCGTAGCCTGGCACCCATCTGGCACTCAGATTGCTTACACTGATACCGAGGGCTGTTTGGGCCTACTGGATGGTTTCAGCGCATCCACGTCTGACACCCTCAAGGTATGTACAAGCTGTACACAGACTACTTTACATTAGTATGAAACAAAACAAACTGGTTGCTATTCTCGTGCTACGTGATGACATCCGTCTGTCATCAGGCCGCCGCAAATAAAAGCGACCGAGGCTATGACGATCTATTTGATGACGACGATGGTGACGACCAAGTCTTGGATGAAAGATGGAGCGATGCCAAGTCCCCTTCTAAGAAAGCAGTCGTTGGCGTCAAGGAGGATGACGATGGCGACGACGACGATGATTTCCTCATGCCCGCGACAGGCCGTGTGAGGAACAGAGGCGCAATCCTGGATGATGAAAATTCACTCGGTGAGTGCTGTGGTGTGGTGCGTTCAAAAGCGATGTTGGTCTCCATGTGTTATAGAGCAAAAATTGTGAAACCATAGTCATTTTTACTATTTTTTTTTTTATTTTAAAATCATTTTCATTTATGCATTTAAAAAAAATTAATTAGTTTTTACACTGTTAAGTCTTTTGTTCTTTTTATGTTGAATAACTACTATTGCTGTTTTTTTAGTATTTTTGCACTTTTATTTTTGTTTTTATAATTTTTTACACTTTTTATTTGTCATTTATAATTTTTTTTAATTTTAAAATAATTTGTATTTATTCCAAAAACAATTTACATTTAAAAGGCATTTTTATTTGTATTTATTTTTAATTGCTCTTTTACACTTATGAGTCTTTTTTGGCATTTATGCAAGTTATTGTTTTTATTTTTGTTTTTATAATTTTTTACACTTTTTATTTGTCATTTATAATTTTTTTACATTTTTTAAATAATTTGTATTTATTCCAAAAACAATTTACACCTAAAAGGCATTTTTATTTGTATTTATTTTTAATTGCTCGTTTACACTGATGAGTCTTTTTTTTGGCATTTATGCAAGTTATTGTTTTTATTTTTGTTTTTATAATTTTCTACACTTTTATTTGAGTCATGTATAATTTTTTTTTATTTTAAAATCTTTTATTTATTCCAAAAGCAATTTACACCTAAAAGGCATTTTTATTTGTATTTATTTTTAATTGCTCTTTTACACTGATGAGTCTTTTTTGGCATTTATGCAAGTTATTGTTTTTATTTTTGTTTTTATAATTTTTTACACTTTTTATTTGTCATTTAAATTTTTAAATAATTTGTATTTATTCCAAAAACAATTTACACCTAAAAGGCATTTTTATTTGTATTTATTTTTAATGGCTCTTTTACACTGTTGAGTCTTTTTTGGCATTTCTGCAAGTTATTGTTTTTATTTTTGTGCTTTTATTTTTGTTTTTATAATTTTCTACACTTTTATTTGAGTCATTTTAATGATTTTTGAAATTTTTAAATCACTTATCGTAATTTTTTTTACTGTTAAGTCTTGTTTCCCTTCATGTAAGTTGTTGTTTTAGTTTTTATATATATTTTTTACCATTTTTTTATCATTTTTAAAATTTTTATTCATTTTTTTGCGCCTCTATGACATTTTTTTTCTTTTAATTCCTTTTTACAGTTTTTTTCCTCCCTTTTTTTACACTTAAGTATTTTAAATATTTTCGATTTTTGTTTTTTTAATGCATTTAAGTGTTTTTAATGTATTATTTAAAGTTTTTAGTTAAATCATTTTAATGACTATTTATTTTAACACTTTCAGCAAAGTCATTTTTTATTTATTTATGCTTCCATACGTTTATTTCCTTTTTATTTTGTGTACACCAAACAAATGGATCCGCGACCCACCAGTTGAGAACCCCTGCCCTAGTGTACAGTATGTGTAGTATATTTTCACCCCATGTAGTATTTGGAGGTATTTGTTGTATAATCATTCCAACCTATCAAAAGAAGGCTTAAAATAAATCATTAATTCTGACGGGAGCTGTCACTCAACAGATATGGGCTCGCTGAAGCTTGGCCAAGATGAGTTCGGACTTGACGACGGCGCCGACAGTGGCGCGATACCCGCCGCCGTTGCTTCGTCGGCTACCACGCGGCCCGTTTACGACGGCCCCCAGCCGACGCTCCCCCAGAAGGCCTTTCAACCAGGCTCTACTCCGACGCATCTCACTCACCGTTTCATGGTAATTAACACAAACCGATCATCTGAAAATAATATTAAAAGTAACCGTAATGTCCGCCAGATGTGGAACTCTGTCGGCATAGTTCGAGGCTACAACGACGAGCAGGACAATGCCATCGACGTGGAGTTCCACAACACGGCCGTGCACCACGCCATGCACCTCACCAACACGCTGGGTCACACCATGACTGACATTTCCCAGGAGGCCGTGCTGCTGGCCTGCCCCGCCACAGACCAGCTCGCGAGGTAGAGTCTCGAAAATAACGTCGACGACCAGATTCGGTAATCTTTGTGTCTTTTTTTTTTGCCCTCCCTTCAGTAAGCTCCACTGCCTCCATTTCTCATCCTGGGACACCAATAAAGAGTGGATGGTTGACCTGCCCCAGGGCGAGGATGCAAAGGCGCTGTGTCTCGGTCAGGGATGGGCGGCGGTCGCCACCAGCGCTCTCATGGTCAGATTCTTCTCCGTCGGCGGGATTCAGAGGGATATCTTCAGCCTATCGGGGCCTGTTGTCTGTATGGCGGGACATGGAGAGCAGTTACTCATTGTTTACCACAGAGGTACTCTACATACATACATACAGTGAAGAAAATAAGTATTTGAACACCCTGCTATTTTGCTATTTCTCCCACTTAGAAATCATGGAGGGGTCTGAAATTTTCATCGTAGGTGCATGTCCACTGTGAGAGAGATAAACTAAAAAGAAAAATCCAGAAATCACAATGCATGATTTTTTAACAATTTATTTGTGTGATACAGCTGCAAATAAGTATTTGAACACCTGTGTATCATCTAGAATTCTGACCCTGAAAGACCTGTTAGTCTGCCCATTAGAAGTCCACCTGCACTCCATGTATCATCCTGAATCAGATGCACCTGTTTGAGGTCGTTAGCTGCATAAAGACACCTGTCCACCCCATACAATCAGTAAGACTTTAACTTGTAACATGGCGAAGACCAAAGAGCTGTCCAAAGACACCAGAGACAAAATTGTACACCTCCACAAGGCTGGAAAGGGCTACGGAGCAATTACCAAGCAGCTTGGTGAAAAAAGGTCCACTGTTGGAGCTATCATTAGAAAATGGAAGAAGCTAAACATGACGGTCAATCTCAATCGGAGTGGAGCCCCATGCAAGATATCACCTCGTGGGGTCTCAATGATTCTAAGAAAGGTGAGGAATCAGCCCAGAACTACACGACAGGACTTGGTCAATGACCTGAAAAGAGCTGGGACCACCGTTTCCAAGGTTACTGTAGGTAATACACTAAGACGTCATGATGTGAAATCATGCATGGCACGAAAGGTTCCCCTGCTTAAACCAGCACATGTCAAGGCCCGTCTTAAGTTTGCATATGACCATTTGGATGATACAGAGGAGTCATGGGAGAAAGTTTTATGGTCAGATGAGACCAAAATAGAACTTTTTGGTCATAATTCCAATAAGCGTGTTTGGAGGAAGAAGAATGAAGAGTACAATCCGAAGAACACCATCCCTACTGTGAAGCATGGGGGTGGTAGCATCATGCTTTGGGGGTGTTTTTCTGCACATGGGACAGGACGAGTGCACTGCATTAAAGAGAGGATGACTGGGGCCGTGTATTGTGAGATTTTGGGGAACAACCTCCTTCCCTCTGTCAGAGCATTGAAGATGGGTCGTGGCTGGGTCTTCCAACACGACAACGACCCGAAGCACACAGCCAGGAAATCCAAGGAGTGGCTCCGTAAGAAGCATATCAAGGTTCTAGCATGGCCCAGCCAGTCTCCAGACCTGAACCCAATCGAAAATCTTTGGAGGGAGCTCAAACTCCGTGTTTCTCAGCGACAGCCCAGAAACCTGACTGATCTAGAGAAGATCTGTGTGGAGGAGTGGGCCAAGATCCCTCCTGCAGTGTGTGCAAACCTGGTGAAAAACTACAGGAAACGTTTGACCTCTGTAATAGCAAACAAAGGCTACTGTACCAAATATTAACATTCATTTTCTCAGGTGTTCAAATACTTATTTGCAGCTGTATCACACAAATAAATTGTTAAAAAATCATGCATTGTGATTTCTGGATTTTTCTTTTTAGTTTATCTCTCTCACAGTGGACATGCACCTACGATGAAAATTTCAGACCCCTCCATGATTTCTAAGTGGGAGAAATAGCAAAATAGCAGGGTGTTCAAATACTTATTTTCTTCACTGTATATACATACATACATACATACATACATACATACATAGGGGTGTGTATTGGCAAGAATCTGGCCATACGATATATATCACGATACCGTTTCTTGTAGTTAACCTTGCTCTTGTGTTAGCTTTTCACCCAAATCAGCTATAAAATACACTAAAAATAATAAGTTACCATCAAATTTGCTTGGTTACCTTCTTAGGCGTCCTCATCCATGAGAATGTTGGTTTTAATAATAATATTTAATTTTGTCACTATACCCTTCGATTTAAATTTCCAAAAATGGTCAAATGAACCTCAAAAGAATAATATTTAATAATAATAATAATAGGGGGATACTTTCTACCAGTCTTTGTTCGTTCTTGCAGTTGATGAGCCCTTGGTTTTCCGACTTGTATTTGCATTTTTTGTTTTTTTTTTTTCGATCATTTCATTTCGTGTCCTCCTCATGAATGGTGATAAAACGTTCCATTTCGTTATCAAAATGTTATCATTTCGGCATTTTCCCGTATCATTCATGGGCAGTTTCTAGGGTACAGGGCCAATTAATACTGTAGTATGTGATAATTAGCGGTACCAACAAGTATCAGCATATCAGGCATATCAGTTTTCTGCAAAAAAAGCCAGTATCGTACATCCCTCATATTAATACTATGTATATAATAATGTATATATTGTATATTGACGTGCCATGTTTGTTTCTGTGTCTCCTTTCACATGATTAGGGACGGGTTTTGATGGGGAGCAGATGCTTGGCGTGCAGTTGCTGCAGTTGGGTCGAAAGCCCAGGCAAATTATCCACGGACAACCCCTCCCACTCTCGCACAAATCTTTCCTATGCTGGCTCGGATTTACTGCTGAAGGTACACTTTCATTTTTTTTTTCTGATAAAACAAAATAAAATTGTAATATTCAGAAAATTAGGTTGGCAAATAAGTTAAAATATAATGGGAATAAAGTCAAAATATTGTGGGAATAATTCATAATATTCATTCATTCATTCATTTTCTACCGCTTTTCCTCACGAGGGTCGCGGGAGGTGCTGGAGCCTATCCCAGCTGTCTTCGAGCGAGAGAGAGGCGGGGTACACCCTGGACTGGTGGCCAGCCAATCACAGGGCACATATAGACAAACAACCATTCACACTTACATTCATACCTATGGACAATTTGGAGTCGCTAATTAACCTAGCATGTTTTTTTGGAATGTGGGAGGAAAGCGGAGTACCCGGAAAAAACGCATGCATGCACGGGGAGAACATGCAAACTCCACACAGGGTGGAATTGAACTCGGGTCTCCTAGTTGTGAGTCCACGCAGCATCATAACAACATAATTTTCAAAATATTACAATTTTGTTTGTTGTTTTCTCCCCCCCCCCCAATATTACAACTTTAAAAATGTCTCTTTAATTTTTTCTTTTTTTAATATTTATTTTTAATATAATTATCATAAAATTTGGACTTTTTCTTGTATAAAATGACTTCTGCGTGCTAACCACTCGCCCACTTGTAATATTAGGAAGAAAAATATGTATATTTTTTCTAACAAAATAAAATTGCAATTTCAGAAAATAAGGTTGGCGAATAAGTCAAAATATTGTGGGAATAAAGTCAAAATATTGTGGGAATAAAGTCAAAATATTGATGTATATTGATTACATATCAATATGTAAGAGCAAATATTTTAAAAATAAAAAAAAAAAAAAAAAAAAAAAATTGCGCTACACTCTCTACACTTAATAAAATAATTATGTAAAGACATAATTCACACTTTTTTTATGCCATTTTGTAAATGACGGTGTTCTTTCAGGTACCCCGTGTTACGTGGACTCTGAGGGTGTGGTACGAATGCTGAACCGCTCCTTGGGCCTCACATGGACACCAGTCTGCAACACTAGAGAGACGTGCAAAAGCAAATCAGACCACTACTGGGTCGTTGGGGTGCATGAGAACCCTCAGCAGCTCAGGTGACTCCATGTTTTATTCCAGTACAGTACAATGGCAATACATATACGTGTATGTCAAATATTGTCTTTTTTTTTTTTTTTTTAAGGTGCATACCATGTAAAGGCTCCAGGTACCCCCCTACCCTTCCCAGACCTGCAGTGGCCATCCTGCCATTCAAGTTGCCGCTGTGTCAGACAACTACAGAGAAAGGACAGATGGAGGTAAACGTAGCAGATAAACACTATTATTACATGAATATATTATTATATTAATATACGCTATCTCACAAAAGTGAGTGCAATCCTCACGGGTCCACAATTTAGAAAAATGTTCTTTAGGTCAGGGGTCTCAAACTCAATTTACTTGGGGGGGGGGGGCACTGGAGCTAGGGTCTGGGTGAGACTGGGCCGCATCAGGTTTTATCCCCCCCAAAAAAACAGCATTTATTAAAAACAGAAAAATATACAAACTTCAACGCTCATGAGTATACAACACCCTCTACTGTTTAGCAGTAGTAAATACAATAACACATATACAACAGCGCACCAATAGATTGCTCTAATACACCACAAGGATGCGGAACATATGCTTTAAAAAATATGTAAAATTGCATATAAAATTGTGAAACTGACCCGCAATTTAACGAGGGAACACTGTTGCGATATGAAATGCGATAATATAATCAATTCTTGTAAAAAAAAAATTTTTTTCTTTTAGTATTTTGATTGGGAATTTACAGTAAATTTTACAGTAATTTTTCTTCTTGTAATTATGACTTTATTGTCATAATAATTTTGACTTTGATTTTGTAACAACTTTTTCCCGCAACCAAATTTTCCCCAAATTATTTCATTTGTTTTTTAAAAAATATTTCAATTTTATGCTAGTAGAATGATGTTTTTTCTAATTGTGTTATCAAACTATTCCTGTTATTTTAAAAAAAGTGTTTATGTTAATGTATTTAATTTTATTTAATATTTTTGTCGTTTATTCACTTAAAATTGCAATGTTTTTCTTGTAATATTTTGACTTTATTCTTGTAAAATTACAGCTATTTTTTCCCCCTTGTTGTTTTTTTTTTTTGTTATTTTGTGAAGTTATATTTTTCAAATAAGCTAACTCAATTGACGCAATTCCTCCGTCCCTCCAGGAACAGTTCTGGCGTTCTGCGCTCTTCCACAACCATTACAACTTCCTGTCGTCTAGCGGTTACGAAGTGGACGAGGACGGGCAGAGTCAGTCGCAGAAAGAACAACAGGAGCTGCTCATGAAGATGTTTGCGGTCAGTATATAAACTTTGTCGAGGTTCGATTCCCTGCCGCGGCCGAGCTGTCTTCCCAAGTGGATCATTTGGAGATTCTATTCTTCTAGTTGTCGTGTAAGCTGGAGCGAGAGTTTCGCTGCGTGGAGCTGGCCGAGCTGATGACTCAAAACGTGCTGACGCTGGCTATTCGATACGCATCCCGATCCAAACGCATGGCCCTGGCGCAGCGGCTCAGCGAGATCGCTCTTGAGAAAGCCGGTCAGATTCAGGAAGACGAACGGGAGGATGTCACGGAGCACAACAACATCAGACGGACTCCATCTGGGTAATGCCGAAATATGTTTGAATAAACTTTACCGTCTGCATAGTGGATCAGTGGAAACCACGATTAAAAGCTGAGCTTGACGTGCACCTCCAACAGGTATGACCATACGGAAAAACATTACAACAGACAAGAGGATGAACCCAGCCAGGAGGCCGAGGAGCAAGAGGACCAACAGGAAATGGAAGCTGAAGATGAAGCAGACGGCCCAAAACGTCAGTCCACGCTGACCTTTTATGTTCCCCGCAATGTTCCCGTGCTTATTATGACTTGTGTCTGCCACCGAAGGTCTGAACCCGTTTGCCAAAGCGCCAGGATCGCCCCCGAAGCAGGCCACCCCGCCCTGTAAGTTACCTCTAATTCGTTCTACACAATTTACTAGCTGGCTAAAATACTGGATGAGGAAAGAAAGGGTGTTATTTCATTTAAGAGAGTTCTAATAATAAAAAACTGTATTCAGAGCAGGGGTCTCAAACTCAATTTACCTGGGGGCCACTGGGCAAGGCTGGGCCGCATCAGGTTTTCCCCCCAAAAAATAAACGCATTTATTAAAAACAGAAAAATATACAAACTTTTCCACTGTTCTCAAATATCTTAATTTTTTTTTTCTGCACAATATAAGATGAAAAATAAATAAACAAATCAAGAATAAAGTAAACCAATCAGTAATAAATAAATATTATAATAATAATAAAAGGGCAAATAATAAAAATTTAAGAAACCACATATAGTTGGTGGGTAGACAAATTATTTTTTCATATTAAAACGAACAAAGCATTATTAGATCCCTGTAGACATGACAAAACACGACTATAGTCACATTTATACCCTTTTTATTTACAACATATTGCGCAACTGCAGGGCCCTGAGACACATGCTAACTCGCAAACTCGAGAGCTAGCCACCTCAACGGTAGCCTTCAAGTTATTTCCTTTCAACTTAAATAGCCAAAAACTTACCACTTCCACACGGATAGGGAGGATAACTATTAACAGTTATTTAACCTTTAACATGAACATGAATCAAACGTAATCATTTTTTTCTGGGTACATGATACCATACAGCATCCAAATCAACATTAAACTTTCATATCAAGGCGGGGGCCTCAAACTAGTGTCATGCGGGCCACATTTGGCCCGCGCGCCGTGTGTTTGAGTCCCCTGCTGTAGATGGGAAAAGTCTATTATTATTCCAAATTTGCTCATTTCCCAGTTTTTTAAAAATCTTCCAAATATTTCCAAATACCACTTCCACACGGATAGGGAGGATAACTATTAACAGTTATTTAACCTTTAACATGAACATGAATCAAACGTAATAATATTTTCCGGGTACATGATACCATACAGCATCCGTATCAAACTTGCGCGGGCCTGCACTAACATTAAACTTTCATATCAAGTACGGGGGCCTCAAAGTAGTGTCATGCGGGCCACATTTGGCCCGCGGGCCGCGTGTTTGAGACGGGTCTTGACTTCAAGAGGGAGCTTGTGAGCTGCCTAAAATAGCTTTTTTTTTTTTTCATTTTAAACTCTTATCGGTACTTGTATTGTATATTTCCTAGCTACCTTTTGAGTGTTAAGTTGCTGTGTGATGATGTGTGACTTACCATGGAAGTGCAAACATATTTAATGATGTATGTTATCTCTCAATTTTGTTTTGTAGCTGCTAAGCTTGGCCGGTCCAACCCTTTCAAGGTGAGCTTTGTTGGTAGTATAAACCAGGGGTGCCCAAACTTTTTCCACAGAGACCCGCAAACAGAAAAATGAAAGGCGCCATTTTAATATGTTAAAATAAAATAAAGCATATATTTAAGTAATAGCTTTATTCGTTGTTTGTATCAGCATTTCTGTTTAATTTTATTTCTACAATGTACGGGCTAATAATAAACACTTTGGGCACCCCCCCGTTATAAACCATCTTGTATCTAAACCGAGACAAGTCCGTTCAGGTTTCGCATTCGGGGAAGTCCTCTTCTGTGTCCGGTCAGCCTCGCGCGGCAAACATCCTGGACAACATGACGTCCAACAGGAAGTCGGCTCCACTCAGTGCATCTGCAGGGAAGTCAAACAGAAGCCCCGTCCTCAAACCGCTCCAGCCGCGGCCAAAGACCAAGGTACTTTTCAGGCGCCGATGGAGAACCTGCTGCTAGAAGTGGCATTAAATCGTACAATTATACTTTTTACACTGAGGGAAAAATATTAGTACAAACTATTTTTACTTTATTTCTGTAATATTATAACTTTTTCCCCAACATACGTTTCCAAAAATTACAACTTTATTCTTTGTTTTTCATAATATAAATTTTTTTTTTACATTATTTTTTTCTTTAAACTGAACTCTGTGCTAGTAAAGGTTTTTAGTATGTTAATATTAATATATATTATATTTTTTCTCATAATATTTCAAGTTTATTCTTTTTATTCTATTATTATTTTATGTCCTTTTTATCATACGACTTTTTTTTGTTTATTGTTACATTATATTTATTATTATTTGGTTTATTTTAGTTTATTCTTTTATTATTTTTTGTCCTTTGTTTCTCATAATATTAAAGGGTTTTTTTACATGATTTTTTTCTTTAAACTGAACTCTGTGCTAGTAAAGGTTTTAGTATATTAATATATATTATATTTTTTCTCATAGTATTTCAAGTTTATTTTTTTATTACTTTTTTATAATACGACTTTTTTTTGTTTATTGTTACATTGTATTTATTATTATTTGGTTTATTTAAGTTTATTCTTTTATTATTTTTTGTCCTTTGTTTCTCATAATATTAGATTTTTTTTACATTTTTTTTCTTTAAACTGAACTCTGCTAGTAAATTTTAGTATATTATATTTTTTTTCTCGTATTTCAAGTTTTATTCTTTTTTTATTATTTTTTGTTCTTTTTTGTAATACGACTTTTTTTTTGTTTTTTGTTACATTGTATTATTTATTATTATTATTTGGTTTATTTAAGTTTATTCTTTTATTATTTTTTGTCCTTTGTTTCTCATAATATTAAAGGTTTTTTTTACATTATTTTTTTTCTTTAAACTGAACTCTGCTAGTAAAAGTTTTAGTATATTAATATATATTATATTTTTTGTCCTTTTTTTATAATCCGACTTTTTTTTTTTGTCACATTCTCGTCAACTTCGAAGACAAAATAAAAGGAAAAAAAAAATGTCCTGGTTCTCCTTTCAGGCTCAGTCTACTCTGCTGCACATGACTGGTGCAAAGGCAGCCGCCAAGACGACTCGGCAGAGCTTGGAGACCCTTGGAGATCAACAGAAGCAGCCTGACCTCCCGACACCTCCCTCGCTGACTGACAACTCCCAAATGAAAAGGTACCATATCTTGGCCATCCTGTTAGCATGCTGCTACACGGAAACAGGAAGTTGAAGTCAGATGCGAACACGGTTACGTCTAAAAAAAAAAAATATTAACCCAGTCACGGATGAAAGGGATAAATGAACATTTAAGTTGACTTTCACCTTCTTGTAAATGTGGCGGCAAGATCAACATAAACACCACCTTCTTGTTTTGCTATGACTTAGTTGTTTCTCACCTTTTTTATGAACAGGTAAAAAGTAACCTTAAAGGCGACCTAGTATGCTCATTTTTCCACCCTTTGTATTGAGTTGGGGCTGCACGGCGGTCGTGTGGTTAGCGTGCAGACCTCACAGCTAGGAGACCCGAGTTCAATTCCACCCTCGGCTATCTCTGTGTGGAGTTTGCATGTTCCCACCGTGCATGCGTGGGTTTTCTCCTGGTACTCCGGTTTCCTCCCACATTCCAAAAACATGCTTCCACGGAAAAGTGGAAGGGTCTTCTTCTCACTTGGGACTTTTTGTTACCTATCAGACCTCAAACAGGCTTTCAGCTGTGGATGGAAGAGAACCGGAAGAACATCATAGCGGACCACCCGGATCTGGAGGAGACGGACATTATCAAGGAGGCGATGGGGCGCTTCAGGAATCTGTCAGTGGAGGAGCGACTGGTATGGAACACAAAATATTCAAATCATTTTTAATATTTTTCAATGGATAACTTTACTTAGGATTTTTAAAAAAAACAAAACAACGCAAAGCAGCTTCCTGTTTAACATGAAAAGGCAAAATTACATTTAAAAAATGTTCCAAAAAATTACACCGCCATCCCTTTTAGTCCCGTTTTACGGGACAATTTTCAGGAAAAAAAAACATTTTCTCGATTTTGTTCAAGAATATATGCTTCTTTTGGGAAAAAAAAACCAACGCAAAGCAGCTTCCTGTTTAACATTTTTTTTCTCATAATACAAGTTTAATCTTGTAAAATTGCTACTTTTTTGTTAGAATAAGTTATTTAAAACATTACCCTGTTTTACAGGACAATTTTCAGGGAAAATTTTTTTTGAACGATTTATTCAAGAATAAAAAAAAAAAACTACGCAAAGCAGCTTCCTAGTTAACATGAAAAGGCAAAATTACATTTAAAACATTTCCCCGAAAATTGTCCCTTATTACCCCGCCGTCCCTTATAACCCTGTTTTACGGGACAATTTTCAGGGAACATTTTTTTTTAACGATTTCTTCAAAAATATATGCTTCTTAGAAAAAAAAAACAATGCAAAGCAGCTTCCTGTTTAACATTTTTTTCCTCATAATACAAGTTTAATCTTGTAAAATTGCTACTTTTTTTGTTAGAATAAGTTATTTAAACCATTTCCCCCGAAAATTGTCCCTTATAACCCCGTTTTACGGGACAATTTTCAGGAAAAAAAATTTTTTTTTGAACGATTTGTTCAAGAATATATGCTTCTTTGAAAAAAAACCCAATGCAAAGCAGCTTCCTGTTTAACATGAAAAGGCAAAATTACATTTAAAAAATGTTCAAAAAATTTGTCCCTTATTACCCCGCCGTCCCTTATAACCCCGTTTTACGGGACAATTTTCAGGGAAAAATGTTTTTTTTTTTTAACGATTTGTTCAAGAATATATGCTTCTTTGGAAAAAAAAAATAGACAATGCAAAGCAGCTTCTTGTTTAACTTTTTTTTCTCATAATAAAAGTTTAATCTTGTAAAATTGCTACTTTTTTTGTTAGAATAAGTTATTTAAAACATTTCCCCGAAAATTGTCCCTTATAACCTTGTTTTACGGGACAATTTTCAGGAAAAAATTTTTTTCTTCTTTGAAAAAAAAAAAAAAACTCCACAAAGCAGCTTCCTGTTTAACATGAAAAGGCAAAATTACATTAAAAAAAATTTCCCCGAAAATTGTCCCTTTATAACCTTGTTTTACGGGACAATTTTCAGGGGAAAAAAAATTTTTTTTTACGATTTTTTCAAGAATATAATTTGATATTTTCTTGCTAAGAGGTCAGATCTCATGCTTTGTTACCAGCCCATACTCAACGCATCGCCTTCAAAAGTGCATATGGAATAAGATAAAATATGGAATATAAGTATCTGACCGATTTCATCTCATTTTTTTTTGCAAACTTACAGTTTAAAAATTTTGAATGGTGCAGAATTTTGATGGTGTGTTTACTGTCCCAAAGTACCAAAACATTCCAGGAAAAGATGGCGTCATTGTTTAATTTGCATAACTGGCTGCAGGAAAGGAGAATAATGTTGGAGTTAAAAAAAAAAGTAATACTGTATACAAATGAATGTATTTTTGCCTTATTTTGCATAAATTCATAAATTTCCTATTTTAAGAAAAATGTCACTACTTTTGTTCCGGAAACATTTTGCTTGTAGACCAGTCTTATGTTTTTCTTGGGGATCAAATAGAAATTAATTTACAACCTTTTGAAGTATTTTATGGATAATACATAAATACAAAAAATATGTATCACGCCCCCCCCCACTTGAGACATAAATGGGTGTTTGTAGCGCTAACCTGATCCTGACCCTGCATTCATCAAGCTCCTCAGCAGGCAGCTGGGTGACGTGCTACTCGATTGGGGAGAACGTGGATGGGAATCGGTGAGTAGGGGTGGGGGTTGGGTGGGGGGGCACTTGTTGCCTGGAAACCCGATTGCCTGCCTGCCTGCGTTATGGCCGGCGAGGAGGGCACAAAGCACTGATCTGGTGATAACACCGCCAAGCGGTGACGCTGACAGACTCGAACTGATTTTCCTCTCAAGTCAGATTAGAATCTTTTTTTTTATGACGGATCCCAGTCCATGCACTATTTATTTTTGATATCAATATATTAGAGCAGGGGTCTCAAACTCAATTTACTTGGGGGGGCCACTGGAGCTAGGGTCTGGGCGAGGCTGGGCCGTATCAGGTTTTCCAAAAAAAAAAAAAAACCGCATTTATTAAAAGTAGAAAAATTCCACTGTTCTCAAATATCTTAATTTTTATTTTTCTACACAAAATAAGATGAAAAATAAATAAACAAATCAAGAATAAAGAAAATCAATCAGTAATAAATAAATATAATAATAATAATAATAAAAAAGCACATAGTTGGTGGGTAGACATTTTTTTTTCATATTAAAATGATAATAAATAAATCACCTACCACTTCCACACAAATAGGGAGGATTAACTATTAACAGTTATTTAACCTTTAACATGAACATGAATCAAAGGTAATAATTTTTTCTGGATACATGATAGTAGTTTGAGGGGGCCTCAAAGTAGTGTCATGCGGGCCACATTTGGCCCGCGGGCCGCATGTTTGAGACCCCCTGCTGTAGATGTTAAAAGTCTATAGTTATTCCAACTTTGCTCTTTTCCCCCTTTTTTCATTTTTTTAATCTTCCAAATATTTCAACATTTTTCATGATTTTTGTAGATTTTCCTCTCGTAATATTATGACTTTATGGCATAATATTTTGACTTATTCCCAAGTTAATTTCCCAAAAAACGACAAAATTTTCCTCATTGAGAGTTTACTCGCATAAATGTTTTTCTCGTTAAAATGACCTTTTCTCGAATGTTTTTATATTCATGTTTTTTTTTTGTCATTTTTAAATTATTTCAACTTCCTTCTTATAAATTGTGATTTTTTTATTTCCATTATAGTTTGAGCTCATTCATTTTCCGCAACCTAATTTTCCCCAAATTTCCAACCCTGTTTTATTTCATTAATATTTCATTTGATGCTACTAAAATGTTATTTTTTTTAACAACTTTTTTTGTTGTTAGATTACAACTTGGCCGGCGGGCCGCATGTTTGAGACCCCCCTCTGTATTAGAGTTTTAATATTTGTGCTCGGTGCAGGTGAAGCGTGCGCCTTGATGATTCATGGCGGCCGTATTAGCTTCAGTGAAGTGCTTCCCTTTTGTCTGCGATCAGAAAGAGAGCGGGGTAGGGGGGGGGTGGAGAGGCGGGGGTGGGGTGGGGGGGTTAAATAAAAGCAAGAGGAGAAGAAGAGCCAGCGGGCCAAAAGAGACGGCGTCTGTCAATTGTGATTATACATGACAGGATGCAATTTGCAACCGCATGCTTGAGCGTTGACGCGTTGTTGTTGTTGTTGTTCTTCAAGAACCGGTGTAGGAACACACGCATACGTTCCCGTAATTAACACATGTTCGCCTTTTTTTTCTTCTTCTTCTTCTTCATTCAGTCGTGGACGGAGCGAGCCAAAGGCCCGACTGTCGACGCTACGGACCTGAAGAAGAGGAAGCGAGCAGAGGTGGGAGGAGGCGTGGAGAGTGGAATTGGTCCCGAAGACGCAGATGAAAAGAATGCCAAGAAGAAGAAGAAAGCGTTGGATACTTCCAAGCTTTCTGCCTTTGCTTTTCACAACAACTGATTGCTTTGATGCTTTTTTTTTAGCGTTTTTTTTTTTTGGTTTTTTGTGTTGATGTCCTCTGGTTCTTAAAGATCGCCCCCTCCTCGTTAGCTGCCATGATGAACACTCTTCATTCATTCGCCAGCCAATCACAGGCCACATATAAGACAAACAACCATTCACACTCACATTCATACCTATGGACAATTTGGAGTCACTAATTAGCCTAGCATGTTTTTGAAATGTGGGAGGAAACCGGAGTACCTGGAGAAATAAAAAAAAAAAAATCATTATATCATTATACAAAAATTTTCTGTCAATCGGCGTTTTTTCCTGCAAAAACGACGGTCCAGGGGTCTTGAGACACATGCTAACTCGCAAACTAGAGAGCTAGCGACCTAAACGGTAGCCTTCAAGTTATTTCCTTTCAACTTAAAAAAGCCAAAAACTTACCACTTCCACACGGATAGGGAGGATAACTATTAACAGTCCATGTCAAACTTGCGCCGGCCGCACTAACATTAAACTTTCATATCACGACGGGGGCCTCAAACTAGTGTCCTGCGGGCCACATTTTGGCCCGCGGGCCGCGTGTTTGAGACCCCTACCGTACAGCAAGTACAAAAGTCTATTCTTATTACTATCAACTTTACTCTTTTTTCTTCCTTTTCCCATTTTTTTAATCTTTCAAATATTTCAACATTTTTCATAATCTTTGTAGATTTTCCTCTCATAATATTATGACTTTATTGCATAATATTTTGACTTATTCCCAAGTTAATTTTCCAAAAACGACAACGTTTTCCTCATTGAGAGTTTACTCTCATAAACGTTTTTCTCGTTAAAATGACCTTTTCTTGAAATATTCTCATAAAACAGCAGTTGTTTTTTATATTTGTGATGTTTTTTTTTGTCATTTTTAAACTATTTCAACTTCCTTTTTATAAATTTGGATTTTTTTTATTTCCATTACAGTTTGAGCTCATTCATTTTCCGCAACCTAATTTTCCAAAAATTACAACCCTGTTTTGTTTCATTAATATTTCATTTGATGCTACTAAAATGTTATTTTTTAACAACTTTTTGTTGTTAGATGACAACTTTTTTCACTCAATATTTTGACTTTATTCTTGTCAAATTAATACAATTTTTTAAATTTTTGCTGTTTTATTTTTAGTTTTCTTTAATTATATGGTGGTAAAAAAAATAAACAAAAAAAATCGCTGAACAACTCAGCAGAACTTTAATTTTAAAAGTTTAAAATTTAAATTTTTTATTTTTTAATTTTAAAACTTTTTTGTATACAGTAAAGGCTTGTGTAGTAGTATTTTTAGAAAGTGATGGGTGTTTTATACAAAGTTACTTTGAATTAAATCGTATGCAAGATTATTTAATCACACCCTTACTAATAGTTTCTTCATTTCTTGCGTTCCTATATGTGTAATAATAATAATAATAATAATAATAATGTAATAGTAACGTTAATAGTTTGTATATAGCTCTTTGGATATTATAACACAGTGGAAAGGCTCCTCCAGCTGTTCTGTGTCCCTATAGGCTTACAAAGGCTCGCGACCCCGCCCACTGGGAGCCTACCAGCCAATCACAACTCCCCGTGGAGTAAATCCGCAAGTATAAATGGCCGCCGCGCTGACACATCTGCTTCAATCAAAGTCCGAACCGGTTCGAATCCACAAGTTAGCAACGCAAAGAAAAAAATGGAACACTCGAAACAAGCACAGTACACTTCCAACGAACACTCAAAGCCGGCTCAGTACACTTCCAGCGACAGGAAAGACACCGCGGACACCGGCTCCGCCTTCAACGGACACTTTGACGGGATGGTGATAAGACCACCTGCTGCTTCCCTGACTCCGGCCGCCGAGTCCGCGTCCAACCGGTCGTCGGTGATGGAGAGCTGGAAGGAGGAGCGAACCAGGAGCGTGGAGGACAACGAGATGAGTCTGCCCTCCCTGGCCGCCGCCTTCACCACCATCCTCAGGGGGCTCGGGGAGGACCCGCAGCGGCAGGGACTCGTCAAAACTCCCTGGAGAGCAGCGACCGCCATGCAGTTCTTCACCAAGGGCTACCAGGAGACTATCATCGGTGAGTTTCAAATCCTCCAGAACCTTACTTAGAAGCATCTGAGCGGGTTTTTTTTACGGCAGTGTCGAAAATAGTAACAATATCTATATTTTTTTTTCATAAAAACGTACCTAGTTAATGTTTACAATAGCGATATAAACACTGAAATGCCTTGTAGCAACTTTGCTAGGTCAGGGGTGTCCAAAGTATCACTTGTATTTATTTCATTTAACAAGAATAAAGTCCAAAAAATTCTGAAAAAAAGTTGTCATTATACGAAAATATTGTCAGAATATTTTGAGTAAAAAATAACTTCATTTTAGTGGCATAAAATTGAAATATTAAAGAAACATTTAAGTGTAAGATATGCTAACAATGTTAATGTTACAATATGAGGGACAAACAAAACAACAAATAAAGTTGTCATTTTTGAATAGTTAGGTTACGCGGAAAGTTTCCCATATTATGGGAATAAAGTAACTATTACCAAAACAATTACACAGGTTATTTAAAAATAAAGTTTACATATTTTTATTTTTATTTTTATCCATGTTCATATATATTCATTCATAAATAAAGCTGTTTTGTGGTTAAAAGAAATGAACTAAAATACAAATATAAGGAATTCAAGGGACCCATTCAAAGACATCAGTATTCTAGACTGCTCACTAGGTGTTGGTAATGCTACTGTAATGTTAATCTTATGGACAATTTGGAGTCGCTAATTAACCTAGCATGTTTTTGAATTGTGGGAGGAAACCGGAGTACCCGGAGAAATAAAAAAAAAAAAGTATCATTATACAAAATTTTTCTCTGTCAATAGGCGTTTTTTCCTGTTATATTTGCTTAAATAATAATCTGCAATATTCTTAATGCTTCATATTTCATTTTTAATTTACTAACAAGGTCTCATAGTGTATATACTGGTCATATATTTCATTCATTAATTTTCGCGGGGGTGCTGGAGCCTATCCTAGCTGTCTTCGTGCGAGAGGCGGGGTACACCCTGGACTGGTCGCAAGCCAGCCAATCACAGGGCACATATAGACAAACAACCATTCACACTCACATTCATACCAATGGACAATTTGGAGTCGCTAATTAACCTAGCATGTTTTTTTTGGAATGTGGGAGGAAACCGGAGTACCCGGAGAAAACCCACGCATGCACGGGGAGAACATGCAAACTCCACACAGAGATGGCCGAGGGTGGAATTGAACCCTGGTCTCCTAGCTGTGAGGCCTGCGTGCTAACCACTCCACAGGAGGACCATTGATCAAATTTACTTAAGATTTGTCAGATCAAAATACAAAACTTCTTCACCCTGGACTGGTGGCCAGCCAATCACAGGGCACATATAGACAAACAACCATTCACACTCACATTCATACCTATGGACAATTTGGAGTCGCTAATTAACCTAGCATGTTTTTTTTGGAATGTGGGAGGAAACCGGAGTACCCGGAGAAAACCCACGCATGCACGGGGAGAACATGCAAACTCCACACAGAGATGGCAGAGAGTGGAATCGAACTCTGGTCTCTTAGCTGTTACGTATTTACCTGCATGATATTGCCATGTGTCTTTCATTCTTTTCACGCTAATCGTTTTCCAAAAAAAAAAAAAAAAAAAGTGAATGGGTGTGTCCAGGCTTCTCTTCAAAGCTGCAATTCTTCCAAGAAAGATTTACATCCTGCAGTTAGCTTTCAGGAGTCAAACATGTTTAAAGCAGTTTCAGCACCTGGACCCGCTTCTCCACACTTGGCGGTATTAGGGCCATGATGGTGATTCCCAAGCAATACGTTCATTGGGGGTCAGTTGTGGGCGGTGCTGGAGCCTATACCAGCTGTCTTCGGGCGAGAGGCGGGGTACACCCTGGACTGGTGGCCAGCCAATCACAGGGCACATATAGACAAACAACCATTCACACTCACATTCATACCTATGGACAATTTGGAGTGGCTAATTAACCTAGCATGTTTTTTTTTGGAATGTGGGAGGAAACCGGAGTACCCGGAGATAATATCCTATATTATAAATATTATTGTTGTAAAATTGCAACTTTTTTTCTGTTAATATTTTGACTTTATTCTAGTCCAATTGCAGCTGTTTTTTCATTTCTGTTGTTTTTTAAAAAATGTATTATTAACTATTTCAGTTTTATTTTATTTTTGGATTGACATTACTTTATTCCCATAATATTTTGATTTTATTCCCGTAACATTATAATTTTTTCTGCAACCTAATTTTCCCAAAATAAAACTTTATTCATTGTTTTGTTTGTTTCTCATAATATTACGGGTGAGAGGCGGGGTACACCCCCCCGAACTGGTGGCCTGCCAATCACAGGGCACATATAAGACAAACAACCATTCACACTCACATTCATACCTATGGACAATTTGGAGTCGCTAATTAACCTAGCATGTTTTTTTTTTTTTGGAATGTGGGAGGAAACCGGAGTACCCGGAGAAACGGGGAGAACATGCAAACTCCACACAGAGATGGCCGAGGGTGGAATTGAACTTGGGTCTCTTAGCTGTGAGACCTGTGTGCTAACCACTTTAACACCGCGCAGCCCATGATTCATTCATTAATTCATTTTCTACCACTTATCCTCACGAGGGTCGTTTATTTTTTTTTTCTGTTTTTGGAAAAAAAGCATTCACCCAACATTGGTAAACATTGGCTTGAATTGTATATATGGATGTTACCCAGCATACCATGCGGGTGATACATCATCTAAAATAATATTATTTTGCATTTATATTTGTTTGTAAGCCTTTGTCAATGTAGTTACATTGTGAAAAAATGTGTTTTTTTTTTGGTAAGGTGGCAAATACTACTGTAATACTGCATATACGTACCTATGCTTGGTTGCGTGTGGTGAGCTTTTTCTGATGTAAAAAAAAAAAAAGTGCTTGTGAAATACTGTTCCTCCTGAATCGACGGGGTACCCCGTGCTTTCTGCTGATTGGCTGCAGCAAGAGCCTCCCCTCAGAATTATTGGAAAGCTGAGAACGCCGTAACTGTTTAATCAGTGTGTTCACGTGTGTGCGTGTGCGTAGCGGTCATGGGTTCAGCTTTGATCACAACAAGGACCCCAAATCCTCTTGCTGACCGACACATGACTAACACAAAAGTATTTTTTGTTTAGTACTTTCAGCTTAATACTAACACCTTGATCAAAACCGGGTGTAAAACTATTAAAAATAAGTTAGTAAGTGCATTGTGCTTATTTCCCAAAGAGGATTGATTAATTGTACTTTTTCCTTTGTCTACATGATTAAAAATGCCGGCAGTAACAAACAATGTGAGCGTGATAGCTCGGGTAACAGTCGAGGGTTGTTCTTGTTGTAATTCCACTGGTATCGAACCTTGCTTAGCACTATTAATCCGTTCCAGAAGGTCCGACTTTAATCGACTATAACAGAATCCATTATTCCAATTCATGTGTTGCATATGTTCAAATGTTAACCCAAAACACGTCCATGCAGAAAATAATTCAAAATGCATATGAATGATGACTGAAAGGGATACATCATGCTTGCTGAAGACACATAAGTCAGTGGTGAGAAGTGATTTTACAATAATAATGAATAAAAAAAATACAACAATAAAAAAGATATAATAAAGAATAAAAAAAATAATAAAAGAATAATTTTTTTTAATATTGTTAGAATATTATAAAAAATAATTTAATTTTCAGAGCATAAAGGAAAATATTTTTAGATTTTTTTTAGATTTCAGAAAAATATATAATGTTACAAGAAAATATTATTGTACTTCCACTCAAGTCCATTCATTTCATGCGGTTGTAATTCACTCTCTTTCCGTTAGAGGTCACTATTGCTACAAATCCCCGAGCTTCTTCTTTGGTGATTGGATTTTGCGTGACAGCGCCATCTAGCAGCCTCCCAGTGTAACCAGCAAGGCAATTTAGTCCATTTTGAGAGCAGTACTGCAACTATTGTCGGGCTGGATTTGACATGAACGTAGCTGAAGCCCAGTGTTATGCTAGCATTAGCGATTTAGCATCAAACTAGCTCGGGAAAGGTTTTCAACATCTAGATAAAACATACGTACATTATAGCGAAAATTACAAAAAAACCCAAAACTTAAACTATATTAGGAAAGCAGGAAGTGAACAAATGTAACAGTTAGTGATAGTAAAAGTACCAGATGGAGGGGTAGGATTTAATACGCTTTGCTTCTTCCTACTCCTTTTTGGAGATGTGGAACTGGGAACTGATTATGTGATGCGTTCAATTGTAATCTGATTGCATGTTCAAATGAAATTAAACCATTAGCATTAGCATTTGGCATTTTATCCGCTCTGCAAACAAACCCAGAGTCCACTTAGACAACAAGCACCAGCAGTCATCAGTCAGGCTTGACATTAGCGAGGGTATACCCTGGTGCTAACCACATGTAACGAGCAGCCACACCTTCTGTTTCTCCAAACACAATTACCACTTTATTACCGTGTCAGCCCGGTAGCTTAGCTTCGTCTGTGCTAACTTTTTCCAGCGATACTGGAAAGTGAATGGATGTAAGTTCAGGCCAGCGCACAGGCTTCACAGCTAGGAGACCCCGAGTTCGATTCCACTCTCGGGTCATCTCTGTGTGCAGTTTGCATGTTCTCCCCGTGCATGCGTGGGTTTTCTCCGGCTTCCTTCCAACATTCCAAAAACATGCTAGGTTAATCGGCGACTCCAAATTGTCCATAGGTATGAATGTGAGTGTGAATGGTTGTTTGTCTATATGTGCCCTGTGATTGGCTGGCGACCAGTCCAAGGTGTACACCCCCCCCCCACCCCCCACAGTCGTCCCTCTACATTGGCTATGACGAACATTGCATGACATGAGATCGAGTGCCAAAAGGTTGTCCTCTCATTTAGTGTGGAAGTGGTAATTTTTTTGAGGATAAACAGTAGAAAATGAATGAATGAATGATGCTGAGACAAACAACCATTCACACTCACATTCATACCTATGGACAATTTGGAGTCGCTAATTAACCTAGCATGTTTTTGGAATGTGGGAGGAAACTGGAGTACCCGGAGAAAACTAAATTGATGACTAAATTGAAGGCTGTACGGTGGACAAGTGGTTACTGCGTAGGAGACCCGAGTTTGACCCCCCGCCCCCCCGCGAATGAATGAATGATTGAATGAATGAATGATGCTGAGAGTGCAGATTCAGGAAGAAGTCTTGTATTTTGATCTGACAAATCTTAAGTCAATTTGATCAATGGTCCTCCTGCCTTATAGACAAACATGACTAAATTGAGGGCTGCACGGCGGACGAGTGGTTGTCGCGCAGACCTCACAGCTAGGAGACCAGGGTTCAATTCCACCCTCGGCCATCTCTGTGTGGAGTTTGCATGTTCTCCCCGTGCATGCGTGGGTTTTCCTCCCACATTCCAAAAACATGCTAGGTTAATTAGCGACTCCAAATTGTCCATAGGTATGAATGTGAGTGTGAATGGTTGTTTGTCTATATGTGATGGGCTAGCCACCAGTCCAGGGTCTACCCCGCCTCTCGCCCAAGGACTGCTGGGATAGGCTCCAGCACCCCCATGACCCTTGTGATGAAAAAGCGGTAGAAAATGAATGAATGAATGAAGCCATTTAAGGGCTGCATGGTGGTCAAGTGGTTAGCACGCAGGTGCTACAGTTCAATTCCACTCTCGGCGTGGGTTTTCTCCGGGTACTCCGGTTTCCTCCCACATTCCAAAAACATGCTAGGTTAATTAGCGACTCCAAATTGTCCATAGGTATGAATGTGAGTGTGAATGGTTGTTTGTCTATATGTGCCCTGTGATTGGCTGGCGACCAGTCCAGGGTGTACCCCGCCTCTCGCCCCGAACAGACAGCTGGGATGAATTTCAGCTTCAACATTTCACTTTTTTCCCTTTATTGAATTTCTTGTGTGCTTTTGTTTTTTTCATTTTCCATTTTTATTTTCAAATTAGAAAACAATCCAAAAATTCCAAAAAATTATAACATAGTTTGTTTTCGTCAGAATATTACATCCTTAATTCTTCTAAAATTACTTTTTTTCATTAGATAACAATGTTTTTTTCTGTAATTTTTTCACTTAATTCTTCCGAAATTACTGCTGGTTTTTGTGGCTTTTTTTGGGTTTCACTTTGGACACCCTTGTTTTAGTGTTTATGCAAAAGAGAAGATAACGTCCATTCATACAAAAGAATAAATAAGAAAGTGCAGAGAATCGCAGCTTTTATGCGCATTTTAGATGGAAAAACCAAACAAACAATACCCCCCCTACCCCCACCCCCACCACCATGAACAAGCTTTTAATGTGCCACCACGCCTCTATCATTTTCTAGCTGGCTGCGTGTTTACTTCCAGTCCCGTCAGCAACAAGTGACGATGACCTTGTCTCCCGCTTTGTGTGTGTGTTTTTTTTTCCACCGCCTCTAACTGATTGTCAGTCAGGAAATTAAAAACTGCCAAGGTATGGCTGAGAGGTGTCTGCGCCATCACCAAACACATAAAGCGCTTTATTGAATGAGCAAAAAAAAAAAAAAAGCAATAAAGAGCAGCAGCAGTGCATGGAAACAACACTACTGTCATTAGAGAGAATTAAAGAATCTGAAGATAACAAAAGCGGTAAAGGTGGAGGGCGACCCGGAGGAAAGAAACAATGCCGGGAGATTCCGGTGAGCATCAAACCTTAAGACCTCCCAACCATGAAAAGAAACCTTTTTTTTAATATATGAAATATACCTTTTAGCTACTTCACTGACTTACGTTGCTTTTCCCACGCAGACGTGCTCAACGATGCCATCTTCGACGAGGACCACGACGAGATGGTGATTGTCAAAGACATCGACGTCTTCTCCATGTGCGAACATCACCTGGTGCCCATCATTGGCAGGGTAAGAAAAACACGCTCGATTCCACGGTGATTAGGACTTGGGGAAAAGCAGCAAATAGGATGATTGCTTCCTGTTTGGGTTCAGGGAAAAAAAAATAATGTAAAGCCGCTTAAGTCGATTCCATCGCATCAAGTCCGAGTCCACTTTGTTGTTCTGCCTAAAAAATACCCGTTTAAGCGTGAATTTTATTTTTCTTAAGACACACCATTGAAAGGTGCACACTGTCACTTCCTGTTCAGTGCAAAGTAAGCTTCAAAATGAAAGCATGTCAATATAGGTTATTTAGATTTAATTTATTTATATTTGATTTTTATTTATATTTAATTTTATAATTTATATTTAATTTATATTTTTTATATTTATATATTTTTTAATATTTTTTATATTTATATTTTTATATTTTTATATTTGAGGGGATTTACACTATTTACAGTGGAACCTCAGTATATATATATATATATATGTGTGTATATGTATGTATGTATGTATATATATGTATGTATATATATATTTATATGTATTTATATTTGTTTTATGCATATAAAAAATATAATTCTAAAACTATAAAAAGGTGTTTTGTGTTAAGCCGTCGACATAACGTTGCTGATTTGCAGTTCTTTGGTCGCTAGCTAATAGAATGCTAACATGGAGGGATGTTTTCCATCCATATGTATTTTTGAAATATTAAAAAATACATAATATTTTAAAATAATTAAAATATAATAATTTATAATAATTACAATTATTTTAAAATATTAAAAATACATATGGATTCAGGCAGCAACACACATGCCATATCAGACGCTAACCGGGGAATGACAATTTTTTTTCAACTTTAACCAAAAAAAAAATGCTAACTGAGGTTCCACTGTAAATAGTGTAAATCCCCTCGAATAATTATATAAATATATAAATAAAATTTAAATATAAATGAAAAATTAAATATAAATAAAAAATAAATATAAATATAAATAAAAATTTAATATAAATAAATTAAATATACATAATAAATTAAATATATAATTAATATATAATGTCTCTCGTGTACCACTGATGTAAACATCAACTTATAAAAACGGAACATAAATGCCCCTCAATGGAAACATAGAACTCAGTCACAAGTAAAACCGTGAAACATCAGAGCTCATGAACGCCGCCATGTCACATGCTAGCGTGACGTCAACATCCAGTCGCCGCTTCCCCCGATTAGTCGTTATCTGCTTTTAAAGCAGGCACCATGAGAAACAATTCGATTTGCTGAAATCCGCTTTACCTTTGGCTTCCTACGGCCTTCTTTTAAACCTGATTGGTTGTTCCCCTTCTTTTATGTGTATCAGGCATCACTTATCCCACCATCTTGCCTGCAGGTGCATGTCGGCTAAGACAATAGATGATGGGCGTTTGATTTCTCCACTGGCGTAAATGGCTGGTAAATGGCCTGTGATGACAGCGGTGAATCACACACCGAGCACATGTCCTGTGTGTGTGTGTGTGTGTGTGTGTGTGTGTGAGACAGCGATCAGGTGGTTCTATCCAAAAGCTTATGACTGTGAGCCGCGTCGCCTCTTATCCGGCACCTGTCCTCGGTGACTCATTACAGGAAGTGACACACATCCTCATCATGTCGTCATCGCAGTTGTTTGAGAAGGCGTTGATGTAAAACCACATTATTCTGTCGTTCATGATGATGACGGACGAGCTGGAGCAGGGGTCTCAAACTCAATTTACCACTGGAGCTAGGGTCTGGGCAACTGCAGGGTCTTGAGACACATGCTAACTCGCAAACTAGAGAGCTAGCCACCTAAACGGTAGCCTTCAAGTTATTTCCTTTCAACTTAAATAGCCAAAAACTTACCACTTCCACACGGATAGGGAGGATAGCTATTAACAGTTATTTAACCTTTAACATGAACATGAATCAAACGTAATAATTTTTTTCTGGGTACATGATACCATACAGCATCCATACCAAACTTTAACTAACATTAAACTTTCATATCAAGGCGGGGGCCTCAAACTAGTGTCCTGCGGGCCACATTTGGCCCGCGGGCCGCGTGTTTGAGACCCCTGCCGTACAGCATCCATATCAAACTTGCGCGGGCCGCACTAACATTAAACTTTCATATCAAGGCGGGGGCCTCAAACTAGTTTCCTGCGGGCCACATTTGGCCCGCGGGCCGCGTGTCAACCCTCCCATGACCTTGTCGAAGCATCCTTGGTCAAAGTTACTGAACTTTACATGTTGAAGCATCTTTGGGACTCCAAATTCTGAAGGTTTTGAGGCTGTCGCTTGGCAACTCAAAATTTCAACTCCCTACACAGGTGTTCTTCTGGATTAAGATCCGGACTCTGGCTAGGCCACTCCAGGATCTTCACTCATTCAATACGGAAGACGTATTTGTACAACTTTTACGTTTTTTTTTCGTCCACCCTCTCATGACCTTGTCGACCTTGTTTGGGACTCAAAATTCTGAAGGTTTTGAGGCTGTCGCTTGGCAACTCAAAATTTCAGCTCCCTACACAGATGTTCTTCGGGATTAAGATCCGGACTCTGGCTAGGCCACTCCAGGATCTTAACTCATTCAATACTGAAGACGTATTTATACGTTTTTATAAACCTCAATACCCGATCCCAAATACTACGTATTTATACATCTTTTACGTTTTTTTCGGCCACCGTCCCATGACCTTGTCGAAGCATCCTTGGTCAAAGTTACTGAACTTGTAACTAAGTATCTTTGGGACTCCAAATTCTGAAGGTTTTGAGGCTGTCGCTTGGCAACTCAAAGTTTCAGCTGGCTAGGCCACTCCAGGATCTTAACGTGTTTTTAAAAAAAACAAAACCATAATGAGCCATTCCGTTGTTTTGGGTCATTGTCAATGTTCTGGCTGAGGCCAGGAAGTTCTCGTCTCACCAGGAAGTGTGCGGAAGTTTCCCCCTCCATGTTTGACAATCCGGATGGTGTTCTCGAGAATTTCAGTTATTCAGTACCGTAAAAACGCCGGATCAAAGAGCAATTTCCCTCGGTGTGTACGTTGCAAATAGGAGACACGGTCAGCCTTGGCGGATGTTTGATGCCACTCTATCAGTCTGCTGCAGAGAGGAGAGCGGAGGCCAGAAAAGGAGAAAGAAGGAGGAATCCTTGCAAGCTTCCTTCCGCTGCCCTTTCTCTCATCTCGTCACCAAATTGCGTCTGACATTTGGGTGGAGCGTGTGTGTTTGTGTTTGTGTGTATGTGTGTGTGTGTGTGTGTATATGTGTGTGTGTGTGTGTGTCAGAATTAGAGCCTGGAGCCATCCACAGCAGTGATTCTCCAGCTGATGATGTTCCTCAGTCAGACCCTTCCTTGTTTGCCTTTTTTATCCTTGTGCCTTCTTTATGGACATACTAGATGCAGTAAACATACTACTATATGACTACAGTAGTACTACTAAACCAAACCAGAAATCCATATATATATGTATATATATTGAAATCCAATGAATGTACTTCAATTGGATATCTTATAGCATTACAAAAAAATCCACTTTAATTCTACTAATATTCAGAACATTATGATTTGAACAGGTTTCGGCAACAAACAAACATACTATAATACTCACTCATAATATTATGACATGACTCTCGTAATATTTTGAACTTTGTGGCAGCAGAATTTTTCAAAAATTACAAATTTATTCTTAGTTTTGTTTCTTTCATTACGACATTTAAAAAATAAGTACTTTTTTTTCCGAGACTATTTCTACTTGATGCTACTAAAATAATATCCATAGTATCAAGATTTTATGATTGTAATATATACATTTTTTTCAAACCTAATGTTCCAAAAATTCCAACTTTTTTCTCATAATATTGCAACTTTCAAAAATGACATATTTTTAAAAAACTATTTCTACTTGTGATTTTTTTTTTCATCATGATATGACTTTATTCGATTATAATGCTCGATTGATCGTAAAACAAGTGTCAGATTAATCGACTAAGAATATACTTGTTAGTCGTTTTCCTCCCACATTCCAAAAACATGCTAGGTTAATTAGCCACTCCAAATTGTCCATAGGTATGAATGTGAGTGTGAATGGTTGTTTGTCTATATGTGCCCTGTGATTGGCTGGCTCGCCCGAAGACAGCTAGGATAGGCTCCAGCACCCCCCGCGACCCTCATGAGGATACGCGTTAGAAAATGAATGAATGAATGTTGCAAAACCACTGACTGTTTTGGTTTGTCTGGGGCTAAACCAACTACTCGATTAATCGTAAAACAAGCGTCAGATTAATCGACTAAGAATATAATTGTTAGTCGTTTTCCTCCCACATTCCAAAAACATGCTAGGTTAATTAGCCACTCCAAATTGTCCATAGGTATGAATGTGAGTGTGAATGGTTGTTTGTCTATATGTGCCCTGTGATTGGCTGGCTCGCTCGAAGAGGTTAATTAGGTTAATTAGCGACTCCAAACTGTCCATAGGTATGAATGTGGTTTCCACCGACTCTAAATGATCTTGTCACCACTCCACGCAGGTTCACATCGGTTACCTCCCCAACAAGCGGGTCCTGGGCCTCAGCAAGCTGGCCAGGTGAGGACGGGATGTTTGTGTGTATCGTTTGTGAGTGCGGCAGTGTTTAATTGATCATGTTCAACATGTGTGTGTGTGTGTGTGTGTGTGTGTGTGGGTTTAAGACGATTATAAGAATGTGTAGAATCTGATCCCACTGACCCCAATACCTTAGCACACTGAGGTATTAGCGCACTAAAACCACTTACTAAACCAGTACTACACACACAGTAAGCGTCTACTACTCTCGTTATTTTTATTATGTATCTATGTACGTAATTAAATACAATTTATATAGTATTTTGCTTCATTTTGGAAGCATGCACGGTAGAAACCCAAACCTAACCTCCAAAAATTCCAACTTTATTCTTTCGTTTTTTTCGTTTTTTTTTCCCTCATAATATTGCGACTTTCAATTTTTTTTTAAACTATTTCTACTTGTGATTTTTTTTTATCATGATATTATGAATTTATTCTCGTAATGCTATTACTTTTTTCAATCAAATTTTTTTTTCAAAAAATGCAACAAAAAAATCATAATTATTTATTTCTCTTAATATTACGACATTTTAAAAAATAAGGCTTTTTTTCTTTATTATTTTTACTTGATGCTGCTAAAATAATATACATAGTATCAGGATTTTATGATTGTAATATATATATTTTTTTCAAACCTAACCTCCAAATATTCCAACTTTATTCTTTCGTTTTTTTTCGTTTTTTTTCCTTATAATATTGCGACTTTCAAAAATTTTTCTTTACTATTTCTACTTGTGAAATATTTTTTTCATCATGATATTATGACTTTATTCTCGTAATGCTATTACTTTTTTCAATCAAATTTTTTTTTCAAAAAATGCAACAAAAAAAATTCATAATTATTTGTTTCTCTTAATATTACGACATTTAAAAAAAATAAGGCTTTTTTTTCTTTATTATTTTTACTTGATGCTGCTAAAATAATATACATAGTATCAGGATTTTATGATTGTAATATATATATTTTTTTCAAACCTAACATTTGAAAAATTCCAATTTTATTCTTCGTTTTTTTTCTGCATAATATTCAGTCTTTTCATATTCATATCTTTTTGATTACTGTTTGTACTTGTGAAATATATTTTTTCATCATTATATTATGATTTTATTCTCGTGTCTTTTAACAGCCATGCACTTCACCCTGTGACATTTGTCAGAAGGTCTTAAATGTCCAAAGTGGTTTGCTCACGGTGAAGGTCAGCAGGTTAAAGGTTAAACCGGGTTAGGCGTAACCGGGATCTTCTAGAAAAAAATGGTACATATTTATATTTCATATTTCTCTTGTTATTATCTTAAAGTGAAAGTGTGTCATAGGGAGGGTCCATTATTACAACAGGGGTGTGCAAGTCTTACTGCCTTAATGTGCTGAATCATCCTATGTCGATATAATACTTTCTGAAATTTTCAAAAATACCATATTTAAAAAAAAAACTATTTCTACTTGTGAAATATTTTTTTCATCATGATATTATGACTTTATTCTCGTAATGCTATAACTTTTTTCAATCTCTTTTCCCAAAAATTGCAAAAAAAAATAATATTTTTCCATTTTAATAATATAAATAAATGCTACTAAAATAATATCCATAGTATAAAGATTTTATGATTGTAATATATAATTTTTTTTCAAACCTAACGTTCCAAAAATTCCAACTTTGTTATTTTTTTCTCATAATATTGCAACTTTCAAAAATGCCATATTTTTAAAAAACTATTTCTACTTGTGAAATATTTTTTTAATCATGATATTATGACTTTATTCTCGTAATGCTATAACTTTTTTCAATCTCTTTTTTCCAAAAATTGCAAAAAAAAATATGTTTCAATTTTAATAATATACATTTAAATGTTACTACTTGACAAAAATTATGTATTTTTCCTTGGCTGTACAGCTCAGAAAAACTTAAATAAAACTTAAATAAATCAAAACTTAAACCTAAAATTCGGACTTTTTTCAGGTGAAAATGTAGCTTTTGTCTTGTTGTTATGACTTTATTAAACAAAATAACCTTAGCTAGCTAAATTATTTTAGCTAGCTAAGGTTATTTTTAACTGGAGGACCCCCTGTACCCTGATAAACGTAACACTTTCTTCTCTTCTCAGGATCGTAGAGATCTACAGCCGCAGACTACAAGGTATTACTGCATTCGCAGTAGTAGTACTATCCCTTGGCGAAGCAGCTGCAGTATTTATTCACGTTATTTTTTTTTTCATTATTTTCTTCCCAGTTCAGGAGAGGTTGACCAAGCAAATCGCCGTGGCCATCACAGAAGCGCTGCAGCCAACTGGAGTCGGCGTCGTCATGGAAGCAACGTACGTCCGCGTCGCCATAAGTTCAGTAGACAGTAGGCATCAACTGCGGTGCGTTCAAGGACCGCCGAACAATGCGTGAAATCTCAACGCATGACAAAAAAACATTATCGGTGAAGCATAAGATTACCTCGGAGTTTTATTAATACAACATTACTGACGGCTGTACGGCGGTCTAGTGGTTAGTGCGCAGACCTCACAGCTAGGAGACCCGAGTTCAAATCCACCCTCTGCCATCTCTGTGTTAAAAAAATTTATTTACTGTTTCTACTTGATGCTACTAAAATAATATCCATAGTATCAGGATTTTATGATTGTAATATATATTTTTTTTTTCAAACCTAACCTCCAAAAATTCCAACTTTATTTTTTCATTTTTTTTTGTTTTTTTCCTCATAATATTGCGACTTTCAAAATTTTTTTTTTACTATTTCTACCTGTGAAATATTTTTTTCATCATGATATGATATATCAGGATTTTATGATTGTAATATTTTTTTTTTCCAAACCTAACGTTCCAAAAATTCCAACTTTATTCTGATTTTTTTTCCTCATAATATTGCAACTTTCAAAAAAATTTCTTTGCTATTTCTACTTGTGAAATATTTTTTTTCATCATGATATTATGACTTTATTCTTGTCATGCTATAACTTTTTTCAATTAAATTTTCCAAAAATTGCAAAAAAAAAAATTCATAATGTTACAACTTTACAAAAATTATGTATTTTTCCGGGTCAGCACGCTGGACAAGCGGGTATTTCTACTTGATGCTACCAAAATAATTTTATTATTGTAATTTTTTTTTTCAAACCTAACGTTCCAAAAATTCCAACTTTATTCTTTGGTTAATATTCAGCATAATATTCAGTCTTTTCATATTCACATTCATATCTTTTTTCTTTACTACTTCTACTTGTGAAACATATTTTTTCATCATTATATTATGACTTTATTCTCATAATGTTATAACTTTTTTCAATATAATTTTCCAAAAATTGCAACAACAAAAAAATTGAAAAAATTATTTATTTTTCTGAGGCTGCATGGCGGACAAGCGGCTAGCGCGCAGGCCTCACAGCTCGGAGACCCAAGTTCAATTCCACCCTCTTCCATTTTTTTTGTTTTTTTTCCAGTATGTTGACATGTCCTCTCCACTTCCTGTCCACAGTCACATGTGCATGGTGATGCGAGGCGTCCAGAAGATGAACAGCAAGACCATCACCAGCACCATGCTGGGTGTTTTTCGGGAAGATCCCAAAACCCGCGATGAGTTTCTGACGCTGATCAGGAGCTGAAGTTCCTCCTCCGGCCTGTTGCCAAGGGTTACCTCCGTTTGCACAGACCAGCCCATCTGCCGTCTGTGTATGTGTGTCTAACTGTTGCCTTTTTAAACCATAGTAGTACAGTAGATCACGAGTCAATACCCCGCCCATGAATGCCAAAAAAAACATGAATAATGGCCGCGCCCATAAAAGGCTCTAAAATGCCTATTTTTGATACTTTAAACTCACATTTATTAAAAACATTTTACAGTCAGTTTCACACATTAACAAACAATCATATACAATATTGTACCGTCATCTTTTCAAAGCATCTTCCTGCAGGAAAATGTTGAGTGAATTGACTTGCGGGTCAGCTCCTGCAGATAGCGCCATCAAGCCACTTTCGACTTAATTTACCATAAAATGCACAAATTTACGACATAAAGCAAGAGAAAACTAATCTGTGAATATGCAGGAGCACGAATGTCCCGACACAACTTTTTCACTTCCGATACGATACCGATCCGATATCAGCATGACTCGTACATATTTTTATAACTTATTTTGGAGTGTGAAAAGTTAGAAAAGATTTTATCAATTGAATTGTGAAGTGAATTGACTTGTGTGAAAGATGCTTCTGCTGAATTCGTAGCTGCGACACCCTGCAGATAGCGCCATCAAACCACTTTCTATCGAAGTAACCACAGAAAATTAATTATTTATAATCAAAAGCATAAAAAACAAGAAGGAACGAAGGAGCGTGAATATCCTAACGCAATTTTTTCACTTCCGATACGATACCGATATCGATCTGATATCAGCATGACTCGTACATATTTTTATGACTTATTTGGGAGTGTGAAAAGTTAGAGAAGACTCTTATCAATTGAATTGCGAAGTGAATTGACTTGTGTGAAAGATGCTTCTGCTGGATTCGTAGCTGCGACACCCTGCAGGTAGCGCCATCAAACCACTTACCACAGAAAACTAATCATTTATAATCAAAAGCATAAAAAAACAAGAAGGAACGAAGGAGCGTGAATATCCTAACACAACTTTTTCACTTCCGATACAATACCGATATCGATAGCGCCATCAAACCACTTTCAAATGATTTTTACCACAGAAAACAAATTATTTATAATCAAAAGCAGAAAAAAACAAGAATAAATGAAGGAGCGTGAATATCCTAACACAACTTATTCACTTCCGATACGATACTATTAATTTATTCATCCATGTGGAATGTTGAAAAAGCCCCCCCCCCAAAAAATGCATAGATGCAGCATTCTTTCCCCTGTAGATAACACCATCCACCCACTTTCTATTAGATGAATAGGGATCTACTGTACGTCCATGACTTGCATTTATTGCATTGAAGGTCATGATGTGTGTTTATGTGTGTGTGTTTTCAACTCAACAGAAGGAGTGCACTTGACTTGCTGTACACTTATTTTATATCACGTGACATTACAATATGTATTATAATATCACATGTTTAAATCGACTGGTCTCAAGAACAACCATCATCCATAAAGCTGTGGTTTACAATCAGATTTAAAATTACATTTTTTTATTTGTAAATGAAAGATTATAACACAAAGTAAAGACTTAAAATACCGTAAATGTGGTTAAAAAAAGTAACTTGTTGCTATTGACATCAAACACAAACAAGGTCTTTGTCCAGCTGATTGAAGAGATGGTGGGGAAACTCGATTCTTTGAGTCACTCACCGAAGTGAACCGGGTACTTTCAATCACGTGGGTTACCTATCACAGAGCGCATGTGCGTAAACCCGCACATGCGCACACCTCTCTTTCATGAGACGTTACTTGATTTAGTTTATTAATGTAGCTAGCGGTAGGCGGAGTGAGTACCTGTGAGTCCCACAACAGTGTGAAAATCGCGAGATTTGAACCACTCGTTCATGACTAGCACATCTCTCACGATATCACAGTCATGTGATTATCCCCAAAATGGCGGCGTGTCAGGTAAGCTAGCTTATTTCCTAATACCTATTATTATCATCCATTAAGCGTCATTTTAAACATTTTGCAATTGTAATACTTTAATTGAGTGTCAAATGTTTATAAATCCACCGTTCGTACTACATTAATTCGATTCGTTTATCGAAAACAAGGTACGAAAATATCCGACTTTTGCGAGCCCGACGAGACGTATGTGTCACAATAGCAAACATGCTAATAAGCCACTTTATATGTTTCACTGTTTAAATAATTTTTTGAGTGAATGCAGGTTCTTTTGTTTAATTCAATGCATGTTTGTGGTACTAAGCATCATAATTTTGATGTTATTTTCAAACAAATGATTACATTTTTAATGGTCGCCCAATGCAGTGTTTCCCATTCATTCGGTTATATATATTAAGTGCCTGCCACACACTTTATAATGAGACGGGTTTGTGAATGTAATTTGTCATAACCTTTAAGAAAGTGTTCAGACCCTGCCCCTTTCATACCCCTTTTCACAAAGTTACTTACTTTGGTGTTTTTAACTGACTTTTTATCGCGTTAACAACATTATTACTCTCGTATATCGTCCATTACAATGATAATCACATTCGTAATGGCCGCTTATCATGTATACCTTTAACTCCAAACCACAAAACAGACACAATTCCGTGGGAAAACACAGCAGTGGAACATATGGAAGAACACATATGCTTGAAATTATTTAGTAGTATTTGAAACAAAACATAAAAAAATGTGTTTTATGTGTTCCATTTGTAACTCTGTAAGTAAAGTCCCCACTAATATTGCTGTTATGGGTCACCAAGTGCTGTGGCGTCCCCTGGTGGTGCTTTAGCTGAACTACAAACAAAATGATTATTATTTTTTTGAATGGAAGCGTGGTTGATCATCAATATTGTGTTTGAAATATACACTGTGATTTAAAAAAAAAGTAGTTTTCTGTCCGGACATGATTTTTTTGTGTAGAGGTGAATGTTAAGTGTGTGTATGTACTTGAATATTTTGTGTGTTTTTTTTCCCCATGTTTGTTAGTAAATGTTTACTTGTGTGGTATACTTTGTTAAAGAATCCATACTTTCTGATGTCTAATGTGGCGACTTTGTATGTTTGGATTTTTTTTGTGAGTGTGGAAAAAAAAATTGTGGCCTTGTTGAGACGGAAGATCAGTTCTATGGCTCCGTCGCCGTTGTTGTCACTTTACTGTATGTATTTTGTGTTTACTTGGACTTTTAAAATCATAGATAATAATAATAATAAATACCTGTGACAAATTATTTTCATCCCTAATGTGATCATCAACTTTGCTAAGATGTGTTGTTTGTAATTGTGTTCTCCATTGTTCGATATTTGCTCAAAAATGGCATTTATAGTTTATAATAATAATAATAGTTTTGTTTCTGGAAGTGATGTCATTGGGGGTGACACCTCTCAATGAAATTTGTAATATTTTGACTTTATTTCCATAGTATTAATCCTTTTTTTCCCTCCTCCCCCAAACAACTTATTTATTTTATTTTGTTTCTCACATTCTGACATAAAATTTGTTCTTTAATATTTCTATTCTATGCTACGAATAATACTTTTCCCTCACAGTAGTCCGATTTTTTTTCTTGTAGGATTGTGGCTTTTTCGTGAGAATTCTCTTAATATTTTGACTTTATTCCTGTAATATTTACAGCCCTCCCCCCATTTCTGCTGATATTTCATCTTCCTTGATGTAGATTTTATTGGTCATATTTTGACTTGATTTTGGTAACGTTTTCCACAATCTAAAAATTATAACTTTGCTCATTGTTTTGTTTTTTTCTCATAATATTACATTTTTTTTTTTAATTTCAATTTATTTATTTATTTCAATTTTTCAATCTAATATTTCAATTTAATGCTGCCGGATGAAGTTATTTTTTTCCCTCAATTGTATTTTTTTCCTCATTATTTTACAGCTTTTTTCTCAATATTTTGACAAATTACTGCTGATTTATTAGCTTTTGCTGCCCCCCCCCAGTTTAGACTACGACTCTTAATATTTTGACTTTATTCCTCTCACCGAAAGCAAACAAATCGTCAACTTTTTTTGTCAAACTTTTTTTTTAATCAAAATAGTCCATATTAAAATGTTGTGTTGCTGCTGGATGTTTACAGTATCCATGTGATGTGGTAAGTTTTTTTTGTGCTATTTGATGCTATTCCATCGGTGTAATAGTACCAGCCAGTACACTGATTTAAAAATTCTGCTCAAATTCTGCCTTGACTTCCAATTTCAATGCAACTAAATCGTATGAAATATGTAGTAATATCATGACACGATTATACAAATATATAATTTTAGGACGTCGCAAAGCTTCTTTAGCATTTTACAAAATCTCACACATACAAACTGCAGGACTTATAACTTTTTTTTTTTATCGATAACAAGGCATGCCAAGTCACAGCATTCTGGTACGTCTCAAATTACAGCAAGACAATAATAATAATAATAAAAAAATGCATTCATACACATTCATAAACATAGTCTGTATCCTCCACACAGAACAGGAAGGCTACAGGCGGCCGCCGCGTGATGGCGGCTGAACGGTGGCTCTTAGCGCTTTATTCCAAAATCAATGTTTCATCTCTCCGATTTATTTATTTATTATAAGTTTAAAAATTAATAATGTGAACAAGCCCCAGCCCTGCCATCACTGGTTTCCGCCTGTAAACATTTCAGTCTTTAAAGTTTATTAAAAATAAAAACACACATTTACATTAGGGGTAAATGTCTCGAGTACAAAAAAAAAAAAAAGGCACTGCCATTTTGTTATTCTAAATATGACTTTTTCAGCCTTCTGCGCAGGTTTAAAATATAAATTATTTTTCCCCTTCGTTTACTCCTTTTTCTACATTTTTTTCCATTTTTTTTTTTTATACAGGTATTTTTTTTTCTTTTCTTTATATTAAACAACAATAGTTTGTGTCAAATATATACGCAAGCCTGCAGTCAATACAGGACATCGGCTCTTCAAAATAAAAGTATATGAACTAAATAATACAGTAAAGCTGGAAAAATGTCTTACAGGGTAGATGAATTATGCTGAATTAAAAAAAAAACAACAAAACAAAACAAAGCAGAGCGTAAGACAAAGCCAAAGATACAAAACAGCAAATGCAGTGGGGGGGAATAATCATAATCATAATCAAATAATCATTTGATACTTTGCTGGTAAAGTTCTATTGAGGGGTGGTGGTTGGGGGGGGGCAAATATTTATTAACTCGATCAACTTTTTTTTTTGTCCTTGATAGCCTCTCGAGCTGCAACAACTAATCGATGATTAATCAATTATGCAATTAATTAAAATGTAAATATTTATTTAATATTTTCCAAACTTTCTTGTTGAATTATCTCGGTAACTTGTTGTAATATTATGGCCTTATTCCCATATTTTGACTTTACTTCCATAGTATTAATCCTTCCCGACCCCAACAAATGTTTTTTTTCTTTAATATTTCTATTCTATGCTACTAATAATATTTTTCCTCACAGTATTCAGTTTTTTTTTCTTGTAGGATTAGTGGCTTTTTTTGTGAGAATTCTCTTAATAATTTATATTTTATATTTTTATTGGTAATTACAAAAAATTTTGACTTGATTTTGGTTACATTTTCCACAATCCCAAAATTATAACTTTGTTCATTGTTTTGTTTCTTTCTCATAATATTACAACTTTAAAAAATCTTGATTAATCTTTATTATCTATTTTAATTAATTTATTTTCGTTTAGTTTCTTCCTCATAATATTACAACTTTAAAAATCTATTAATCTTTTATTATCTATTTTAATTAATGAATTTATTTGTTTAGTTTCTTCCTCATAATATTACAACTTTAGAAATCTATTAATCTTTATTATTATCTATTTTAATTAATTAATTTTATTTTGTTTCTTTCTCATAATATTACAACTTTAAAAATCTTTATAAATCTTTATTATTATCTATTTTAATTAATGAATTTATTTGTTTAGTTTCTTCCTCATAATATTACAACTTTAAAAATCTATTAATCTTTATTATTATCTATTTTAATTAATTAATTTTTTTTGTTTCTTTCTCATAATATTACAACTTTAAAAATCTTTATTATCTGTTTTAATTAATTAATTTATTTGTTTTGTTTCATATAATATTACAATTTTAAAAATCTTCATTAATCTTTATTATCTATTTTAATGAATGAATTTATTTGTTTTGTTTCTTTCTCATAATATTACAACTTTAAAAATCTTCATAAATCTTTATTATTATCTATTTAAATTTATTTTATTTATTTCAATCCAATATTTCAATTTAATGAAGTTATTTTTCCTCAATTGTATGTTTTTCTCTTTACTTTACAGCTTTTTTTCTCTCAATATTTGGACAAATTACTGCTGATTTATTGGCTTTTTGCTGCCCCCCCCCTTGCAACACAAGCCAATTAAAAAATAGTCGCTCTCCGCAAATGCCCCCACGAGAACCACTTTGGACCCCCGTGGTCTAGAGTCTAACCGATGACTTTATTCATAACAAAAATAAAGTTGTAATGGCCTCTTTGTGTTGCAATAAACAATAAACAAATACATATTTCCCCACACTGCGTATGCCTGAAAAGTACATGGATGCTGTTGGTGTAATACTGCAGTTCACAAACGACTTTAAAGTCAGTATTTGGTTTGAACGTATGGAAGCATCCGAGACCATCCGAGACCGTCCGATGCCGCCGTTTGCAAGTCACATGGACACATCATAATGAAACCAAAAACACCCGAAATCTGCGTGGAGAGTCTCAGTCATCCAGGTTCAAGCTCATCTGTGTACTGGTCTTTAGTCTTGTAGGGTGAACGTGTTTCACTTTAATCCAAAAGGAGTCTTTGGTTCGACATGTTTGGGGGTAGGTCTTTCCTCTTCTGGGTACCGGTCTGTGTGGGTACAGGAGGTTTTTCTGTGGACGGCTCAGGCATCTAGTCCGGGTACGCACCCTGGGGGAGACCACAGTTGGCCTGGGGAACACCTGGGGAGACTCCCGCCCCTGTTTCCGTTAGAACCGTTCATCATAACACAAGGCCGCAGAATAACATAGTCATCGGTCACATTTGGTTACTCGCATGTGAGAACACGTGGGACACGCCCACCCAGAGACCGAAATATCGGAATTCTGTAACTGGCACATTTTGAACTGAAGAAGCCCTTTTGGATTAAAGTGAATGTCTTCCCGGAACCCCAACTAGAAGTCCAGTTGATTTTAAAATTGTTGTGGACTCCTGGACACGTCCTTGACTCAGCCCCCCCCCCTTATTCCCACCCTGAAGTACCTACAGTACCATGTACCCAGTCCCTATGGTAATGTTAGCTAATGGAAGGCAAGGGTCAGAGAACCAACCATCTCCAATACTGCAATACTTCGGCCACTTACAGTAGTGTCGGGAAAACCATTACCATAATTTCCAAAATTTGTTAAAAAAAAAATTAAAATAAAACACCGTGTACTTTAACAAGTCATAATTCAACATTTGGTAAATCGGAAATTGAACTTATCGTGATACGGTAACATAGCTAGCATACGTACGTCCATGTTTTGGTAGCATAGACTACAATGTCTCGATAAGCCCAAACATCCGCATACAACCTGTTTATGCGGCTAATGCTAACAAGACACGCGGCCATTTAACTTTGCGCAACTTTGTCCAGGCAGCTCAGCACAATACGGCTAACAACGATAACAATTACGGATGTTAAACGACGACTTGAAACAACACTTGTACCATGGATAAAAGTTTTTAATGGTGGGGAAAAAAATGTTGCATTATGGGAAGGCATCGTTCCCGCTATATAGTATGTGAGGAAGTGGTAACTGCGCTCCCAATTCTACTGAATTTCTACTGAATGTTAGCTATGCTAGCGATACGAGTCACAAATGAAACGGTCACAATCAACAAAAAACATCAAAAGTCAAAAACAAGGGTTAATATTTGAGATGTTTGTATGGTCACCAGCCATAACTTGTTAATACATACCGGTACTTTTAAATAACAATACACCTAAATCGAGTACAAGTATGAGCTCTGCAGAAAAAATAAAGAATAAATAAGTATGTTTAAGTACTGAAATTTATAGCAAAGGTTTATCGCCATGCTGATGCTGATGATGTCACCGGCGGAGGCGCACAGTGAGCCTGAAGGTTTCTAACGTGAGTCCGTCCACGCATGAGTGAAGCGGGTTCATGTGGCGTTCGCGTCACGGAGGCGAGGAACCGAACGGAATTTAATGCGACAAAGAGATCGGGAAAAACGATAAACACAGACGTCATCTGAATGTGACACAAATGGAATACAGTAGATCCCCGCCTTTTTTATTTGGAGGGGGGGGGGGTAATTGTTATGCTAGTAAAAATAGCCATTTTTTTTACACACAGCTAATTTTGTATCAACATTTGCAATAAGAATGTTGATTGTTTGTAACCAAACAACTACACAGTTATGGTGCGTTCAAGGACTCAAAAACATGATCGGTGAAGCACAAGACATAATGCTGTGGGGTGCTGGAGCCTATCCCAGCTGTCATTTGGGCGACAGGCGGGGTAGGGTACACCCTGGACTGGTGGCCAGCCAATCACAGGGCACATATAGACAAACAACCATTCACACTCACATTCATACCTATGGACAATTTGGAGTTGCTAATTAACCTAGCATGTTTTTGGACCCTCAGAGATGGCCGAGGGTGGAATTGAACCCTGGTCTGGTAACCACTCGTCCACCGTGCAGCCCTCAATTTAGTCATGTTTGTCTATAAGGCAGGAAGACCACTGATTAAATTGACTTAAGATTTGTCCGATCAAAATACAAGGCTTCTTCCTGAATCATTCATTCATTCATTTTCTCAGGGATGGCTGAGGATGGGCTTGAACCCTGGTCTCCTAGCTGCGAGGTCTGCACGCTAACCACTTGACCACCGCGCCACCAAATTATTAACATATGTAAATATTTTTTTTTTAATTGACCAAAAATTCTTACGTTTGTGGGCTGAATGGTGAAAGTACGGGGATCCACTGTACTGTACTTCCATCATGAAGTACAACGTCTACACTGTGTACTTAGTTCACTAATAACGACGACTGCGGTAGTTTCCCGACGCTTCTTCCTCTCGTCGCTAACGTTTCAGCTCTAGTTGCTTCTCAGCCGCCATTATTTCAAAATGGCGACAACGGGGGGTAGTAAGCGTCCACATAGGTCCAAGTCTCGCTCAGCCGGGACCCGCCATGAATTAAACACGACTGAAGTTACTGATAATTGTCACTTCAGTCACCACTATTCAGTGTTACTACACAAGAACCAGCTAACTAGCTAACTAAGCTAACTAGCTTATTGATAGTTGCGTTTTGGTAGCATAACGAAGCTCTAAGAGACGTCTCAGGTCATTAGCCTTGCTCGAGATCCAGCAAAGATCAAAACAAACATCCAAAAACTGCTTTGGTCCTTTTAAATGTGTTGATGGGGAAAAAAAGGGGCACCGAAACGGAATCGAACTTCTCTGGTGGTGGACCGGAAAACGGTCATTGGGTGTTTTGGTACTGACGGCTGAGAAGCAAATCACCGTGCCGGGACTTTGTCCGTTTGGATCTTCTCCTCTCGTATTATTAGAAGTGCAGCATAGAAAAGAAAGTACAATAGCAATAAAAGAATGAATAATAATAATAATAATAATAATAACCATCACACATCATTAGTGTTTCCTAAACGCCTCAGTCATTGGATGAAAACAAACAACTTTTCAACCACCGACAATATTTGGCCTCTTTATAGAGCGGTCAGGTGACCATGCACCGCCACTAAACTTTTTGGGCCTGTAGGTGGCAGTATCTACAGTCTCTGGGACAAGCAGCCCCTTCATGGACTTGACTGACTGGCTGGCTTACAAGGCTGTGTTTCAATTCACTCACTTCTATACTTAATTAAGAAATTAATTAAGGGTCTCCCATGTTGCAAACCTCATTTTTCCTCACTCCGCATTTCAAATGTTCCTTTATGCTAATAAAGTTAGCCTACGTAGCTTAAATCACCCTTGTTTTACAAAGGTTGTTGGTTTTTTTAACCCTTAGATGCATGAGTGACAGGACCCTACACTCCTCCATAAGTGGGTCAAAAATCACACATACTAGAATCAAGGCCTTTTTATGCCATTTTGGTTATATTATATGAATAATATTATAATATAATATGATATAAAAATAATACTCAAAGGTTCTGATTGGATTCCATAGAAAATACATGCGGGTCATTTTTGACCCACTTATGGAAGGTTGGGGAAGTACCACAAAAACTAAAATTTCTTAAAATTTATAAAAGTTAAAAATGTGAATGGTATGATATAAAAAACATGTTTTTTGAGGAATACCTGGAATATGAAATGATAAAAAATTTTAATTATGAAGATATTTCAAGAAAACAACCTGACCAGGTCATTTTTGACCCACTTATGGAAGGTTGGGGTAGTAACACAAAAACTAAAATTTCTTAAAATTTATAAAAGGTAAGTTAAAAATTTGAATGGCATGATATCAAAAACATGTTTTTTTAGGAATACCTGGACTATGAAATTATGATCATTTTTAATTACGAAGATATTTCAAGAAAACAACCTGACCGAGTCATTTTTGACCCACTTACGGAAGGTTGGGGTAGTAACACAAAAACTAAAATTTCTTAAAATTTATAAAAGGTAAGTTAAAAATTTGAATGGCATGATATCAAAAACATGTTTTTTTTAGGAATACCTGGACTATGAAATGATGATCATTTTTAATTACGAAAATATTTCAAGAAAACAACCCAACCAAGTCATTTTTGACCCACTTACGGAAGGTTGGGGTAGTAACACAAAAATTAAAATTTATAAAAGGTAAGTTAAAAATTTGAATGGCATGATATCAAAAACATGTTTTTTTGAGGAATACCTGGACTATGAAATTATAGCAATTTTTAATTACGAAAATATTTCAAGAAAACAACCTGACCGGGTGATTTTTGACCCACTTATGCATCTAAGGTTTAAACAACATAAACAAAAAAAAAATCCCAGTATCGGAACATGCATACAAAATCCCATTGGTAATACAGCTGTATTTATCTCCCATTTACATGTGTGAAAAAACTCCACTAATCCTCTGAATCTGAGAGTGGATACAATATAAGCTAAAGATAAAAACCATATGCAACCGACCAGTCACTTCCTCTTCCGCTCGCAGGACATACAAAATACACGATTCCACGTGACGTCCTCTCCCTCCGTCATTTTAAGGACATCAAAAGGTCCGGCCTCTGATGTTTCGCTCCGTCAAAACATCCACTTCCTTTTCCAGATCCAGAACCCCCCCACACACTTTTTATCGTGTCAACTCATTCCCTTCAACCTTCTTCTTCTTTTTCCGCGTCTCCATCACTTAATTTACATGTTTTCTTCAAGCCTTGGATAAATATAATAAAGTATAGCATGTTGTTGTAAACTAGCACGATGGCTACTCATGGGGTGTAAAGCTGGCACTCAAAATACTGAAACCCATACCTGATTTCTTTCTGTACCCTTTAAAAGTAGCATCATTATGTAAACAAAGACAAGGGGCCGTTTTTTCTCCCAAAACCTACTAATGTACAGGGACCAAATGGGCCTCAATGGGCCCGGATCCCCAGGCCGGGCGTCTCCTGCTTCGCTGATGTGTCGGTTGTAGTGCTTCTGATCTCCTGAGAGGGCGCCGTTCTCTCTCTCACACATACACACCTGTCAGACCTTGTTCTCTTCCACCCCCCCACAGTTGTCGGTCACAACAGGAAGTGTGTTTTTCCGACCCCCCACACCCCCGCATGTCAATGCAGCCAGTGTGACGGCATGTGATTCTTTGACGCCCCCCTTTTTTTGCTTGGAGCTCTACCTTTTTGGCTACAGGAAGAGGGCACCGGAGGGCACGGGACCTCAGGGTGACTTGTTGTGGGAGGGCCCTCGCGAAGCTTCTGACGCGCTTCCGGCCCCCGTTTCATATTGTTGACGTGCGATCGGCACCGTCTGAGGATGGAGAGCACACAAAGACGGCTTGTTAGTATTAATACACCGGAACATACGCTTTTACCGTGGATAAAAGGCGGAATTCATACTCGTGTCACCGTGTTTAAAGTCGCCGTGAACCCGTAATTTCATTTCAACATGCGTCAGATTACAATTGAACGCATCACATAATTAGTTCACAGTTCCACATGTCCGAAAGGAGTAGGAAGAAGCAAAGCTTATTAAATCCTACCCCTCCATCTGGTACTTTTACAATCAGTAACTGTTACATTTGTTCACTTCCTGCTTTCATAATAATTTTTATTAATTCATTTTCTTCCACTTATCCTCACAAGGGTCACGGGGGGGGGGGGGGGGGGGGGGCTGGAGCCTATCCCAGCTGTCTTCAGGCGAGAGACAGGGTACACCCTGGACTGGTGGCCAGCCAATCACAGGGCACATATAGACAAACAACCATTCACCCTCACATTCATACCTATGGACAATTTGGAGTCGCTAATTAACCTAGCATGTTTTTTGTAATGTGGGAGGAAACCGGAGTACCCGGAAAAAACCCACGCAAAGTCCACACACAGATGGCCGAGGGTGGAATTGAACCCTGGTCTCCTAGCTGTGAGGCCTACATTTAGCCCTCAATTTAGTCATGTTTGTCTATAAGGCAGGAAGACCATTGATCAAATTTACTTAAGATTCCGGTTTCCTCCCACATTCCAAAAAACATGCTAGGTTAATTAGCGACTCCAAATTGTCCATAGGTATGAATGTGAGTGTGAATGGTTGTTTGTCTATATGTGCCCTGTGATTGGCTGGCCACCAGTCCAGGGTGTACCCTGCCTCTCTCTCGCCCGAAGACAGCTGGGATAGGCTCCAGCACCCCTTAGCAACCTAGCAAACAGGAAGCCCTCTATTAAGCTAGGAGAATACACATCTGCAAGTTGAAATATTACATGTGGAGTACCCCAGGGGTCAATACTGGAACCAAAACTGTAGTAGTCTCCAGTGTTAAAATGTGAAAAATAAGACTATATGTGTCCTGTGATTGGCTGGCCACCAGTCCAGGGTGTACCCCGCCTCTCGCCTGAAGACAGCTGGGATAGGCTCCAGCACCCCTCGCGACCCTTGTGAGGATAAGCGGTAGAAAATAAATAAATGAATGAATGATTGTTCATGTTGGCGACTCCAAATTGTCTATAAGTATGAATGTGAATGAATGATTAATCATGATTAATCATGATTAAATATGTGAATTTATTGACAGCTTTATTATTAACACAGTAATGTTTTATTCACACGGTGTAGTTTGGCCCCATAACTACTAGGTTTGGGTTTGCAGCTGGTGTGTGTTACAGTGTTTACAGTCCCCCCCTGCTAATTAATGAACATAATGGCGGCACATACAGTGATCACCTACTAATTCATGATGAATTTTAAAATATGCATGGATCCTTGTAAAGATGTCTGCATGCTAGGACAACACGTCTGTGACATGCGTGTTTAAGAGTACGTATATAAGTAAAATAAGTTTTTGGTTCTTGGACCGGACGTAGTATAGTTCTATAGTTCCACCTTAGCGGAGGTTGCTAATGTTTGTGTTTTGAATGCATATGCATATGTTGGATGCAAGAGTGGAAGCAAGGTCCTACGTTCTATTAATTGGTGCTGTTCTGGGCCTTCTCGACACACACATACACACATACACACACATACACACACATACACAAATACACACACATATACACAAAGCAGCACTTGTCAAAGGTTCCGTATGGAGAACTGAGGTCCTTCTGTGTTCACCTCAGTTGGGTGGAAATGACCGTAACCCTTGGCTAAATCATTTTTCACACACATTCATACTCCCAACCATTACCTGATAATATTTCATCACTTATGTTGGATTGGTTTTCACCTTCTAAATACACTTAAAAAAAACATTATTAGAGCCCTCCAGACATGAAATAGCACCCCTATGGTCACCTTTCTACTCTTATTACAGCACAGAATATGATTCACTTTAAATGATTGTTATTTATTCAAAGTTCTTGAAATGATCTGTGCTGTACATTGTTGTTCATATTTGATGATCTATCTATCTAGTATATATCTATCTAGTATCTATCTAGTATATATCTATATATCTATCTATCAGTATATATCTATCTATCTAGTATATATAACTAGTATCTATATATCTATCTATCTAGTATCTATATATCTATCTATCTAGTATCTATATATCTATCTATCTAGTATCTATATATCTATCTATCTAGTATCTATATATCTAGTATCTATTTAGCATATATCTAGTATCTAGTATCTATCTATCTAGTATATATCTAGTATCTATCTATCTAGTATCTATCTATCTATCTAGTATCTATATATCTATCTATCTAGTATCTATATATCTATCTATCTAGTATCTATCTATCTAGTATATATCTAGTATCTATCTATCTAGTATCTATCTATCTAGTATCTATCTATCTATCTATCTATCTAGTATCTATCTATCTAGTATCTATCTATCTATCTAGTATCTATCTATCTAGTATCTATCTATCTAGTATCTATCTATCTAGTATCTATCTATCTAGTATCTATCTATCTAGTATCTATCTATCTAGTATCTATCTATCTAGTATCTATCTATCTAGTATCTATCTATCTAGTATCTATCTATCTAGTATCTATCTAGTATCTATCTATCTAGTATCTATCTAGTATCTATCTATCTAGTATCTATCTAGTATCTATCTATCTAGTATCTATCTATCTAGTATCTATCTATCTAGTATATATCTATCTATCTATCTAGTGTCTATCTATCTATCTATCTAGTGTCTATCTATCTATCTATCTAGTGTCTATCTATCTATCTATCTATCTATCTATCTAGTATCTATCTATCTATCTATCTATCTAGTATCTATCTATCTATCTATCTAGTATCTATCTATCTATCTATCTAGTATCTATCTATCTATCTATCTAGTATCTATCTAGTATCTATCTATCTAGTATCTATCTAGTATCTATCTATCTAGTATCTATCTATCTAGTATCTATCTAGTATCTATCTATCTAGTATCTATCTAGTATCTATCTATCTAGTATCTATCTAGTATCTATCTATCTAGTATCTATATATCTCTCTATCTAGTATCTATATATCTCTCTATCTAGTATCTATATATCTCTCTATCTAGTATCTATCTATCTAGTATCTATATATCTATCTATCTAGTATCTATATATCTATCTAGTATCTATATATCTATCTAGTATCTATATATCTATCTAGTATCTATCTATCTAGTATACATCTATCTAGTATACATCTATCTATCTATATATCTAGTATCTATCTATATATCTAGTATCTATCTATATATCTAGTATCTATCTATATATCTAGTATCTATCTATATATCTAGTATCTATCTATATATCTAGTATCTATCTATCTATCTAGTATCTATCTATCTATCTATCTAGTATCTATCTATCTATCTATCTAGTATCTATCTATCTATCTAGTATATATCTATCTATCTAGTATCTATATATATATATAGTATCTATATATCTATCAATATCTATCTAGTATCTATCTATCTAGTATCTACGTATCTATCTAGTAGTATCTAGTATCTATCTATTATGGCAATAAAGTAAAAAAAAAAGTTTAAAAAAAGCATAATTGGAACAAAAAAATCTGTAATTTCATGAGAATAAAGTCCAAATATGAAATGATTTGAAGAGAATCAACTCAAACTCCTAATGAGGAAAAATGTCATTTACTACGTAGCCCAGTTATGACAAACAAAGTAGTACCGTAAAATACACTTTTTCCACTAGCGTACATCAAAATGTTGCCAATATACGTATATATATTTTTTTGTTTTGCATATCTACATGCGTTGTTTATCAAAGTATCTCTTGCGTCTCACTGTGGCCCTCGCTGGAAAAAGTTAGGACACCCCTGATACAAACCTACGCATACAAATGCCATCTTGACCTTGCATGCAACTCCAATTAGACAATTAATCAACAATTTTGGTCGTCGATTAATCCTTTCATATTTTCTTTAGTTAGGGGTCTAGGGCCCTTCAGCCTCATTGTTGAGGCTCCCTTTTTCCCGAGCTGAGTGATTTTTATTTATTTTTATTTTATTTAAGTGAAGAAAATGTGTATTTTTGAAAAGAGTTTTAAATATCCAACTCACCGCATGTCCCTGAATGCATCTAGACTGCGTTCTGACTGCTGATTGGATGAGCAAGGGAAGGGGGTCTGTGTTTTCAGTCAGTGAGACACAAAAAAAAGACATCTTGTTGAGTCTTTGATAAAAAATGTAATAAACGCTCAATGACTCGATAATAATAAAAAAAATTTAAAAAAATTTAAAATAAAAAAAATTTAGCTGTATATTGCGAAATTTTGCCACTCCAAGATATGTTTTATTTTGATGGTAAAGGTTGCCAACCCCTGGTTTACGGCCTAAACCAAACTTTTTCCACCAAGGGCCGCATATGGAAGAGTCCAAGGGTCCGACTAAATAGTCATATTTTGCGGCTAAAATTTTTCCAACTACCAGAGCAGATTGTGCTTTACAGTAAATATTGACGTACATGAAGTACACACGGGGGTGCTCGTATTTGTGTAATAATTGTATCTCAAATGCTAACGTTTTTGTCGTAAAGACCAACAAGATAAAAACTGCCTTACCTCCCAAGGCGTGCTCCGTCATACTCAGACATAAGGATTCAAGGCGATTGTTGATGTCTGGCTCTGTAGCCGGCAACTGAAGATCTACATGGATGGGGAAGGAGGGGGGGGGCAGCATAAGTAGTTTAGTAAGCTAAACAAGTTCACTTAAACACTTAGCACTTATTCTAAGATCAAAAATGTATTTCAAATGAAGTGAGGTCGAGGGACAAAGAAGCAAAAAAAAAATTACCACTTCCACACTAAATGAGAGGACAACCTTTTGCACTCGATCTCATGTCATGCAATGTTTGTCATAGCCAATGTAGAGGGACGACTATAGGCTGGGGGGGTACACCCTGGACTGGTGGCCAGCCAATCACAGGGCACATATAGACAAACAACCATTCACACTCACATTCATACCTATGGACAATTTGGAGTCGCTAATTAACCTAGCATGTTTTTTTTGGAATGTGGGAGGAAACCGGAGTACTCGGAGAAAACCCACGCATGCACGGGGAGAACATGCAAATTCCACATAGAGATGGCCGAGGGAGGAATTGAACCTGGGTCTCCTAAAAAAAAAAACATACGTAAGTAGCACTGGAGTATAAGTTGCACAAGGCCAAAAATGAATAATTAGGTAGAAAAAACATACGTAAGTAGCACTGGAGTATCAGTCGCACAGCTAGCTAGCTAGCTAGCTCGCATTTATTATTATGCATTTTCGCATTTATTATTATTAAAAAAAAAACTTATTCCATCTGCGATTAAATACGATTAATTGTGAATCAACTATGGACAAAAAATGTGATTAATCACGATTTATTTATTTTAATCGATTGACAGCCCTAATATAACCGCAACTGGGTTTCAGATGACCAGGAGATGATTCCGTCAGTAGTATGAGTACGCGGAGAAAACCCACGCATGCACGGGTAGAACATGCAAACTCCACACAGAGATGGCCGAGGGCGGAATTGAACCCGGGTCTCCTAGCTGTGAGGTCTGCACGCTAACCACTCGACCACCGTGCCGCCTTTCCTATTGGTATTCATTTTTAAATCTCCCAGGTAACAGTCGGGTTGGCTGTTTTTGATACGGGAGGAGGTTAGCTCGAGGTTGAGCAGTGTAAGAAGGGCGTGTCGGGTATATATTTTGAACCGTTGCAACCAAGCTATTCAGTCTTAGCCCGAGTGTGGCCAGTGAAAATCCCTTGTGGTGAGAGAGAAAGAGAGAGAGAAAGAGAGAGAGAGAGAGAAGCTAAGTTAGGCGGTCATCCACAGTCAACTATTTATAGGCTCCAATGATCTGCCACTAGTCGGCCTCCAAATGACATTGACTCTCTCAGTGGCCTTATCCTATCCCAACTATGCTTTATGTCTATTGTGCTGCGTCAGCATTATTGTGCTGATTTGTCAAAAGGAGGGGAAGATGAGGGCAGGTCAGGCAGCCAAGTGGGCCAAGGAGTTGTCCTCGCTGCACAAAGAGCCTCATTGTGGAACTCTTTCAACTTCCCAGACCCTTCCTCTCTCACTCTCTCACACATACATAACATCACCTCCGTTTGGGAGTTTCATTCCCGATTCTTTGCACTGGGAAAGTGGAGGAAGACCGTGGTAGAATTGAGACCGCAAACGCCACGACCTGAATCCGAGTGGATATTGGCCCGACGTCCTGACTGATTTTTTTATCGAGGATGTTTTTGTCCCGTACAAATTTATACCACCTTCTTATCGGCGAGAACATCTCTATTTAAAGCAGCAATTTTCCGGTTTCCTCCCACATTCCAAAAAAAAAAACATGCTAGGTTAATTAGCCACTCCAAATTGTCCATGTTTTTTGGAATGTGGGAGGAAACCGGAGTACCCCGGAAAAAACCCACGCAAAGTCCACACAGAGATGGCCGAGGGTGGAATTGAACCCTGGTCTCCTAGCTGTGAGGCCTACATTTAGCCCTCAATTTAGTCATGTTTGTCTATAAGGCAGGATGACCATTGATCAAATTTACTTAAGATTCCGGTTTCCTCCCACATTCCAAAAAAACATGCTAGGTTAATTAGCGACTCCAAATTGTCCATATGTATGAATGTGAGTGTGAATGGTTGTTTGTCTATATGTGCCCTGTGATTGGCTGGCCACCAGTCCAGGGTGTACCCCCACACTACAGTCGTCCCTCTATATTGGCTATGACGAACATTGCATGACATGAGATCGAGTGCAAAAGGTTGTCCTCTCATTTAGTGTGGAAGTGGTATTTTTTTTGCTTCTTTGTCCCTCGACCTCACTTCATTTGAAATAAGTTTTTGATCTTAGAATAAGTTATTTGGAGGCTAAGTACCACTGTACTGCAAATCCTATCGAATCGTGAGAAAAAAGCTTGTTATACCAAAGTTGACTTAGGCATAAAGTTGTGAAATCAAAGAATATACGTTATGGTTTCCTACCAGCTTGTTGGAACATGACCATCGTTTGTGGCGTCGTGTGAACCGGCAGGGAGCGTGTCCGTTGCACGGAGCTGTGGCTTCGACTGGGCATACTGTTGCTGCCTCCGGGGTTGGCAAACCACAGACCCTGAAGAAAATATGAACAGGATTTGATGAACATGTCGGAAATACAGTATATCTGCGTTTTCCATAAGCACCGGCTCCTGGCAGGAATTGTTAAGTCCTCACTCCCAATACCTGGCTTGGAACTTTTATATTATACCGATGCCCCCGCTCCCCACTGGTGTAGGATTTGTGAATATTTTTTCATTTCTTTAATCATGCATGAAAGCACATGTATTATCTTTAATTAAAACAGACCGGAAAAACAGATGGAATAGGTGCAGATTCTGGAAGATCTAGAAAGCTTTCTGTGCGGGTTATTGCGGGTAGCTGTTCTATAGGTGTCCACAACTCAATACAAAAGGGCCGGAAATTAGCATCATGCCATATTCCGGAGTATAAGTCGCACAAGGCCAAAAATGCATAATTAGGAAGAAAAAACATACGTAAGTAGCACTGGAGTATAAGTCTCACAAGGGCAAAAATGCATAATTAGGTAGAAAAACATACGTAAGTAGCACTGGAGTATAAGTTGCACAAGGCCAAAAATGTATAATTAGGTAGAAAAACATACATAAGTAGCACTGGAGTATAAGTCGCAGAAGGCCAAAAATGCATAATTAGTTAGAAAAAACATACGTAAGTAGCACTGGAGTATAAGTTGCACAAGGGCAAAAATGCATAATTAGGTAGAAAAACATACGTAAGTAGCACTGGAGTATAAGTTGCACAAGGACAAAAATGTATAATTAGGTAGAAAAACATACGTAAGTAGCACTGGAGTATCAGTCACACAAGGCCAAAAATGCATAATTAGGTAGAAAAAACATACGTAAGTAGCACTGGAGTATAAGCTGCACAAGGGCAAAAATGTATAATTAGGTAGGAAAACATACGTAAGTAGCACTGGAGTATTAGTCACACAAGGCCAAAAATGCATAATTAGGTAGAAAAAAACATACGTAAGTAGCTCTGGAGTATAAGTCACACAAGGCCAAAAATGCATAGTAATAAATGCGAGCTAGCTAGCTGAGGTTTCCCCTACTTATAATAGTTAAAAACTTATTCCATCTGCGATTAACTACGATTAATTGTGAATCAACATGCAAACTCCACACAGAGAGAGGAATTGAACCCTGGTCTCCTAGCTGTGAGGTCTGTGCGCTAACCACTTGACCGCCGTGCCGCCCGACTATACATTTTATAGACTAATTTTGTTCATTTTCACCATAATAAGGAACAAAGTGAATGTCAACACAAGACAGGTACTTCCTGACAGGACAGAGACGTGATTTCGGTGCATGTTTATGAAAAATAGCAATTCCTACAATATAACTTAACATTATTTTCAAGTTTAAACCATGCTAAATTCCATGTAGCAGAAACCCTGCACATGTAGAACCTATAAAACACACACACATGATGCTCCACATCCAAAAATATGTCCCTGTGACCTGCCTATTTTACCTCTGACACCGCAATTTAGTCCTTCCCTGGTTCCCTCTTCCAACCCCCCCCCTCCTGGCCCTCCAGTGCCGCAGGCCAAGGAAAAACAGGAAATGCCTATGCACTGTTCTCACTGCCTTTCTCTCTCTCTCTCTAATATAAATACTATGTCGCTCTCTCTTTGGCCCCTCCCCTCAACAACACCTCCACCAAACAATGACTCACATACTCGTCTCGTACGTTGCATGCAGACCCGCACACACACGGAGGTGCAGAGCGAGGAAGAGGAACTGAGGTGTTTCCTCCCATTGTAAGGGACGTGTGTGTGTGTGTGTGTGTGTTTCCAATGAAATGGGTCAGCCCAGACCAAAGCGTGCCAGGATGAGCAAGAAATCGGCTCCACGGCTCCTCCTGTTTCAGCGTTGGGGCGCTGACGCAGGGCTTCTGGTATGCGGCCTGACTTCCCTGCAAGTTCCATCCACCTTCTTTCATTCGTCAAACACCGACACCCTTTTTTTTTCTTTCCCCTGCATTCTTATGTTATGAAATAAAAATGTGACTTTATATGGAATAAGTGATGAAGACGTCATTCTGCTATCCGGACTCTTGTAAACATCCTGGAACATATTGTTCCACATCTTCAAATGGTCTTTTGGAGACCAGAACTTGCGTATTTCAGGCAGCACATCAACAAACCGCTGGGGATTCACTCACACTGTTTTCATTTGATTACATTTATTATTATAAATATTCATTTGTAACTAAATACATACATACATATGTATGTGTATACATACATATATATGTATATATGTATATGTATGTGTGTATATATCTAAATATATATATATGTGTGTGTATATACATAGTATATTATTCCATCTGCGATTAAATGATTAATTGTGAGTTAACTATGGATGGAAAAAATGCAATTAATCACAATCAAATATTTTTTATTTTTATTTAATATTTAATATTTTTATTTAACTAAAAACATACATATATGTATACATATATTTGTACATGTGTGTATATATGTATATATATATACATATATGTATATATTCATATGTATATATGTATACATGTGTGTGTGTGTATATATATATATATATATATATACACACATGTACGTATATATGTATACATACGTATATACATATGTATGTATTTAGTTAAATAAGTTAAAATATTTGATTGTGATTAATTGCATTTTTTCCATCCATAGTTAACTCACAATTAATCATATTTAATCGCAGATGGAATAAGTAAAAAAAAAAAAAACAATAAAAATAAATAAAAAAACAAGCTGCTGGCCGCAAATGGTCCCCGATCCGCACTTGGGACACCCCTAAGGTAAGGTAACCCCTAAGGTTGGCCTCACCTGTTTCCCTTGCTTGGGCCCTGTGGGTGTGCTGCTGCTGCTCCGAGGCGTCGGCCCCAGCAAGCCTCCGCTGCCCAGCAGGCCCAGCCTTGCTCCTGGTAAGCTCCGAGAGGGCATCTGGAATTGCCGAAGGCTCCTTCTGGCCATGACGCTGCTCCCGACGCAGCTCGTAGTGGGAAGGGAGTTGGACTGACCAAATCCACGACTGCTGCACAACAAAAACACACATAAATATTCATATTCATATTCATGTATGCCACTCCAACAATAACAACAAGGAAGTGGTCCAACCGCAGTATGTAGTACTATAAACACCATATATACTATATATATACTATACCTCCGCTGCGGTCGATAACCTGCTATGTCAAGGAGCGTTTTTCTTGGAATGGCCCGGAACAGCCTCTGGACCTGTTGTTTCCATGACAACAGCCTCTTCTTCTGAGTCTCGCTAAACGACTGATGAGCAGGGGAACATGAGGGGTATAGAGTTGAGTGGAGAGTATATTATATATTATACTATATTATATATAATAGTACAGCATTCTACAGAAGTAGAACACCATGCGTACACATCAATACCGTATTTTATAGACTATAAGTCGCACAAGGCCAAAAATGCATAATTAGGTAAAAAAAAACATACATAAGTCGCACTGGAGTATAAGTCGCATTTTTTACAGGCAATTTATTTTTAACGACCGTATTTTCCGGACTATAAGTCGCTCCAGAATATAAGTCGCACAAGGCCAAAAATGCATAATTAGGTAGAAAAACAACATACATAAGTCCCACTGTAGTATAAGTTGCATTTTTTGCGGGTAACTACCGTATTTTCCGGACTATAAGTCGCTCCGGAATATAAGTCGCACAAGGCCAAAAATGCATAATTAGGTAGAAAAAATATATACATAAGTCGCTCCGGAGTATAAGTCGCACAAGGCCAAAAATGCATAATTAGGTAGAAGTCGCACTGGAGTATAAGTTGCATTTTTTGCGGGTAATTTATTTTTAACTATCTTATTTTCCGGAATATAAGTCGCTCGGAGTACAAGTCGCACAAGGCCAAAAATGCACAATTAGGTAGAAAAAAACATACATAAGTCGCACTGGACTATAAGTCGCATTTTTTGCGGGTAATTTATTTTTAACTATCTTATTTTCCGGACTATAAGTCGCTCAAGGCCAAAAATGCATAATTAGGTAGAAAAAAAACATACATAAGTCGCACTGGAGTATAAGTCGCATTTTTTGCGGGTAATTTATTTCTAAGTACCGTATTTTCCGGACTATAAGTCACTCCGGAATATAAGTCACACAAGGCCAAAATGCATAATTTGGTAGAAAAAAACATACATAAGTCACACTGGAGTATAAGTCGCATTTTTTGCGGGTAATTTATTACTACCATATTTTCCGGACTATAAGTCGCTCCAGAGTATAAGTCGCACAAAGCCAAAAATGGCGTGGGTTTTCTCCGGGTACTCCGATTTCCTCCCACATTCCAAAAACATGCTAGGTTAATTAGCGACTCCAAATTGTCCATAGGTATGAATGCGAGTGTGAATGGTTGTTTGTCTTTATGTGCCCTGTGATTGGCTGGCCACCAGTCCAGGGTGCGGATGTGACATAACCGACCTTTTTGCTTCTTTATGCGTGGTGTGTAGTTTTCCCGGACTATGTCGTGACAGCTAAACAAAACCTAGCAAGGTCGGAGGTGCTCAAGGCAACGTTAGATTACTGACGTTAAAGGATGCGCACCTCATGTATAAGGCACCTGTCAATCAGTTGCAGGTAGGAGCTGATGTTGTCCTCGTCTGACCTCGACACGAGTAGCTGAGTGCAAACTGGAAATAAGACGTAAGACAATGTTTATTTATGTAAGATAATAATAGAACCGAACGTTAGCGCTATCAAGCTCACCTTTGCCCATGACACGAATAAACTGGCTGGGTAGATCCCCGTCCGCAATCACGCTTGAGCTCGCCTCCGCTTCCCCGCCTCCTCCAGCGAGGTGGGATCCAGGAGCGGAGCTTTTGGTTTCCGGGGGGCGCTGTAAGGGCGTGTCCTCGCCACCGCCGAAAGCCCTGATTGGCGTTATGATGATATTGTGGAGTTCTTGCAGCGGTACACGCAGATTACCGCCTTCTAATACATCCTGGGGGGGGGGTGGAAGGACCCAAGGGAGAGACAAATGGGGAAAAAAGTGAGGTGGCGAACTATACCAACTATACCAAACACAAAGTATCTTATTTGTTATAGTTACTATGGAAACTTATGTTAAAATGGCGAAAATATTAAGCTTGAATTTAGCTTTACAAAAAAAAAAATCCATGCTCTGTTTCCCCTAAACTGAGGGTTGCAGCCTTTTTTTAAATTGAAAACTATTTTTATAAAGGCAAAAATTGAAAAATCGACAATAGTAGTCAAAATATTAAGAGAAATAATTATGTAAAATTATTATCTACTTTATTTTTACGAGAATAAGGTAATATGAGCAAAAAATACTGTCATTTTAGTCGTAAAATTGTAATTTTTGGAAAGTTTAGTTATGGAAAAAGTTGTAATGCTATGAAAATAAAAGCAAAAATTGAAAAATTGACAATAGTAGTCAAAATATCAAGAGAAATAATTATGTAAAATTATTATCTACTTTATTTTTACAAGAATAAGGTAATATGAGCAAAAAATACTGTCATTTTAGTAGTAAAATTTAAATTTTTGGAAAGTTAAGTTATGGAAAAAGTTATAATGCTATGAGAATAAAGGCAAAATATTAAGACAAACTGTCATTTCAGTCGCATAGAAATTCAGTATAAAATATGTTTATTTTTTTAATTGAAAACTATTTTTATAAAGGCAAAATTTTAAATATCGACAATAGTAGTCAAAATATTAAGAGAAATACATTATTATTATACATTATTATTAAGTTGTAATACAATGAGAAACAAACGGAACAAAATAGGTCTATTTAATAAAAATAAGTCTAAATAATCAAATTTTAAAAAAGAACTTGGTTGGGGGGAAAGTTATATTCTGCAAATAAATTAAAAAATATTGGAATATAAAATATATAAATAAAAAATATATAAAATATGGGAATAAAGAAACAGAGAAAAATATCTCCTGACTGACCTTTTCTAGACTGCGAAGCAAGTTTTGTCTCTCTTTGAGCTTTTGAATGCTGATAACAATCTTGTGTCTTGCTCCTTTGGTGACTTTCTGTAGAAATACAACATATACACAGTACATAATATGTGTACATACACTGGAGTATAAGTCGCATTTTTTGCGGGTAATTTATTTTAATAAAATAATATAGAACAGGCTGAATAGGTGTAAGATATGCTAACACAATGGTTATTCAGCTACACGCAAAAAATAAACATGAACAGAAAAGGTGTCCAGTGTTTATGTAACATAAACAGTTTTTTTTTTTGCAAAAACAGCCAACCTATGAAAAAAAAGTGCGACTTATAGTCCGGAAAATACGGTATATATTCAAAACAATGAAACTTATACTCATTTACAACCCGCAAGGCATGCTAGGAAGCTCACATGCTCACTTCCAACAGGAGGTTCCAACCCCCACAAATGGCAGAAAAAAAACAAACTATAGGCGCACCCATAAAAACTTTTTCGGTCCGTAGCTTGTTTTTTATTGGCCCTCGGCGTGAAGAAATTGTAATAATAAATTGTATTATTAATTAGAAATCACACTATTTTTGCTTTATCACATATAACACAGGGGGCTGCACGGCGGTCTAGTGGTTAGCAACCTTGGCCAAAAAAAAAAAAAAAAATCGGATTAAATAGCCTAAAAGCTAAAGATACTACCATTGTAATTTTAACTAGTGGAACCTTGGTTAGCAATCAATCTGTTCCAAAAAGGTCCGTCTCTAACCGAAACGTACTCTAACCAAAAAATAATTTCCCAAAAGAAATAATGTCAATCCAATCAAATAATTTTTTTTTATCACAAAACCTCTCTGTTAGCAGCTTGCTAATACATAGAAACGGAATAGCTGTCGCTTGTCTATGATGTCATCAGTGGTTGACTCTGTAGTTCTTTGCCAATACTGTTTCACCACAGCGTGAAAACATGTTTTCATAGTTTTACAAATATAGTTTTACATGCACAAAATAATGTTATATTGTATAAATGCATATAAATGATGAATGAACATGAAGGTGACTATTAAGTTCCCACAACATCAGCAAACCGGTCTCGGGGGCGTCGACTTAAACGGATTCTACTGTACCTGTGCTTCAAGTTGTTCTTCCGTAAGTGACATCATTTCATCATAGGTCATGGTGGAAAACAGCGCCGCGTATTTATGGAGACGGAGACCCTTCAGCCATGAAGGAACATCTACGACAGACAGACAAATTTCATGCCATCAAAAAGTGGAATAATAAATGTTAAAGAACTATTTATTTCCGTGACTGGACAGTCCACGACAACGGTGATATGACTTTCATATTTCATCATAATATATTGTTTGTATATTGGGAATAACAAATATGCTTGGAGAAGTGAACCACGGTGTCCCACAGGGATCAATTCTTTGACCAGTACAGTTCAGTATTTACACAAACTTCCATTGTTATGCTATCCAATCACAGTTAAAGGTTTAATTTAAACCCCAACTAGCTTGCAGAAAAGTGATTTTTCGGGGGGGGGGGGGGGGCAATTTTAAAGTTTAGTCCGACTTGCCTGATTCAGTGTTGACTTTGTGTTCAATGTATACAATCTGTTAATCTCTCGTTTATCACTGTTATATTTCCAGATCCGACAGTGATAAGTGAATTTCCAAAATAAATGAAACATTTTCGCAGTTAGAACACAGAAAACCTGTTTACGACCTTCTAAATATGGTAGCCCCCTTAGCCATGCAATAACACAATGTTGACTTTGTGTTCAATGTAAACAATCTGTTAATCTCTCGTTTATCACTGTTATATTTCCAGATCCGACAGTGATAAGTGAATTTCCAAAATAAATGAAACATTTTCGAAGTTAGAGTACAGAAAACCTGTTTACGACCTTCTAAATATGGTAGCCCCCTTAGCCATGCAATAACATAATGTTGACTTTGTGTTCAATGTAAACAATCTGTTAATCTCTCGTTTATCGCTGTTATATTTCCAGATCCGACCGTGATAAGTGAATTTCCAAAATAAATGAAACATTTTCGAAGTTAGAGTACAGATAACATTTAAGATATACTAAACCGCAATACCGTACTGCAAGCTATAGCATCAGCCTCTGTACTCGAAAACTGAAGTTATTCTTGGAGAAGTGAACCATGGTGTCCCGCAGGGATCAATTCTTTGACCAGTACAGTTCAGTATTTACACAAACTTCCCTTGTTATGCTATCCAATCTTCTGGCTTGATATCCAAATATACCAAACACTGGATGACTTATAGAAATACAAATAAGAGTACTAAATACTGCAGTACTACTCACCCCTCATGCCGCTACCCTCCTCATGGAAGGAACTGCGATGCAGACCTGAGCCGCCTCCTAAACTGGCCTCTTCCAGATGCTCACTTCCTCCGCTGCCTGAGGATGCGATGCTGCTTTGAGGGGATAGGGGTGCGTGATCGGGGGCCGGGCCCCTGCTACTACGTAGATCTTCCTGGGACAACCAGACAGGACCCATGGGATGGTTGCTGGGTCCGCTCATTGGGGGTGTGAGAGACACCGAGCGCTTCAGAGGACTGTGCTGCTGATTGCTGCTTGTTAGTACTGTCAATCACAAAACAAGATGGTTTTAAGACCCTTCTGGTCTTCCCAGGATAAAACAGGCATTCCCAATGCAAACTTAAAAGGTTAGCAGTTTCCAATCAGTCGCCAATTAACCTAGCATGTTTTTGGAATGTGGGAGGAAACCGGAGTACCCGGAGAAAACCCACGCATGCATGGTGGAGAACATACAAACTCCATACAGAGATGGCCGAGGGTGGAATTGAACCCGGGTCTCCTAGCTGTGAGTTCTGTGCGCTAACCACATGACCGCTTGTGCAGCCCGTAAAGAAAATGGATGTCTGATTAGCCTGCTTACAGATTTATTTAAGCTTACCAATCTGTTATCAGCCCCCAGTCAGTCGCCAATTAACCTAGCATGTTTTTGGAATGTGGGAGGAAACCGGAGTACCCGGGAAAAAAACCCACACATGCACGGGGAGAACATACAAACTCCATACAGAGATGGCCGAGGGGGGAATTGAACCCGGGTCGCCTAGCTGTGAGGTCTGTGCGCTAACCACATGACCGCTTGTGCAGCCCGTAAAGAAAATGGATGTCTGATTAGCCTGCTTACAGATTTATTTAAGCTTACCAATCTGTTATCAGCCCCAATCAGTCGCCAATTGACCTAGCATGTTTTTGGAATGTGCGAGGAAACCGGAGAAAACCCACGCATACACGGGGAGAACATACAAACTCCATACAGAGATGGCCGAGGGTGGACTCGAACCCGGGTCGCCTAGCTGTGAGTTCTGTGCGCTAACCACGACCGCTTGTGCAGCCTGTAAAGAAAATGGATGTCTGATTAGCCTGCTTACAGATTTATTTAAGCTTACCAATCGGTTATCAGCCCCAATCCGTCGCCAATTAAAATAAACTAGCATGTTTTTGGAATGTGGGAGGAAACCGGAGTACCCGGGAGAACATGCAAACTCCACACAGAGACGGTTAGAGAGTGGAATTGAACCCTTGTCTCCTAGCTGCGCGCTAACCACTTGACCGCCGTGCAGCCTGAAAACTGAAGTTATTCTTCAGAACGATAGAAGTGCTGTAAACCGGTTTGTGTTGCTCTGTTTTCTAATCCTATATGTGGTCCTCTTACCGTCGGGTCTATGTATAGGACTTCATGGACCCCGTTTAAAATAGGTGCCCAGCTAACATTACATGTTCCATTCCCTAAATATTAGCCATTTACCCGAAATACAGTCTCCCACAAAGGCCGCCTTACAAGGGAAAGGATGTATGGCATGCTCCGCTGTGGCTTGGGCTCCAGCTCAAACTGTGAGCGGGGGGTGGGGGGGGGGGTCAAGCGGATGGTCCCATCAATAGCACACTCGGTGATGTGATAGGAAAAATAATATTCCGGTAAGAACGATCACAACCGCATGAACACAGCTGGAGCTTAAGACTCGCTTTGTTACTTATTTAGCACCGTGAGGACGGTTCAATGAAATGAATCACATGACTTTGGAATGGACGCCAACGGGATGGATTACACGCTCGATCGTCATACTTGCGTACCGGGAGATTCTCCACGTTTTATTCTGGTTTTTCAAGTAAGGGGTTGTCTTTGACCAAGTACTGGTTTCCTGTTTGCAAAGATAACACCGGTTCACGGAGATCTTAGGTCTGAAGCTCCAAGCGGTCCAACGTTTCTCGGTGCTGCTAGCATAGTTTGAAATATGTCTTTATTTATAAACCTCAGCTGTTTCTTTCATGTACCAAAAAAAAAACAGAGCCCTTGCATTCTTGTCTGGAAATACCCTGCTCTGACCCGAGTTCCGTTCGGTTTCAGCAGGCCCCCCCCCCAGAAAAAACAATTATTAATCCCAAAGTCAGATGTGAAAATTATGTTTGAATGATTGTCCAATTATTATTATTTAATGTTTTTTTTTAGGGCTGCACAGTGGTCGAGTGGTTAGTGCGCAGACCTCGCAGCTAGGAGACCAGGGTTCAATCCCACCCTCGGCCATCTCTGTGTGGAGTTTACATGTTCTCCACGTGCATGCTCCCCCATTCCAAAAACATGCTAGGTTAATTAGCGACTCCAAATTGTCCATAGGTATGAATGTGAGTGTGAATGGTTGTTTGTCTATATGTGCCCTGTGATTGGCTGGCCACCAGTCCAGGGTGTACACCCCCTACAGTCGTCCCTTTACATTGTCTATGACGATCACTGCATGACATGAGATCGAGTGCAAAAGGTTATCCTCTCGTTTAGTGTGGAAGTGGTAATTTTTTTTGCTTCTTTGTCCCTCGACCTCACTTCAAAAGCAAAATGAATACTATGGAGTAGCGTAGTCAAAGTCCTGACCTATGTCAGAAAAAAAATCACCTAAATAAAAGTTTAGAGTGGTTAGAACGCAGGCCTCACAGCAAGGAGACCCGAGTTCAATTCCACCTTCGACCGTCTCTGTGTGGAGTTTGCATGTTCTCCCCGTTCAGGTGTGGGTTTTCTCCGGGTACTCCGGTTTCCTCCCACATTCCAAAAACATGCTAGGTTAATTAGCGACTCCAAATTGTCCATAGGTATGAATGTGAGTGTGAATGGTTGTTTGTCTATATGTGCCCTGTGATTGGCTGGCCACCAGTCCAGGGTGTACACCCCCTACAGTCGTCCCTTTACATTGTCTATGACGATCACTGCATGACATGAGATCGAGTGCAAAAGGTTATCCTCTCGTTTAGTGTGGAAGTGGTAATTTTTTTTGCTTCTTTGTCCCTCGACCTCACTTCAAAAGCAAAATGAATACTATGGAGTAGCGTAGTCAAAGTCCTGACCTATGTCAGAAAAAAAATCACCTAAATAAAAGTTTAGAGTGGTTAGAACGCAGGCCTCACAGCAAGGAGACCCGAGTTCAATTCCACCTTCGACCGTCTCTGTGTGGAGTTTGCATGTTCTCCCCGTTCAGGTGTGGGTTTTCTCCGGGTACTCCGGTTTCCTCCCACATTCCAAAAACATGCTAGGTTAATTAGCGACTCCAAATTGTCCATAAGGTATGAATGTGAGTGTGAATGGTTGTTTGTCTATATGTGCCCTGTGATTGGCTGGCCACCAGTCCCGGAACCCTCATGAGGATAAGCGGTAGAAAATGAATGAATGCATTATAGCAGTCAACAATGTAGAGACCGACCAAACCAGCAACCTAACCTCAGAGTTGGCCGGCTTTTAGCCTCCAACAAGGAAAAGTCCAAGAACAGGTTGCACGAAGGACAAATCCGTCACTTCAGGCACTATAATTATAGCTTGAGAACAAAGCCAAGTTGTTCATGTAGCAGACTTGCTATGCAGTTCTTGATCCATATTAGGGTCACAAGCAGGATCATAGCGGTCCTAGCGATAGCCTGGAGAGCAGAAGCCACTTACTTGCGTTGCTACTTCCACCAGTTCCAACTGTGTTGATGGTTGCTGGTACTGAGGATGACGGGTAAAGAGGAAGGTGTCCATTCTCGTACGCCTGCTGCTGCCAGCTGCCGCCCAATCCCGAATCCCTGGAGCTCTGCCACCCGTTCAGGCGATCGTCTGACCCGTAGCGCTGGTGATGGTGGTGCGAGGAGTACAGGTTACCCGAAGAAGAGCTGTTGGTGGAGGATCCCGATGACGTGAGCGTGGATGGCGGAGTGGACTGGCGATGATGATGATGATGATGTGGCCCGGTAGGAGATGGCCTTTCCAGCGAGTCTCCCCTGGCGGCCGCCCTCTCCTCCAGGTGGTTTAGCCACAGGGCCAATGCGGCACGGTCTTCCAGGGAGGTGGCAGGATGGATGAGGGCGTAGGATAAGAGCTGGCGGGACTCTTCCAGGTGGCGGCCATGCTCAATCGTGTGAGCAAGGATGCGCGGTAGCAGGCGCATGTACTCGCCCTTGGCTTCGACGTTGCCTGGTTTGAGGAGCGGCAAATGGGTGAGGACGAGCGAGATGACATGTTCCTTTGTCTCGCCTTGCCACTGGCTGATAACCTCTGGAAGAACAAACGAGGAAAAGGAAGATTGTCATTCATTCCTTAATTAATGTACTCACTTGAGAGGCGGGGTACGCCCTGGACTGGTGGCCAGCCAATCACAGGGCTCATATAGACAAACAACCATTCACACTCACATTCATACCTATGGACAATTTGGAGTCGCTAATTAACCTAGCATGTTTTTGAAACGTGGGAGGAAACCGGAGTACCCGGAGAAAACCCACACATGAACGGGGAGAACATGCAAACTCCACACAGAGACGGTCGAAGGTGGAATTGAACTCGGGTCTCCTTGCTGTGAGGCCTGCGTGCTAACCACTCGACCGCCATGAAGCCGTAAACTTTTATTTAGGTGATTTTTTTTCTGACATAGGTCAGGACTTTGACTACGCTACTCCGTAGTATTCATTTTGCTTTTCAAATGAAGTGAGGTCGAGGGACAAAGAAGCAAAATAATTACCACTTCCACACTAAACGAGAGGATAACCTTTTGCACTCAATCTCATGTCATGCAGTGATCGTCATAGACAATGTAAAGGGACGACTGTAGGGGGGGGGGTACACCCTGGACTGGTGGCCAGCCAATCACAGGGCACATATAGACAAACAACCATTCACACTCACATTCATACCTATGGACAATTTGGAGTCGCTAATTAACCTAGCATGTTTTTTGGAATGTGGGAGGAAACCGGAGTACCCGGAGAAAACCCACACATGCACGGGGAGAACATGCAAACTCCACACAGAAATGGCGGAATTGAACTCGGGTCTCCTTGCTGCGAGGCCTGCGCGCTAACCACTCAACCACCGTGCAGCCATGTTCCAATCGTCATTCATTCATTCATTTTGTACCGCTTTTTCCTCACGAGGGTCGCGGGGGTGCTGGAGCCTATCCCAGCTGTCTTCGGGCGAGCCAGCCAATCACAGGGCACATATAGACAAACAACCATTCACACTCACATTCATACCTATGGACAATTTGGAGTCGCTAATTAACCTAGCATGTTTTTCGAACGTGGGAGGAAAACGGAGTACCCGGAGAAAACCCACGCATGCACGGGGAGAACACGCGGCCCGCGGGCCAAATGTGGCCCGCAGGACACTAGTTTGAGGCCCTCCCACCTTGATATGAAAGTTTAATGTTTGATATGGATGCTGTATGGTATCATGTACCCAGAAAAAATTATTACGTTTGATTAATGTTCATGTTAAAGGTTAAATAACTGTTAATAGTTATCCTCTCTATCTATGTGGAAGTGGTAAGTTTTTGGCCATTTAAGTTGAAAGGAAATAACTTGAAGACTACCGTTTAGGTGGCTAGCTCTCTAGTTTGCGAGTTAGCATGCGTCTCAAGACCCTGCAGTTGCGCAATATGTTGTAAATAAAAAGAGTATAAATGTGACTATAGTCGTGTTTTGTCATGTCTACAGGGCTCTAATAATGTCACCCAGACCCGAGCTCCAGTGGCCCCCAAGACCAGAATGATGTCGTCTCTATGTTTGACGTATGAGGTCAAACTACAAAATACACCTGCTACCATGTCCAAAGATATCATGGTGTACTTTGTGGGGGGGGGGGGGTCAGGTTTACAAAAAGTTGAGGTGAAACTTAGGACATTTAACCAAAGCAGTAGTCGTGGTAGTATTAGTAGTAACTGTAATAGTAGAAATAGTCAAAACTGAGGTTCTGACTTCAGCAGTCGAGTATTTTGAACTGCGTTAGCTGCCCCCCCCCCCCACCCCCCGCCCCGCCAAGCCTTACAAAACATTACTCACCCATTTTACAAGAAAAAGATTTCCATGGAAAGTCATGCATAAAATATAACAAAAACCAACTACATTTTTTTTTATGAATTACAGTCATAAGATGAACACTAGATATTATTTGTGTATTTGACTTTCATTGTCTCTTTAAAAAAAAGCGGGAATTCCCCAAGATTCCGAGCTTAAGCATACTGTTGGTTCTAAGTTGGAATGGAACAATTGGACCCATTTTGCACAGAACTTGTGGTTTCTTGAAGACCGGTTGGAATGATGGTGGCTAATTTATTTGAGTTATTTGAGGACATGTTGGCACATCTTTGCTTGTTTATGAACGGCATTTATCCGAAGATAAGAGTAGTCCAGTAGTAAGAAAAGTGATTATGATTTCAGTCGAAACATCGAAATGCCGAAAACGGGCCAGTTGCAAAAAAAAAAAAAAAAATCAGAGGATCTCATCCCTTATACCCAGTTGGGCTAGTGTACATTCATCTGTTTGTATGATTAATTAACTAGCAAAATTAACTATCGCATTAATTATATGACGTGCTTACAAACAAAAAAAACGTAAATTCCGGTGTATAAGATTGTGAACCCATGAGCTTATTTTTCGGTGAAGCTAATTCACGGTTAAATTCTAATCTCATGACATTAGCTAGGAGACCCGGGTTCAATTCCACCATCGGCCATATCTGCGTGGAGTTTGTATGTTCTCCCCGTGTGTGCGGGTACTCCGGTTTCCTCCCACATTCCAAAAACATGCTAGGTTTATTGGCGACTGATTGGGGCTGATAACCGATTGGTAAGCTTAAATAAACCGGTAAGCAGGCTAATCGGCCGTCCATTTTCTTTACGGGCTGCATAGCGGGTCATGTGGTTTGCGCACAGGCCTCACAGCTAGGAGACCCGGGTTCAATTCCACTCTCAGCCATCTCTTTGTGGAGTTTGCATGTTCTCCCCGTGCATGTGCGGGTTTTCGCCGGGTACTCCGGTTTCCTCCTACATTCCAAAAACATGCTAGGTTAATTAGCCACAGGTATGAATGTGAGTGTGTATGGTTGTTTGTCTATATGTGCCCTGTGATTGGCTGGCCACCAGTCTTGGGTGTACCCCGCCTGTCGCCCGAATACAGCTGGGATAGGCTCCAGCAACCCCCACAACCCTTGTGAGGATAATAAGAATAATAATCATAATGATTATTATATAACTATATACTTATATTATAATACATTATGATAATAATGATAACAATAATAATATTACAATGATAATAATAACAGGGGAAAACAAGACTGTGGCATGAACATGATTATAGCTTGCAAAAAGGGGTAGGCATTTATAAGCTTTTGCTTCAGCCTACTCCTTTTCAGATAGTTGAATACAAATGGAAATAATGGAAAGTTATATTTTCATTGATGTACTGTAATGTTTCATATATTTGCCCAAATAAAATTTAAAAATTAAAAAAAAAAACATCTTCCTTGAGAATTTTGTAGCAATGTGTGCAGAGGCTAAAAATGTTAGCTAAACGACAAAATTGGCTAATGATGTATTATATCAATAAATGTAAGGATATTTGCATTTAATTAACAGACATTTTAATTACTGTGATAAAAATAGACACTCTATGCTGGTAAAATAAGTGTTAATGGTTAAATATTTTAGGAAAATATAATATAAATAATATAATAAGATTATGATAAGATTTTAGATTTTCTAGGGCCGCGAATGTCAGTCTTGGATGTCAGCGTGTAACAAGTCACTTTGTGTGTGTGGCCTGTAAACCTCTGTCCTGTGATTCTCCTGTTAGCAAAACAAACATGCAACCGGCTCGCTAAGTCCCCAGTGCTGGCATCTCTCTGTAGCCATTGTTGATTCAACACCACATCCGACATCCATGGCTCCCTTTTTCCAGCCAACAAGAGACCAGAGGCTTCATTTAGGACAAAGTCACTTGCAAGTTGAATATGTACTTTCTCAAACGTCGCAGTGAGTAAAAGATCCTGGAATACTCTTTTTAAAATAAACACTTTACGACTGGAGAGTCAATGAATTCCAAAAATACAACAGTGGGTAAGCAGAAAATTAGATGGGATAGTGGCAAGGGTGAATTTAGGAGAATGGGCGTGTGTGTGTGGGGGGGGTGTACAAGAGTGGGAGGATGTACTGTATGAAGGAAAAGTTCCCGCTGATGCTTTCTGAGCGGATTCTCCAGCTCAGCAGTTGGGAATGTGCTGGCATACTACGCAACCTGCTGCTGAAGAATGCTGTGATTCCTAATGGACCCACAGCTGAACTCGCTCCAACGCACGCACGTACACAATGACTTGAGGAAAGAAAAAAAAAAAGAAGTCATTCAACAAGAGTTCAGATAGGCCTGAACGCTACATACCAAACATGCACTTAAACACATCGATCTCAAGGAATTAAATATATATATATGGTTTTATTTCATTTGAACATGCATCAGATTGCAATTGAACGCATCACATAATCAGTTCCAGTTCCACATGTCCGAAAGGAGTAGGAAGAAGCAAAGCTTATTAAATACTACACCTCCATCTGGTACTTTTACAATCAGTAACTGTTACATTTGATCACTTCCTGCTTTCCTAATATAGTTTAAGTTTTGTTTTTTTTGTCAATTTTTTATTTTTTTCCCAATTTTTATTTAAATAATAATTACATTTTATATAATAATATATTATATAATATTAATATATAAATATAATTTAAAAAAAAATAATAAATATTTTTTTATTATTTGGTACTTTTACAATCAGTAACTGTTACATTTGATCACTTCCTGCTTTCCTAATATAGTTTAAGTTTTGTTTTTTTTTGTCAATTTTGATTTTTTCCCTAATTTTAATTTAAATAATATAATAAAATGTAATATAATAATATATTATATAATATTAATATATAAATATAATTTAAAACATTTTTTAATAAATATTTTTTTTATTATTTGGTACTTTCGGGCGAGAGGCGGGGTACACCCCGGACAGCTGGGATAGGCTCCAGCACCCCCGCGACCCTCGTGAGGATAAGCGGTAAAAAATGAATGAATGAATGAATTTGGTACTTTTACAATCAGTAACTGTTACATTTGATCACTTCCTGCTTTCCTAATATAGTTTAAGTTTTGTTTTTTTTTTGTCAATTTTGATTTTTTTCCTAATTTTTATTTAAATAATAATTACATTTAATATAATATATTATATAATATTAATATATAAATATAATTATTTTTTTTTCCATTTGGTACTTTTACAATCATTAACTGTTACATTTGTTCACTTCCTGCTTTCCAAAAATAGTTTAAGTTTGTTTTTTTTGTCACGTACCCAAGTACAAGGTGATATACATATACATATATATATATATATATATATATATATATATATATAAGTATATATCAATACTCTCGCTGAGTACCATTTAAAATGAATAGAGTCTTTGGAAATATCTGAGTGTTTATCACTGTAAGTGAGGACAAGGACCATCGCTGGATTTGACCGATACCCACTCTATAAATCTATAAATGTTGTTGTCTTTTCCCAGCAGGAAGGACACCAGTATTCAACATGTCCAAAAAAATGGTCAATTGTGCCTCCAGTGTATGTCCTCAGGACTGTGTCCATATGTGGTTCTATACCTTAAACCATCGTAGGAAGCACCTGTCTGTGACAACATATTTGTCTTTCCTCTCTACAGGAAAAGGAAAAACATCATCACGGGCTACTGTTCATGCCGGCATCCTGTTGGAATGACGAGAACACTGCAGTACTACACACAGGACACACTTGGAATCCCGGCATCTGACACGGTCAGAGTGTTGGGGGGCTGATAACCGATTGGTAAGCTTAAATAAACTGGTAAGCAGGCTAATCGGCCGTCCATTTTCTTTACGGGCTGCACAGCGGTCATGTGGTTAGCGCACAGGCCTCACAGCTAGGAGACCCGGGTTCAATTCCACTCTCGGCCATCTTTTTGTGGAGTTTGCATGTTCTCCCCGTGCATGCGCGGGTTTTCGCCGGGTACTCCGGTTTCCTCCCACATTCCAAAAAACATGCTAGGTTAATTAGCGACTCCAAATTGTCCATAGGTATGAATGTGAGTGTGAATGGTTGTTTGTCTATATGTGCCCTGTGATTGGCTGGCCACCAGTCCAGGGTGTACCCCGCCTCTCCCCCGAAGACAGCTGGGATAGGTTCCAGCAACCCCCACAATAATAAGAATAATAATCATAATGATTATTATATAACTATAAATATAGTTATAATATTATAATAAATTTTTAATGAATAATAATAATTATTATTATTAATTGAAAAATAAATATAGGTATTATATTTTATAATACATGTTTGAATTAATAATAATAATTATTATTATTAATAAATATTATAAAATCTAATTATAACTATATTAATTATATTAAAAATGTAATAAAATATAATTATAATTAATTATAAAAAATTATAATTATAAAATAATTATTAATAAAAACAATTAATTTTAATTAATAATACTTAACGATTGATAATAATATATAGTCCGGCCGACTGTCAATTGTGCTAAATCAATGCGGCTCGCGAGTCAAAAAGTTAGCCCACCCCTGGGTTAGCCATACAATTATTATATCTAATATTATGGCTAGTACTATGTGTCTGTAACACTTGACAGGGTGCATTTACTATAGATACCGGGCATAAACCTTTCCATTCACATTTCTATTAATCCATTTTCTAATCCACATGTTAAACAGTTGTGCAGTCTGCAGCGTTTGCACATTTTACTTAGTATGAACAGCCCCAAATTTCAACATTAACCTAAAAAAAAAAACCAGCACACTAGGCTACTGTACATTTCCAGCAACTGCCTCACAGTGCAGCATGGAACGGTCTGTGCTCCGATTGGTCTAAATGAGGAAACATCGAACGCTTGTACAGTATGTCTGTCCGGCCTGCTGAGAAAACCAGGACCGACTGGTGATCTTTGACACAGACCGCGAGTCCTCACCTGTTGTCACCCTCTGACAATCCATCACACGACTATGCACACGTTTACTGTACAAGCAATAGAATACTGAGCCATAGCTAGCCGATGTTATTTATGGAAGTACAAGTACAGGTTCGTCAATCAAGCAATCCTCTATATAGATCATAAATGAAATTTTCAAATTTCACACTCACATTCATACCTATGGACAATTTGGAGTGGCTAATTAACCTAGCATGTTTTTTGGAATGTGGGAGGAAACCGGAGAACCCGGAGAAAACCCACGCATGCACGGGGAGAACATGCAAACTCCACACAGAGATGGCCGAGGGTGGAATTGAACTTGGGTCTCCTTGCTGTGAGGCCTGCGTGCTAACCACTCTACAGCCGTGCAGCCGTAAACTTTTATTTAGGTGACTTATTTCCTCCTAACTACGCTACTCCATAGCATTCATTTTGTTTTTCAAATGAAGTGAGGTCGAGGGACTAAGAAGCAAAAAAAATACCACTTCCACACTAAACGAGAGGATAAACTTTTGCATTCGATCTCATGTCATGCAGTGTTCATCATAGCCAATGTAAAAGGACGACTGTAGGGGGGGGGTACACCCTGGCCTGGTCACCAGCCAATCACAGGGCACATATAGACAAACAACCATTCACACTCACATTCATACCTATGGACAATTTTGGAGTCGCTAATTAACCTAGCATGTTTTTGGAATTTGGAATCGAGTACCCGGAGAAAACCCACGCATGCACGGGGAGAACAAACTCTAAAACGCTAACCACTCGACCGCCGTCCGGCCCCCATTCTGGTTCTTGTTTCCCAGAATTCCCAGATTGGTGTCCTATTGCGTTGTTTTGGAGTAGGCCCGTTAGCTTACTGCATCACTACGCCAGAAGTTCACAATTCTTAGCCTTAGCTGCTGCAATAACGATGTAGCTGTAGCTTCCTTTATAAACACATCATTTTTTTAAAAGAACGTTGCGTTTTTTTAGATTTTGATTTATTTAGCGCTAAATAAGTAATAGTCTAAATAAGTGTGTCCTAGTACGTGCATGTTAGCTCCCACATGCTAGTTGTTTTTCTTCTCTGTAGAACATAGAAAAAAAAAAAAAACGGGTGATCATGTTTCACATAAGGATTGTGGATGATGGGCGACATTCCCCCAGAAGTGCAGTTTTCCTTTATGGATGCGGAGTTATAATATGGGATTTTTTTTTTATAAGTGGGAAAATCTTTCTTCCGATGGCTAACCATGTTTATTATTATTATTATTATTTATTTTTGTCCCGTCCAGCAATCGGGGCGGATAGTATTGTTGATCTAAATGCCCTTACATGCTAACTTCCCTGTACTGTAAAAAAATTATTTGCCGTTATTTGATGTTTTTGTTATGCGAATTTGGAGCGGCCGGACCGGAGCAAGAAGAAACCCAGACAAGAAGAAGAAGAGAAACTGGGGTAAAAAAAATAATAATAATAAACTGGTGAATTTTTGTTCCAGATTTAATGAGTATACAGCTGCGGAAAGGGGGGATGAAAGAACGACGGCGAAGTCTACTGCGAAAACCAGGAAGGATCTTCGTTCCCACGACAAAGCTGTGAAGGCAAGTGGCAGTTCCATTTCGACCAAACCACAAATGCGCTGTAGGCTAAAAACACACAAGCAATAACGAAGTTAACAAAACAAAACAACTACGACCAACGAAGACTTAAGAGTTGGTAGACTTTGACAGACTTGACCCTGTTGACCCCGTCGTAAACAGATGACTATTATTTTCCGATATTTACACCTTTCCCATAATCTGTGATCATCTCCGATGCTTCAAATGTTTTTTTCGTCACTTCAGGGAACGCAAGCATACTTTCCCTTCACGCTACACCGCTGACATGAAGGGGCCTTTGGTGTAGAAAGAGGCCTTATTCCATTTTCCCCTCTGGTCGTTTTGGCAGGCTGTCTGTCCCCATTCCTGAGGTTCAGTACGAGTTCACAGAACCAGCCATCAATTTCCAGAAATAACCTGTTTGCTCATGCTTGGGTGCTGTGAAATACTTGGGTGTCCAAAACCGAGTGGAGTTTTATCTCCAAAAAACAAATTGTCAACAAGGAAAACAGCTTGGATTGTCTGGGAGTGTCGTCCCCGTGAAGAATACTGTGATCCCGGAACAAACCTTGAGTATCACGGACGTTAGGGGAGTATCACGATGATAGTTCTCCCATTCAATGAATTACAGTAAAGTCTTGTTATATCGATATCGGTTAAAACGAATTACTACTTATTACGATACTATTTTCATTTCCCGGCAAATTTGTAGTCTTTTATGATATAATTAGTTCCGTTTAGTACGATACCTGGTTATTATGTTAATCCGGTTACTACGATGCCCTTTTCATCTCCCGCCAGCCAATTTGGTCTGCTTATATCGATACAAAAGCAGCTTAAATCAATCTTTGCTTAATGATTTCAATACCAAAAAAAGAACACGGCGAACGGCTAACTTTATTTTTCACACTTCCACCACCAGAGTGCAGCACACACAGCGGAAAAACACCCGTCCCTCGCGCCTAGCCCTCCGGGTGGCAACACCTTCCCTATCGATAGTTCCGGGGTGAATTATGTTCCGGGGTGAATTATGTCCCGGTAACCGGTAATCACTACAGCGTAAGTTTATTTTTATTTACTGTAGTACAAAATGTATTGTTAGTACAAAAGCATGCTAGATACACAATCCATGAACTCAAGGAGAAAATGACATGCCATATCAAAGATCCGCCCACTTTTAATGCAGTTTGGCGCAGGATCGGATATATGGATAGTCCGGTTATATCGATATTTTTTCCCGACTCCCAAGAATATCGATATAACGAGACTTTACTGTACATGCTAACAAGAAAGAAGGTGAAGAATTCCACGTTGGCAAATCAACGGACAGCCGCCCTCTACAAGCGTACCCATGCGTCCTACTGCGACTGGCGCCATGATTCAGTTCAGTTCAGATATTTATGGACCATGCACAATGGAAACAATAAAATGCATACCATACCGAATCATAATACTTGTTAAAAAATATACTATACTAAAGTTTATGCTGGACCTGTCTTTCAGGAAACTATCATTCAATTAAGACCTAAGTTACTCCATTCTCCGGTCATGGATACTGTCCTTACCGATCCAATTTAAATATATAAAAGTCTTATGTTAATAATACACTACGCGAGTCCAACCATGTTCTTAATGTATTTTTTTTTACTATTTTTTTAGCATCCTACTAGCTAACTAAACTAAATAACAACTGGAACCGGACGCCACGCCGCTTTAAAAAATGTTAACACAAAATATGCGTTTGTAGTTTTACATTTCCAACAATGAAAAGGGATGAGGGTTTGCACGGCGGTTGAGTGGTTAGCGCGCAGACCTCACAGACCTAAAACCCACCCCTCGGGCATCTCTGTGTGGAGTTTGCATGTTCTCTACGGGTTTCTACGGGTACTCCGGTTTCCTCCCGCATTCCAAAAACATGCTAGGTTAATTAGCGACTCCAAATTGTCCCATAGGTATGAAAGTGAGTGTGAATGGTTGTTTGTCTTTATGTGCCCTGTGATTGGCTGGCCACCAGTCCAGGGTGTACACCTCCCCTACAGTCGTCCCTTTACAATGGCTATGACGAACACTGCATGACATGAGATCGAGTGCAAAAAGGTTATCCTCTCGTGTAGTGTGGAAGTGGTATTTTTTTTGCTTCTTTGTCCCTCGACCTCACTTCATTTGAAAAACAAAATGAATACTATGGAGTAGCGTAGTCAAAGTCAAAGATGCTCAGCCACCCAAAAAAAAAATAATAATAATTAATAACAACAAACACACTTCCCCCAAACATGTCACTGAAATGGATAATGAAAAAAACCAAACAGTATGCTCCTCTGGTGTCAGTCTTTGGGTCACACAAACAAGGGAGCTTCTCAGTCGCTAAGAAGTAGGCCACTGAGGATTCCATTCATTTGTACGCCGCTTTTCAAAACAGATGCATTTCCCACCCAGCCGGAGACTTCCAGCTGTAATTTAACCCCCAACCAACTCTTACCATTAACTCATTATGCACTGTAATATGTAACGTGAATTCAATAAAATAAAAATTTTTAAAAAAGCTACTGTTTAATCACTGATTGGGAAATATGGGGTAATAACTATAAAAGCAATCTTCACTCGCTAAATGTACTGCAAAAAAAGGTCAGTAAGGATAATTCATAATGCCGCCTACAGAGAACATACTAACTCCTCATTTCAAAAATCATCAATACTTCAACTTGCTGATGTAGTAAAATAAAATAAAACTAACTTTAAAAAAACATTGAAATTTAAAAAAAAATGTGAAAAATTTAAGTTGAAATTTAAAAATAACAGCAGTATTTTTTTTAAATAAAGTCAACATTTTAAGCCAAAAAAGTCATCTTCTAATTCAGAAAAAAAGTCCTAATTTTACAATAATACACTCATCATATGATGATGAAAAATGATGTCATTTCTGTTGTATAAAATAGAAATACCGTATAAAAATAATATTTTTGAAAAGCTGTAACATGACAGATATATACTGTAATATTACGGAAATAAAATCAATATTAATATAATAATAATATAATAATATTATGGTAATAATGTAGTAATTATACAAAAATAAAATTTATGAAGATTATTTAAGAAAAAAGTAGAGAAAAAAAAATTAAACTATATTAGGAAAGCAGGAAGTGAACAAATGTAAAAGTTACTGATTGCAAAAGTACCAGATGGAGGGATAGGATTTAATAAGCTTTGCTTCTTCCTACTCCTTTTGGACATGTGGAACTGTGAACCGATTATGCGATGCGTTCAATTGTAATCTGACGCATGTTCAAATGAAATAAAACCATTACCATTAATTGATCAATGCCAACAAGCCTCGGCTTACTGTTGCTTGAATAAAGTCACAGTGACTTCAAGAACAGTACCGGTCAGTAAACATAATATTAATAATAATAACATATCAGGCAACATTAAAAGTAAAAAAAAAGGAGTTACCACAACATACCAGAGAGCTTACATAAGCGGACAGTGTACCCGATCAGCATTATTCCCAAATGAAATACTGCACTGAGAGAGTACCGGTACCGTGACCATTCCGGCAATTTGAGGTCTGCGCTGATTTCGTTCTCGGTTCCCCCCCCCCCACCTCGACCCTGACTAAGCATTCTTGAGCGAGCTAGTAAACCCCGCAATTACTCTTGATGATCAGTGTGTGAATCTTACGAGAGCGGTCATTAACATTGAATGCACCGCAGCTCAGGGCTTTTGAAGGTTGGGTGTGAATGATGAAACAATGTCAAATAAGATTCAACGTTTCCATGACTACATATTTTGACTTTATTCTCATATAATTAGAGCTAATTTTTCATGTTTCGACTCTATTTCAACTCTATTCTTGGAAATTCTCCTGTTGTAAATATGACATTAATCTCACAATATTTTGACTTTATTCTTTGTTTCTTTTTCTTCTTTTTTTTCCTGTGACATAAAGAAAAAATATACAGTATATTTTTTTACATTATTATTACTATATTTATGTAACATTTATACAATATTTACATTATTATACTTTATATTTCTTTATTTTTTTCCTGTATATTCTTTATATTTCAATATTATGCTACTAAATTGATGTTATTTTTCCTCGTGATCTTACAGCGTTATTCTTATAAAATCACTGCTTTCAACTAATGAAACAATGTCAAATAAGAATCAGTGTTTCCACGACTACATATTTTGACTTTATTCTCATATAATTAGAGCTAATTTTTCATGTTTCAACTCTATTTCAACTCTATTCTTGGAAATTTTCCTGTTGTAAATATGACATTAATACCATAATATTTTGACTTTATTCTTTGTTTCTTTTTCTTCTTGTTTCTCCTGTGATGTAAAAAAAATATACTGCATATTTTTTCTTTATATTATTATTACTATATAATATTTCTATAATATTTATACAATATTTACATTATTATACTTTATATATATTTTTTTCCTGTATATTTTCTTTATATTTCAATATTATGCTACTAAATTTATGTTATTTTTCCTTGTGATCTTGCAGCGTTATTCTTATAAAATCACTGCTCTCAACTCCATTCTTGGAAATTTTTCTGATGTAAATATGACATTAATACCATAATATTTTGACTTTATTCTTTGTTTCTTTTTCTTCTTGTTTCTCCTGTGACGTAAAAAATATTCTGAATATTTTTTCTTTATATTATTATTACTATATTTACACAATATTTACATTATTATACTTTATATTTCTTTATTTTTTTCCTGTATATTTTCTTTATATTTCAATATTATGCTACTAAATTGATGTTATTTTTCCTCGTGATCTTACAGCGTTATTCTTATAAAATCCCTGCTTTCAACTCTATTCTTGGAAATTTCCTGTTGTAAATATGACATTAATACCATAATATTTTGACTTTATTCTTTTTCTTCTTGTTTCTCCTGTGACGTAAAAAAATATACTGTATATTTTTAAAATATAAATATATATATAAATAAAAATAATAAATGATGAATAATAAATAAAAAATAATAGGAAAATAAATAATAAATAATAAATGACAAATAATAAATAAAAAATAATTGGAAAATAAATAATAAATGATAAATAAAAAAAATAATAAATATCAAACAATAAATAAAAACATGAAAAATAAATAAAAAATAAAAAAATTGAAATAAATACTGCATTATTTCTATTCCAGATGGGCATGTAAAGCAATCCATGTGGAATTGACAGATTTCCTGTCATGCATGTACTCTGAACCATTTAACCTCCGTCCCTCGTTAAGGTGGCAGAAGCGAGTGAGTGACAAGTGCCTCCATTAAAAGCACATATACTCTATGTAGGCTAAGATGAGTAGTATCAATAAATGTCGACTTCACCAAAGACATTTCGGATGACTTTAGAGTGCGAGAAGTTAGCCGTCCTACCTGGATTGTTGGCATCCGCCTCCAGAACTTGCAGTTCCGTGCAGTCGGCGAGGGAGTGCTCCAGGCAGAGCTGCAGGAAACGAGCCTGAGTCCGGCTCACCCTTTTCAGCAGAGACAGCAAAGCCACCGTCTGCTCGCATTCGTTCCATCCTTTAAACCAGCCGGCGAGTACGCCCACCTGATCGCGAAACATCATGGCGTTGCGTCGCGTTGCGTGACCTCGCCTGAACTGTCCGCCGACGTTCTGGTTTCAAGCTGGTGTAGGTTCTTCCTGTTACTCAGCGAAGCTGCGGGAGGACATTGCGAGTTTGGACGGCGGTCTTGGTCGTCGCCGAGGGGGGGGGGGGTAATCCTTCAGATTCCGTCGTCCGGCGACGCTCCTCTTTGCTATGATTGACTGTTATTATCGAGCCGTGAGGAAATGACTCACTCACGGTGGAACGATATTTGACGAGTCAGCTTTCCACCTTTGCAGTACGTCTTATCAGTTTCGGGAACCCCTTTGGGGGCCTGCAGAAAGGTATTACACGTTAGTGGACGCCACAGATACATTTTGACACAAAATATTATCCTGTGTCGGTCCCTTTTGCGTCAGTAGAGTGACTGTAATGAAGCATTTATAGGACGCCGACGCCAACGCCGCCGCCGCCGCCAGCGCGTTTAAGCTCATGGTATTCATTCCCGAGACAAAAATAAATTATTTTCACTCCTGGTATCCACCCATTCCTAAAAATACAGCCGTGTGTGTCGGCTACTCCCGGGGGCGCTGCATCCCGGAATGACCTACAGGAAGGGCGCCAGGTTAGCGGGCGACAAACAGCAAGCGTGTGTGTGTGTGTGTGTGTGTGTGTGTGTGTGTAGGGGGTTGGACCAACTTCCGTTCTCTTATTTTTTTTAATGAGCTCGTCTTTTATAAACAAGTACTTTATGAAGTACTGAAAGTAGCAGTTTTTTTTTTTTTTTCAGAGGGGACAGAGCAAAAGTGTGTGTGTGTGGGGGGGGGGTGTCCATAGGCTAAAATGTCTTAGACGCCGTCTAAAACTGTCACTTTGCTTCATCAGCAACACAAGGAGTGACTTGTGTGTGACTCTTAGTGTGTTTGTGTGTGTTTATGTGTCTTTAAAAACAATTTAAAAACAACATATCCGCGGATTTACCGCGTAAAAAGTGTTAGCTAACATGACTTCCATGCTAAAGCAGATAGACCCGAATACATAGCGTTAAACTGCGTCAACAGGTAGCGAACTTAACTCGAATTTAACAAATAAATGAACGAATTAATGAACCCAGAAGCGATAATGGAGGTAAACGGGAACGAAAATAAGACATTGGAAAAATCCGGTTAGAAAATAAAAGCGTATGTAAAATTCGTACGAGGTTTATTTACCTTGTTGCGCATTTTGCATCGCTGGCTTTGTCTCAGGAAGGCAAAAAGGCGGTATCTTTTTTTTTTGTTTTGTTGTTTTTTTTTTGAGGGGGGGAGATGTGCCCCTTCACTCCAGTTCTTTGGGATTCGCCATCTCGACTAACTTTTCCTCCGTCTCTCCCTGCTGCTCTCCGCTGTATAAAAAAAAAGTACTGCAGTCGCTTTCACGCATTATTCCGTAGTAATGTTTGCTTCCGGTTTTCAAAATAACAGCACAGCAACGTAATGGTTCCGCGTTTTGTACAAATAAAACGACACTTTTTCGTTATAATATCTTATCTCAAGTACTTCTACTTTAATTGCGTGTGCTGATATTTGTGTTAATACTGTGTTGCTGTAAAACACAGCCTGGTGACGAGCTTAAAACATTTTATTAAGAATGCATGGATAAACAGTTTCCGGCGACATTTTGGGAAGCTTGATGCAAACGCCCAGCGCAGCCAGTTTCCACATGCTATTCATTAATAGTGGAGCATGACGTCAGCGGGCTTGGCAGCAAGAGGGAGCACCAAAATAGAGAGAGGGAGAAAGAGAGACCCCGAGACAGAAAGGCGGCCAACCACCAAACGACACCAGAAAGAAGGTGGAAGAAAGAAGTATTTAAGTATATAAATAAGTTACTTCATTCGGTACTGATGGTTTCTCTTGGTATCGAAACTGGTATTTTGGTAATTTATTTTATTTTATCTGAAAAAAGTTGCAATTTTATGACAATGAATTCATAGTATGAGGCAAAACATAATTGTTTTTATTTTTATTTGTTTTATTTTATTTTATTTATTTATTTATTTATTTTTAATTTTGTTTATTATTTTTATTTTTTATTTTTTTGATTTTTTGATTTTTTGATTTTTCGATTTTTCAATTTGTATAATTCAAAATTATACAAATGGATCAATTAAAATTAAAGATGAACAAGAAAATGAATACATAAATAATAATAATGAATTAAACTGCAGTAATTTAATGCAAATAAAGCTGAAATATTAAGAGAATAAAGTCATCATTTTTTTGTCATTTATTTCATTTTATCTGAAAAAAGTTGCAATTTTATGCCAATGAATTCATGATATTATGAGGCAAAACATAATTATAAAAATTGTACAAATTGATCAATTAAAATTAAAGATTAACAAGAAAATGAATACATAAATAATAATAATTAATAAAACTGCAGTAATTTCCCAAGAATTATCAGGACAATAAAATCATAATATTATGAGAAAATAAAATAATTTTATGATAATAAAGTCGTAATATTATTAGGAAGAAACATAATTATTAAAAAAACAAATAAATTAAAAATAAAATGATAACTGTTGAAATGAAAATGCAGAAATTTGGGAAAAAGTAGAAAAGTAAAAAAAAAAGTATAATAATAAAATGATAACATTAAGAGGAAAAACATAATTATTAAAGTAAAAAAATATTTTCTTGTTTAATCATATTTTTAGAACATTCCACGGGCCAGTATATAAAAAAAAAAACAACTACAGCCAGGCCACCAATGGCCCCCTGGCCGCATTTTGGAGACGCCTACTGTACTCCTAACACACTGAACTTTTGAATAACTTTGAACGCACCCGATGTCGCTGTGGAAATAAGGTTGCCGATGGAAGCCGACGTGACTACGACCGCAAAATGTCATCAACTATGACATCACGTGAGAAAAGGTCACGATGACATCACACAGGGCCTCACGCTAGCAATTAAGCCTCGCTTTTGCAGTCAAGTTAACGAGTATAAGGATATTAACTGTGCGTTTTTTCTTGTATTTTCAGGTTTAATTCTTTCTTGCAACTGTCATCACTCAAGTAAGTACTACAGTAATATTCTTATATAGTGTACTTATATCACGTATTGACAATGTCACTAAGATTTGTTATGGCAATGGCCCAAACAACTTCAATTTCGGATCAACATTTGCTATAAAAGCGACCACTTCAGAACTCTAACCTGCTCTCTTGAATTGCCACTCTTAAAAACAAACAGAACAGCAAAAATTAATAGTTTTATGAATATGAAGCCAATATATTAAGAGAAAATCTTTTAAAAGTCCTTATGTTATGAGAAATATACCAATAAAGTTTTTGGACAATTAGGATGCAGAAAAAGTTATAATATTATGGGAATAAAGTCAAAATATTATAAAAAATAAAGTCAGGATATTCCAAAAAGAACATTTATAAAAAATATTTGAAATGAAAGGTGAAATATTTGGAAAAATGTAAAGAAAAACAGCAAAAATTCATAAAAAAAAACTGAAGTTGATACTAATAATATACTTTTTAATCCCCAATATATCACAAAGCTGAGATTTTCATTTACAAAATCCTTTTATTTAACTCTATATTATATCTATTTATCAATTATTACCAACGTTACTGCATAAAAAAATAGGATGTGTTGTATATATTTACCAAGTACAAAGTTATGCTTCTTGAAGTAGTTTATTCATTAAAAAAAAATATATATATTTTATAGTACCAAAAAGGCATGAAAAACCAGCTAAAATATTCCCATATTACCACCTACCAATATACCAATAATTAACAAGAGAAAGTGATATTACTAAAAAATAACCGAGCATCTTTTTTTTTTACATATCTGTAGTTGCATATTTAAACCACTAGATGGCAGCAAAGCTATGTAAAAGTAGAGCTTGGTGGACCAAAAAGCCACAGATATTTATATTTATAAATTTATTTATAAATATTTATGTATTTATAAATGTATATTTTTATATTATAAAATTATGTTTATTTTATTATTATTAAATATATTTTTATATTTATAAATGTATATCTATTTATATAATTAGATTTATTTATACACTGAATTTGCTCAATTAACATCAGTTTAGGGCATTTTTTAATGAAATACTAATATACATATATATATCTCAGTTATATATCTTTAATATTGTGATATTAGGTTCCGATGCTTGTTTGCCCGACGGTCCTGTAAGGCAACACGGTGACAGTTGTCGAGTAACTAAACCTCTCCTGAAGACCCGAAAACGCAATCAAGTATTGATGTTTTGAAGGTTCGATGGCCGGGTTTCCCGACGGTCCCGGAAGGCAGCACAGCCTTTATCGGCAGACAGTGAGGGGTTAACGTGTAATAGGATGAATGGATATTGTGGCGAGCAGCGTCTGATTACAAGCCGGGGAGGACAGTCACGATTGTGGAAGGAGGGCGTTTGGGTATCGAACTCGTGAAAACATAGCGGTGAGCACATTATTTCATTTCAGACTCTCATATGTTAGTTTTTTTTTAGCGTTTTATCGACATCGACGTTGCTAGCTAGCACCTTAAATCCGGGTATTATTGACGTAAACATGGCGGACGGGAGTACAACTTGGAATATGTTGAAATGAAGACTTAACTTTTGGACCAAAAACTTGGCTTTTAACACCGGATTGTTGAAGCCTTCGACCCCGGGAAGGAGGCACCTCGGCGGCCAGGTGGATTTTTACTGCTCGGTTGCTCCTCCAGAACGGAGTTATCGATACAGGTAAGCAACTCCACCTGTTGACTGGGAACATACGGTACTTTAAATATTGTATTATCAACGTAGTACTCTTAACCGGAAACTACAAACATATATTTTTGTGTGATAAAGCCCCAAAACTGAAACATATGGCACTGATAATGACGCCTGTACTATGAAGCGGTACTTTTGTTTGAGTATTATTTTATACTGCTACTATTAGTAAGGTATATCAGTGGTTCTTCGACTTAAATTTGGGTATAAATTAAATACTATGTTTTGTTTTCATAACACGAATTGTTTTCATAGCATTAATTAAATACTATTTTTTGTTTTCATAGCATTTTAATTCAGTAGTGTGATATTTTTTGTAGCAATCGACACATTTTAGCTAGCCTGAGGTTGCGTTCACACTTGCAATGTTTGGTCCCGTTAAAACAAATTCAAACCGGTTCTGCTTCTGGAGTTTATTCGTTTTAAGCGTGAAAACAGTCGATGGCATGGGACTGAACCAAATGCTTGACACAAAAAAACAGTAAAGTATTAACAGTGTACAGTATATTTAACCTGTATCAACACATATTAATTATTATTAGCAATTACGGTGAGTGTGAACGCACCCTTGAGCTGCTTTTTGACAGCTTATATCACAATATTGACAGTTACTATGGTACACATAATGTCATTGTATGGTCATATCACCTCGTACTTCGGTACGTGACAAAAATTACAAAATTTAAAAAAATTAAAAAAACCTTGAACTGTATTACGGAAAGCAGGAAGTGAACAAATGTAACAGTTTTAAGCCAAAAAAAGTCATCTTCTAATTCAGAAAAAAGTTATAATTATAATAATACAAGAATAGACTCATCATATGATGACGAAAAATGATGTCATTTCTGTTGCATAAAATATAAAATAGAAATACCGTATAAAAATAATATTATTATTGAAATGCTTCAACATGAGGAATATATACTGTAATATTACGGAAATAAAATCAAAATAATATGGTACTAAAGTCGTAATTATATAAAAATAAAATTTGTGAACATTATTTAAGAAAAAAGTAGAAAACAACTGTATTAGGAAAGCAGGAAGTGAACAAATGTAACAGTTTTAAGCCAAAAAAAGTCATCTAATTCAGAAAAAAGTCATAATTTTACAATAATAAACTCATCATATGATGACAAAAAATGATGTCATTTCTGTTACATAAAATATAAAATAGAAATACCGTATAAAAATAATATTATTATTGAAATGCTGCAACATGAGGAATATATACTGTCATATTACGGAAATAAAATCAAAATAATATGGTACTAAAGTCGTAATTATGTAAAAATAAAATTTGTGAACATTATTTAAGAAAAAAAGTAGAAAAAAACTACATTAGGAAAGCAGGAAGTGAACAAATGTAACAGTTTTAAGCCAAAAAAGTCATCTTCTAATTCAGAAAAAAGTCATAATTTTACAAGAATAGACTCATCATATGATGATGAAAAATTATGTAATTTCTGTTACATAAAATATAAAAAAAACTATATTAGGAAAGCAGGAAGTGAACAAATGTAACGGTTACTGATTGTAAAAGTACCAGATGGAGGGGTAGGATTTAATAAGCTTTGCTTCTTCCTACTCCTTTTGGACATGTGGAACTGGGAACTGATGATGTGATGTATTCAATTGCAATCTGGCGGTAATGCGTCCATGTCAGTAGTTGGTACAGTCCGCACATCGGAAAAGATAAAGCATGTTTGACGTCTTGTTTTTCGGGCTGGAACTCATCCATTTTGGACCCGAATGCGTCCCCATGTTTATGACCCCGGTGTCCAGACAAACAGGGTCATCGTGATGGGAGACACCGGAATGTCATTGACATTCCGTGATAATGGGAAGTCAAAATAAGTACATTTGGAGACCTCACAATCATGTCATTTTCTTTAGGCGGTGGATTCCAACTGGAATCCACGTGGGGGAGCTTGGGAACTTGCTGCAGTCTGGGTGGGGGTGCGGGGGGGGGGGGGGGGTGTTAACAGGCACTTAGGTCAAATCCTCCTCCAGCTGCAAGCCGGTGGAATTTTATGGAAACATGAAACAAGTCAATACTTGATGCTAATTCCCACCCAGTCCGTGTCAGTCCTCTGGTTGGCCTTGTTTACTATCCTAAACGCCATTTTCACATTTTGTGGAAAACTTTGGGAACCTTCAGTAGCCACGTTTACATGAGGAGTTTTTCCTCTTTTTCCGAATGGAACCTTTTCCGAATGACATTTCCGAAAGATTTTTTTTTAAATAAAACTGGAATTGTGAATAAAGTATAGAAGCGTTTAGATCAGGGGTCTCAAACTCAATTTACCTGGGGGCCACCGGAGCTAGGGTCTGGGCGAGACTGGGCCGCATCAGGTTTTCCCAAAAAAAAAAAAAAAAAAAAAATGCATTTAATAAAAACAGAAAAATTAATAAACTTTGCTTTGGTTCCGATTTTCTACAAGAAAAGCTCTGATAAAACATTCCACTGTTCTCAAATATCTTAATTTTTATTTTTCTACACAAAATAAGATCAAGAATAAAGAAAATCAATCAATCAGTAATAAATAAATAAATATAATAATAATAATAAAACAATTAAATAAAATAAAAAAAACTAATAATAAAAAATAAAATAATTAAAAATTTAAAAATAGACAAATTATTTTTTCCAGATTAAAATGAACAAAGCATTATTAGAGCCCTGTAGACATGACAAAACACGACTATAGTCACATTTATACTTTTTTTTTTTTTTATTTACAACATATTGCGCAACTGCAGCGTCTCGAGACACATGCTAACTCGCAAACTCGAGAGCTAGCCACCTAAACGGTAGCCTTCAAGTTATTTCCTTTTAAACTTAAATCGCCAAAAACTTACCACTTCCACACGGATAGGGAGGATAACTATTAACAGTTATTTAACCTTTAACATGAACATTAATCAAACGTGATAATTTTTTCTGGGTACATGATACCATACAGCATCCGTATCAAACTTGCACAGGCCGCACTAATATTAAACTTTCATATTTAATTAGTGTATTAATTAGTGCATGTGACAGTTCAATGTTAAGAGACATGCATAGGATCCCGGAGAAGCAAAATACGGCAGAGGAAAAGGGATAAGTCAGCCTTTTTCCCCACACATACAGATGTTCTACCATTCCCTACAAACAACAGCAACCACCCATGCTCCCACCCGGGGACACTCGCCGAGGGTGGCTTGGCGTAATCCGCTACATGTCGCATGCGATACTGACAGAGATTAACCCAGAATCTGATTGTCCTGCTGTTCAACCAGGAAAAACGCTCCACTAGCCACGTTTACATGGACCTGAATATTCCAATTCCATTTGGAAAGAATGTAACTTTTGTGTACACCTCATTCCCGAAGAAAAGTGCCAATCCGAATGAATATATAATCGGATTCACAGGGATCGGATTCTTCCTGGTGTTTTTCTTCGTCTGTTGTTTATCGGCGGTTGGCAAGCAGCTTTCGTTGTGTGCGTTATCGCCATCTGCGGAACGGAATCCAAACCAGCGGTCTCAAACACGCGGCCCGCGGGCCAAATGTGGCACGCAGGACACTAGTTTGAGGCCCCCCACCTGGATACCAAAGTTTAATATGGCTTGATATGGATGCTGTATGGTATCGTGTATCACATTCATACCTACGGACAATTTGGAGTGGCTAATTAACCTAGCATGTTTTTTTTTTTTTTTTTTGGAATGTGGGAGGAAACCGGAGTACCCGGAGAAAACCCCACGCATGCACGGGGAGAACATGCAAACTCCACACAGAGATGGCCGAGGGTGGAATTGAACTCGGGTCTCCTTGCTGTGAGGCCTGCGTGCTAACCACTCGAACGCCGTGCAGCCGTAAACTTTTATTTAGGGGATTTTTTTCTGACATAGGTCAGGACTTTGACTACATTGAAGTGAGGTCGAGGGACAAAGAAGCAAAAAAATTACCACTTCCACACTAAACAAGAGGATAACCTTTTGCACTCAATTTCATGTCATGCAGTGTTCGTCATAGCCAATGTAAAGGGACGACTGTAGGGGGCTACACCCTGGACTGGTGGCCAGCCAATCACAGGGCACATATACTAGACAAACAACCATTCACACTCACATTCATACCTATGGACAATTTGGAGTCGCTAATTAACCTAGCATGTTTTTGGAATGTGGGAGGAAACCGGAGTACCCGGAGAAAACCCACGCATGCACGGGTAACACAAGTGCAAAGGTGACTATAGGGGTGTTATTTATTGTCTAGAGGGCTCTAATAATGTTAAAAACTGTAATTAGAAGGTCGTAAACAGGTAGTATTCGACTACTGAATAAAGAATCCGGGTCTCCTCAAACATGTAAACTCCACACAGAGATGTCCGAGGGTGGAATTGAACCCTGGTCTCCTAGCCGTGAGGTCTTCCTCGCTCATTAAACTCAGCCTACAAAGCTCCATGTGTGACATTTCTCTCCGACCTCCAAAATGTGCCACCTTACGAGCACCCTCCAAGCCTTTAAATTAAGCGGCAGGTCCGGCTCAAAAAGGGAGCGTCATCCCGCTCGGGCATCGAACTGCATGTTGCCGCTTCGCTGCCTTTTAACAAACATCTTTCTGCTGTCTTCGTCTTTTGCTTGTGCAGGCTTTTTTTTTCCGCTCCGCTGTCTCTCAGGCCTGACGAGACATCCTTTGGGACGTCTGTCCATATCTATCTTTGTCTCTGTGAAGGTAAGTTCTGCTGGCTCAGTGTTCAAGTCCGCCCTTCAGTAATGCTTTGCCGTCCGCATTTATGAATGTTATTTAACAGTGTTGTTTTTATTTATTGTCTGTTGTCTGTAATTGGACTGTTCAGGTTCTCGTCCGATCAAACTTCATCAGTTCATGCTCCATAGACGAGATAGGGCAGCCCTAGCTTGAGGGAATTGTACATTTATTCAAGCATTTATTCTCGGAGGTAAAGGCACATCCCGACCGAGATTGGTTTCATTTATTTGTGGTGCGAAACGACAGTCGTTAAGGAAAAGCGGAACAAGGTTTTTGTCTGCCGACCGCGGTCGTTTGTGTCAAAATTCCACACTTGATCAAAGTTACTTAAGATTTGTCCGATCAATACACGATAGTTGATATCACCTTCTATTACGGAAATGTATTATGTTCTGTTTACTTTCCTCCATAAAATGTGTGGCCATCCATCCATCGTTAGCTCAGATGAGTGACACAGAACCATCGAATTCAGCAGAAGCTGTTCTAAATTCAAAATTCTACACTTGATCAAACTTACTTAAGATTTGTCCGATCAATACACGACAGTTGAAATCACCTTCTATTACGGAAATGCATTACTTTCTGTTTACGTTCCACCATAAATAATAAATAATAAATAATAAATAATAAATAATAAATAATAAATAATAAATAATAAATAATAAATAATAAATAATAAATAATAAATAATAAATAATAAATAATAAATAATAATAAATAATAATAATAATAATAAATAATAATGTGGAGAATAAATAGATGACATCAAATATGAACGATGTACAGCGTAAACAGTCATTGCCTGGCTCCCGTGTAATAAATAATAATAAATAATAATAAACAAATAATAAATAATAATAAACAAATAATAAATAATAAATAATAAATAATAAATAGTAAATAATAAGTAGTAAATAAGTAGTAAATAATAAATAATAAATAATAAATAATAAATAATAAATAATAAATAATAAATAATAAATAATAAATCATAAATAATAAATAATAAACAATAAATCATAAATAATAAATCATAAATAATAAATCATAAATCATAAATAATAAATAGATGACATCAAATATGAACAATGTACAGCGTAAACAGTCATTGCCTGGCTCCCGTCTAAATAATAAATAATAAATAATAAATAATAAATAATAAATAATAAATAATAAATAATAAATAATAAATAATAAATAATAAATAATAAATAATAAATAATAAATAATAAATAGATGACATCAAATATGAACAATGTACAGCGTAAACAGTCGTTGCCTGGTTCCCATGTAATAATAAATAAATAATAAATAAATAACAAATAAATAATAAATAAATAATAATAAATAATAATAAATAAATAATAAATAATGTGTAGAATAAATACATGACATCAATGTAACAATATACAATGTACAGCGTAAACAGTCGTTGCCTGGCTCCCGTGTAATAATAAATAATAAATAATACATAATGCATAATACATAATGTGGAGAATAAATAGATGACCTCAAATACAGCGTAAACAGTAATTTGTACACATAATTTCAATAATTTAGAATAAATAACAATAATTTAGAGACATTACAAAGTGATATAGTGATATGATAATGTGTCATATGTACTGTAGCTCCATGCAGGCACCGTAAAAGTCGCTGCAGCAAAAAATAACTCCAAAGTGCTTCTGTTTATGGACGTTGGGGAGCCACCAGGCCCTAATGAGTGCCTTCCAAACCGTTCCCAATGTTGCTGGAATGTCGGAAAGGGAAGCTCGGAGAACACTAGCCGAGTCCTGCCTGTGTCCGACATGTACGTACGTATATAGCGAGGGTGTGTGCGGTAATCAGATTAATGACGAGTTTACTAGCGGGGGCTTACGAGGTCTGGACCGGGCCTGTCTGGCCTGACCCACTTTTGGCGTAACCCAACAATCACATCTACTTGTTTTTAGACGCAGCAGATGTTTGGATTGTGCTTTGGTATGGCACATATATATTTTTTTCCCGTTGTTTACATTATTCTACGAGTAGCATAAATTGATGTATGCTTACAAATGGACAAATAGTACACAGTGTTCCCAAAATAGCCTGCAATTTTCCTATTATGCCCATTATTCCGCCCTTTGTATTGAGTATTGAGGACTTCTATAGAGCAGCCACACACAATAACCTGCACATAAAGCTTTCTAGTTCTTCCAGAATCTGCACCTAATCTGCTGTATTTCTTTGGATTTTGTGCTTCCCGCGGAAACGGTATGCCCACTCCCGAGTGGTTAGGACTCGATGTGCTGCTAGCTAATTGGTAAACTGTATAGCAGTTGAAAATAAACAGCGATTTATCTTTTTAATTCCAACTTTAGGAATTGTGAACAAATGCGGCGTTCCCTTATTGAGCCATTGCTAGCAAACGTAAACAGAGAAGGAAGCCATTGCTAGCAAACGTAAACAGAAGGAAGCCATTGCTAGCAACGTAAACAGAGAAGGAAGCCATTGCTAGCAAACGTAAACAGAAGGAAGCCATTGCTAGCGACGTAAACAGACAAGGAAACCATTGCTAGCAACGTAAACAAAGAAAGAGAGCTCGGGGGGAGGGCATAGATCTTATCTGGCTCACAGCCACGCCCATATAAGGAAGTCTGCTCTTCTGTGACATCACAAAGGGGACGGTTTTACTGCGACTTCAGAAAACCGAGCGTTTTCAGCCATCCCGAACTTCTTTCAGGGCTCGCTTCCAAACGCGCAAAACTCGTTATCTGTAACTTTGGAAGTCCTCATCATGTGACGAGTCAATATAGATGTGATTTAATTATGAATTAATTATGAATATGTAATTCATACCTATGCAATAAATGTCAAAATGAAATAAATGTGAATAAAATAAATAAAATAATAAAAACTATTAAATTAATAAATAAATGTCAGATAAAAAAACATAATTATGAGATGAGTTAGAATTATGACATAAAAGTCAAACTTTTGACATGAAAGCACATGAGATAAGTCATAATTATGAAAGGAGTCAAAATTATGACATTAAAAAGTCATAATTATCAGTCATAAATATGATAGAAAATAAATTAAGAGATAAAAAGTCATAATTATTCGAAATATATATGAGAGAAAATAAATTGAGATAAAAAGTTACCAATGCAAACGATTTTATCTCATAATTATGACATTCTTAACTCATAATTTTGCCTTTTTTATCTTATGTTTTTGTTTCTTTCTTTCTGCACACCTTAGTTATTAATAACCACACCCCGACACGCAGACGAGTCGTTTTCTTCCCGTTTTTTTTAGCGGGGACGCATCAAGGCTGCGACGTTGCCGACTCAACCCGCTCGAATCGTCACAACCGATCCTTTAATGTCGCGTGGAATTTTTTTTTTAAAGATGCACAAGCACCAGTTAGCAGCCCGGAGTAAAGTCAGGCTTTTTCCACGCACGCTCGTGTTGTAACACGCTAGCGGCAGATTCCTGTGCCGTGCAGATGCCTTCCATTCATCTGTGCGTCATACATGCTTGGCGCCCCCGGGGCCACTTTTTATAGGGCGCCCTTCCTCCATCGATGATTTAAATATGCTTACAAAATAAATAGAAGCTTTCGTTTTCAAAATAAGGTGTCACCCAATTTACATGGTTAGCAACTAAATACACAAATAAAGAGGCGGGGTACACCCCGGACCGGTGGCCAGCCAATCACAGGGCACATATAGACAAACAACCATTCACACTCACATTCATACCTATGGACAATTTGGAGTCGCTAATTAACCTAGCATGTTTTTGGAATGTGGGAGGAAACCGGAGTACCCGGAGAAAACCCACGCATGCACGGGGAGAACATGCATGGAATTGAACTCGGGTCTCCTAGCTGTGAGGCCTGAGTGCTAACCACTCGACCGCCGTGCCGCCGTAAACTTTTATTTAGGTGATTTTTTTTTCTGACATAGGTCAGGACTTTGACTACGTTTCATTTTCAAATGAAGTGAGTTCGAGGGACAAAGAAGCAAAAAAAATTACCACTTCCACACTAAACGAGAGGAAAACCTTTTGCACTCGATCTCACGTCATGCAGTGTTCGTCATAGCCAATGTAAAGGGACGACTGTACACCCTGGACTGGTGGCCAGCCAATCACAGGGCACATATAGACAAACAACCATTCACACTCACATTCATACCTATGGACAATTTGGAGTCGCTAATTAACCTAGCATGTTTTTGGAATGTGGGAGGAAACCGGAGTACCCACGCATGCACGGGGAGAACATGCAAAACTCCACGCAGAGATGGCCGTGGGTGGAATCGAACTCGGGTCTCCCAGCTGTGAGGCCTGCGTGCTAACCACTCGTTCGCCTTGACTTTGACACCTGTAGATTAGAGAGTCAGGAGCCTGGAACAGTGCTTGTTTTCCTCTCGGGTTGTTGTGTCTGCAGCAGGAAGTGTTCTAGCCTTGAGTGCTCTGCTCAATGAACAAAAAGCAGGAAGTGGATGTATAGACAAGTTAGGTCACAATGAACTGTGGACCGAGTTCTTCATCATCATCATCATCATCATCATCATCATCATCATCATTATCATATTTCCATGGATGTACTATTACTGAGCTTTTTTTTTTGGATCCGTTTTCTATGCCGCTTATCCTCACGAGAGTCGCACAGCTGTCTTTGGGCAAGAGGCGGGGCACTAATAGCCAAGCCAATCACAGGGCACATATAAACAAACAACCATTCACACTCACATTCATACCTATTACAAGAATAAATGTATAATATAAGGAAAAATGTAATTATCCACGTATACATGGACCCAAATATTCCAATTGCATTCGCTTTATTTGCTGAAAGTCTTTGAGTTCTTATGTTGTAAAGTGTGCTTATTGATTATTATTATTAAGATATTTTTTTTTTTTTTTTAGAAAACATGAAAAACAAGCGAAACAAAAAAATAAGGATGCATAATTCCAAGAACATTTAAGGCAGGGGTCTCAAACTTGCGGCCCGCGGGCCAAATGCGGCCCGCGAGACGCTACTTTGAGGCCCCCACCTTGCTACCAAAAGTTGAAACGACAGCTTAAAGCCGTGTGCACACCGGACGCAATGAACATGATTTTGCCCCGCCCATACTGTTACCCCGCCCTGTTTTGCTTTGGATTAGCAATGAAGCTAAAAGCTAAAGACGCCGGGTACAAATAAATGGACGCCCCCCCACCCCCCTTTTGCATCGAACTAAATTATTTCTACTTTTTTTTTTTCAATTTTTCTCAGGTTCAACCCGAGCTGCCACCATTCCGTGCTGTAAGGCCGACCGCAAAATGTCTTCCGACGGGGACCTGAGTAACCTTGGAAGCTGCGATAGCTTCTGGGAGGTAAAGTTTGGACAACAATCCCGCCCCCCCCTTAACCGCGCTCACCACTACGCACCTTCAAATAGATGTGGGGGTGCTACACTGAAAATGCGACACTCTAAAAATGTTATTTAGTAAGAAAAAACGCACAAAAGTTGTATTTAATGATTTAATGATTAATGATTTAATTCATTTAATGAGAATAACATAATAATAGGACAAAAATTAATGTTTTTTTGTAGAATAAAGTTGAAATATTAAGGAAAAAATACTTTTTTTTTTAAGTAAAGTAAGAAAAAAGTAAAGAAAAGAAACAAACATACCAACAAGTAAAGCTTTGGAAAATTAGGTTAGGCTTCTCAAATATGGAGGGGGGGCAAATATACTAACATAATAACAAATATACTAACATGTACAAATTTATAGTACTCGATAGTACTTGCAATTTGACTCTTGAATATGCTTGTTGTACTCTCCATTTTATTGCATTTTCCTGGTTTTATTTTTACATTCAGTCTGTACAGTACAGATATATAGTATAGTATATAGTATAGTATAGTATAATATAGTATGTAGAATAATATAGTAATGATAGTATTTCAGATTGGGGGGGGCGTGAATTTACAGGAAGTTGAAATGGAAAAAAACAAAAACAAAACCCAAATTGAATTATCTCACAACAGGCACAAATAACATCAACATAATAATCTTAACTCCGAACCACTAATGTCACTTCCTGTCCCCCCCCGACCCCCCGACACACAAGTCCGGAAAAAAAAAAAATCCAACACAAATCACATAAGCATGAGCCTTATTTATATTTCATTTTCAATTATTATGTCCGTTATGCTGGGTAATATGAGTGTAAATGTGACTATAGGGGTGTTATTTCATATCTAGAGGGCTCTAATGCTAAAACCGTATTTGTTGTACTCTCCATTTTATTGCATTTTCCTGGTTTCATTTTTACATTCAGTCTGTGCAGTACAGATAAAAGAATAATATAGTCATGATAGTATTTCAGATGGGTGGGGGGGGGGCGTGAATTTACAAGAAGTTGAAATGGAAAAAAAACCCTCAAATTTAATTATCTCACAACAGGCACAAATAACATCAACATATTAATCTTAATCTTAATTAACCATACTGTTGCAAACTCCCAACCCCCAACTTCACTTCCTGTCCGCCCCCCACCCCCAAACACGTCCGGAAAAAAAAATTTCCAACACAAATCACATAAGCATGAGCCTTATATTTCATTTTCAATTATTATGTCCGCTATGCTGGCTAATATGAGTGTAAATGTGACTATAGGGGTGTTATTTCATATCGAGAGGGCTCTAATACTAAAACCGTATTGCAGTAACTAGCAAAATATTCCATTCTTAAACAACTGTGCTTTGTGTAACTTCACAGTCGGGTCTGGAACCAATTAAACGCAATAAACAAGGGACTACTGTTCACCTAAAGGATCCCCAGTAAAGTACTACAGGTTGAAATATTCTTGTATTATCTCCTTATGTTTCTGGTAAAAGAGTTCCGATGTATACGTGTGTCTTGGGGGGGGGGGGGGGGGGGAATTGTGTCCGGTCCGCATGAGAGCTCGTAAAACACACTCGGATCGGTTCAATCAGGCGCTGTTTATGTCTGCTTTGTGTCCCGACGCAGCCAGGAAACTACAAGAGAACGGTGAAGCGGGTCGACGACGGCCACCGACTATGCAACGATCTGGTCAGCTGCTTCCAGGAACGCGCAAAGATCGAGAAAAGCTACGCCGTGCAGCTGAGCGACTGGGCCAAAAGGTGGAGAAGCGTGGTTGAGAAAGGTCAGTTCCGATGCTGCGACTGAGCAGCTATCAGAAATTGAACAGTTAATTTACCACTTCCACACTCAACGAGAGGATAACCTTTTGCACTCTATCTCGTGTCATGCAGTGTTCTTCATAGCCAATGTAAAGGGACGACTGTAGGGGGGGTACACCCCGGACTGGTGGCCAGCCAATCACGGGACACATATAGACAAACAACCATTCACACTCACATTCATACCTATGGACAATTTGGAGTCGCTAATTAACCTAGCATGTTTTTGGAATGTGGGAGGAAACCGGAGTACCCGGAGAAAACCCACGCATGCACGTGGAAAACATGCAAACTCCACACAGAGATGCTCGCTGGTGGAATTGAACTCGGGTATCCTCGCTGTGAGGCCTGTGTGCTAACCACTCGTCCACCGTGCAGCCGTAAACTTTTATTTAGGTGATTTTTTTCTGACATAGGTCAGGACTTTGACTACGTTTCATTTCAAATGAAGTGAGGTCGAGGGACAAAGAAGCAAAAAATGTACCACTTCCACACTCAACGAGAGGATAACCTTTTGCACTCGATCTCATGTCATGCAGTGTTTGTCATAGTCAATGTAAAGGGACGACTGTAGGGGGGTACACCCTGGACTGGTGGCCAGCCAATCACGGGACACATATAGACAAACAACCATTCACACTCAACATTCATACCTATGGACAATTTGGAGTCGCTAATTAACCTAGCATGTTTTTGGAATGTGGGAGGAAACCGGAGTACCCGGAGAAAACCCACGCATGCACGTGGAAAACATGCAAACTCCACACAGAGATGCCCGCGGGTGGAATTGAACTTGGGTATCCTTGCTGTGAGGCCTATGTGCTAACCACTCTTTTCCACTGTGCAGCCCATGATGGGAATAATAGATGGGAATAATAGATTTCCAAGTCGCCAATTAACCTAGCATGTTTTTGGAATGTGGGAGGAAATTGGAGTACCCGGAGAAAACATGCAAACTCCACGCAGAGATGCCCGAGGGTGGAATTGAACTCGGGTATCCTTGCTGTGAGACCTGCACGCTAACCACGCTAACCACGCTAACCACTCGACCACCGTGCAGCCCATGGTTCGGAATTTGTTTCCAAACAGTAATTGTTCCTTGCTTGCAGGGCCTCAGTACGGTACCCTGGAGAAGGCGTGGCACGCATTCATGCAGGCCGCCGATCGGCTCTGCGAGCTGCATCAAGAACTGCGCGACCGGCTGGCGGGAGAAGACAGTGAAAAGGTGCGAAGCTGGCAGAAAGAAGCCTTCCACAAGCAGATGATGGGAAGTTTCCGGGAGACCAAGGAGGCGGACGATGGCTTCCGTAAAGCCCAGAAACCTTGGGTTCGCAAATTAAAAGAGGTTTGACGCATCGCGGGGTAAACATGTGCACGGCAATGCGGGTAGGCGGGGCTAAAAGAGCCGTGTGTTTCTATGTTCAGTTGGAGTCGAGCAAGAAGAGCTACCACCAGGCCAGGAAGGAGGAGTGGACCGCGATTAATCGGGAAACGCACGCTAAGGCCGACCCGTCCAAGTCCCAGGAGGAAGTACGCAAGTACACGACCCGGGTGGAGCGCTGCAACCAGGAGGCTGAAAAAGTACAACACACACACAAAGATACACACACAAAGATACACACACAGCCTTCACACTGATTGGCTGATAATTAGCACAACATACACTCACCACCAGTGGCTCAAAACAATAGATTGTACAAAGAAAAGTATATATTTTTATTTCACAATTATGCATAAAACTTAATTAAGCCCCACCTCCCTTCACACACGCAAAACTTTAAATTATTATTATTTATTCAAAATTATTTCAATTATTTGTGCAATTTACTGTTTACGCTGCACATTGTTGTTCATATTTGATGTAATTTATTCTATTCTTATTATTGTTATTATTTATTATTATTATTATTATTATACGGGAGCCAGACAACAACATTGGCAATTTCACTGATGTGTAATTGGGAAGGAGGGAAGGAGGGAAGGAAGGAAGGAAGGAAGGAAGGAAGGAAGGAAGGAAGGAAATGAACGAAGGAAGGAAGGAAGGAAATGAACGAAGGAAGGAAGGAAGGAAGGAAATGAACAAAGGAAGGAAATGAACGAAGGAAGGAAGGAA